>NC_091993.1:19302554-19646270 GCF_044704955.1 Pristiophorus japonicus
CTTCCCTCAACGACTGAATGTCCCACTGTGACAGAAACTGTGGTTCTCGTATTGGACTGTTCAGCCACCTAAGAACTCATTTTAAGAGTGGAAGCAAGTCTTCCTCGATTCCGAGGGACTGCACCTCTCCGTAATGGAGGAAAATATCCCAAGGCGCATTCACAAAAATGGGCTCTGAGACAAAGGAGGAAATATTGGGTGATCAAAAGCTTGGTTGAAGAGATAGGTTCTAAGGAGAGTCTTAAAAGAGAGTGAGATGGAGAGCCAGATGGGTTTAGGGAAGGAATTCTAGAGTGTGATGCCCAGGCAACTGAAGGCACAGAAGCCAATGGTGGAATGGAGGGGGTGGAGGGAATGCAGGGAAGATATGCACAAGAGGCTGGATTCAGAGGCAGAGAGCTCAGGAGGGATTGTAGGGTTAGAGGAGGTTGCAGAGACAGGGTTGGGCGAGGCCAAAAAGGAATTTGAACATGATGAGAATTTTAAATTTGAGGTGTTGGACGACCAAGAGGTCAGTAAGGTCAGGGGTGATGGGTGAGTGGGACTTGGTGCAAGATGGAATACAGACAGCAGAGTTTAAAGAGGGTAGAGCAGGGGAGACACGTCAGGAGGGCATTGAAACAGTCGAGTCTGGAGGTTACAAAGGCACGGATGAGGGATGCAGCAAAAGATGAGCTGAGGCAGGGGTGGAGGTGAACAACATTACGGAGATAAAAGTAGGCCCTCTGTGATGGAGAGGATAGGCGGTTGGAAACTCAGCTTGAGGTTATATAGGACGCCAAGGTTACGAACAGCCTGGTTCAACCTGAAACCGTATCCGAGGAAGGTGATGGAATTGGTGGCGAGGGTGTGGCTTATTGGGATAAGGGAAGGTGGTGAGGCAGCTGAATGGATGATCTCAATCTTCGTGTTAACAAAACTCCTGACACTTGCTAGTGGAGATGAAGAGAGAGGGGTTTAAGGAGATGTTTGGTAGCGGAGAAAAGTGGGTGATCTTTCTTCTTGAGGATGATCCCGCAGTAGTTGGTGACTTTGGTGGAGTTAGAGTGATGCCCGATAGTGCTTTAGATCTGGTCCAGACAGATTTGGTGATGGATAGTTAAAACGGCTGTGCACCAGATACGCTCAAATGTGCACCCCTTGGATTTGAGGGAGCAAAGATTGGAGAAAGTGAAGGTTTTGCTGGACACAATGACATAGCCAGTGTGGAATTAGCACATGCCTGCTGCATGCCACATATACCCTCAGTGCCTGTTTATTGCCAGTTTTTAGACCAAGGTCACTCACAAGACATTTTATGGCCAAAGTGAAAGGTGTTAGGATAGAGGAGGATGTACATGGAAAAATCAATTAGGCAAATAATAGGAAATAATGGTGACCAATGGGGGTGGATCTAACTGGACAGCTGTGACCAATAGAATTCAGCAGATCTCGGTCCAGGGATGTCTGCTGTTTACAATATTTAAAAATGATTTTTATGAGTGCATTAAAAGAATGTAAACATTTGCAAAGGATAGCAAGTTGTGCGTGGAGAATGTTCAAAGGAAAAGGATAACATTGAGAAATTCAGAGGATTAGAAAAGGGGAGCGATGAATATTCAGTTTAATATGGAGAAATGTATAATCAGGTTCTAAAGTAGCAAATACGATTAAAACATTAATTTACTTAAGGTGGAACAGTCAATGCCTCCCATGCAGTGTTCGAAAATCACATGAAGGTAGAATTCTTGTGTTAATAATTGAAAAATAAGCCCACAGGCACAGCAGAGCACCTGTTACTGAATGTAATCTGTCCTTGCCTGTTCTGACTCACTCCTCATATCGTCACTCAAGGAAACACAGGTTGACCACTTGTGGAAGGAACAACATGCACCCCAAGAGACCAACGAGTGAGGCTGACAGACTGCTCACAGTGGTTTGTGTCGCTAAGCACTCTGGGCTGGATTTTCGGTCTTTATCCGCCCCTCAGCGCCCGAGAGGGGCGGCAATGGCGGCGGAAAGCACTAGCGTCCGGGCGACCAGCTTCCCGCGCCCCGCCGGGATGTTCGGTGCCGGGTTTGCGGGGGAGTGGAGCAGTACCGCCCGTGAGAGGCGAGCCGGTGTGCAAGGCCTCTGATTGTGGCACCGACTCGATATTTGGATCGCTCCCACTCCGTAGCGCCCCCTAGTGGGAACGCCAGTGAAAGCTGCTGTTCCAAGCTGTAGCGGCCGAAGTGATTGAAGAAATGTCTACCTCGAGTAAGTGTGATTGTTTTTCTTTTTATGATTTACGTTGGGGTCACGTCAGTAATGAATTGAGAATCTTATGGCACTCCGAGGCCGGCTGGCTGTTTAGCTCGGGATGTTCACTTGCTCAGCCGGTCTAGTGCCCTAAAAGAGGTGTGCAACGCCTCCCTTAGCGCTCCGCTCCACACTCAGGGCCCAGCTGATGAAATTTTGCAGTGGCAGATGCAAACCATTTGCCAGCGCAAGTCTTAACTCCTCCTACCAACGACACTTTATCCCGGGAATGTTTCTTCCAGTCTCTTACCTCGTTGTTTGAGAGCTGGAACCAGGGCTGTTTGCCGTAGGTGAAGATCTCCCACAGGATCACTCCAAAGCTCCAGACGTCACTCTCGGTGGTGAACTTGCGATACATTATACTCTCCGGGGGCATCCAGCGGATTGGAAGCATGGTGTGACCACCCACCTGGAACACAACCAATCAAAAATGTGCATGACTGAGTTACAGAGAAGCGTCACGAACATCAACTACATATGGTACACCAACAACAACTTGTATTTATATAGTGCCTTTAATGTAGTGAAACGTCCCAACGTTCACAGGAGTATTATGAGACAAAACAATTTGACACCGAGCCGCATAAGGAGAAATTAGCACAAGTGACCAAAAGCTTGGTCAAAGAGGTAGGTTTAAAGGAGTGTCTTGAAGGAGGAAAGAGAGTTAGAGAGGTGGAGAGGTTTAGGTAGTGAGTTCCAGAGCTTGGGGCCTAGGCAACAGAAGGCACGGTCACCAATGGTTGAGCGATTATAATCAGGGATGCTCAAGAGGGCAGAATTAGAGCAGCGCAGACATCTCGGGGGGGGGGTTGTGGGGCTGGGCACAGTGTGAACTAACGTACAGATGAAGTAGTGTGTAATGTTATAGCTTAGTCAGATGTAGGCTTATGGCTCCCGATCTTAGCCACATTGGGCAAATGACATCTTGTCATCTAAATCAATGCATATCGATGCTCTCTGTTGGGAATGCTTGTAAAATATTGGAGGCATCACTCAAAACTAGAACACACGAACATACATACACACATACAGACACACGTGTGCACAAACATACAAAGTCACACACAAATACACGGGTGAAGTAATATCAGGAGCACTGGTTCAGCAGGTGCTGGTGTAGTACGTGTTAGTCCCTTGCCCAAAGAAGCCAGCTAATTCTCAGATTAGAAATGGTATCCCATTCCAAAGTGAAAAATACAATTGTTCTATTGATTGATTGTGTCTCTATTCCAGCCAATAAGAAATGACCTTGTGTGATATCAGAGACATTTTTTTTTCTTCATTGAGGTCCTCACCCTTCTGCTTTTCCTCACCTTCCTCCATTTGGCCTGCCTCCTTTCACCTCATCGCCCCTCCCCTCCTTTCGCCTCCCCTCAAGTGCAGTGTCCAGAGAGAGAGAGCAGACCGCTGGTTTCTGGCGCGATATCCTGAATATGGCACTGTGCCTGATTGGAACCTGTAGGAGGGACAAATCTCTCCCCTGCCTTTCTCCCTCTCGCCTCACCTATTCCCCCACCTCTCTCCATCTCCCAATGTGCCAATGTGTCACGATAATGAGTGGAACTACTGTTATTAAGCCGCCTGCAGTGTTTGTTGGTTTAGCACATACATTTGATTGAATGTTATTTAGCTGTATGTAGGTTGGAATTTGTAACTCGTGGTACCTGCTGTGTGACTACAGCCAGCTTCACTGACTCCTGACCCGTACTCCTGTATTAATAAACCACTATATATTTTTCAATTCACAAATCCCCATTACTCACTAGATTTTGAAACCCGTCGCCTGCGGTACATTGTTTTGTGAAGCTCAAGCTCGCAATCAGAAACTGAACAACTTTTCTAGCATCATCGAGAGTTTCTAGTAACTGGTGGAATCCCAGTGCCAAAGTGACTGCACTAAAACAGGCAGAGTGCCTCCCGTGTCTGCGCGGGGGGGCGGGGTTGAACGCAGATCGAAGAGCCACCCCATAAACATTCACGGGAGTCACGAGGCAGTCTTTGAACATCACCGAAGCGTATCGATCATAGCTACAGCCATCATTGCTGAACCAAAAGGAAAGTCTGAGGTGATGAATTTGTTCCCATTTCAGTGAATGATCCATCACTTCAACATATTCCCCTGAAACCAAATTCGCTACTGTGACGTGCTAATCCCTCTCAGTGCTGCTTTACTCTATTTTCAAGGGTCCATTTGCTTTCAGTTGCCAGTCTTGCTGTGGGCACATTGCTGATGGGGTGGGGTAGGTGGGCACTGTCGATTGACCTTTATCCTGCTTACCTTTTCACCTCACCCCTTCCCCCACTCCATTACACTCACTCCATAGTTGAGACAATTGACAAGTCCTCCCTAGGTGGACAGCAGATATCAGGAGCCTTTTGTAAGGAGCAGAGTGGGGGCCAATTGGCACCATTTTCTTCATCACAGCACAGGCACACACCACATGCCATCACACCGCGGTTCCACCAATTAGAGGTGTGGAGCTTCGTCAGCAGCTGTCTATCTGTCTGGCCGGCATCGGGCCATGGATAGGAGAACATACTCAGCCTCCTGGTAGGACTTCCCAGCAGTTTTCCTCATCAGCTGTACAACAGACATCTGCCCTCAATGGGGTGAATTAACGAACTGGGGTACTTTGCATTGTGCCAGCCAGGTTTTTGTTCTAAAAATCCAAACACATCCAAGACCAGTGCCATTTATCAGGCGTAACCCAAGTCTTCTTGTTTGGGGCTCTGGCAAAGAGGTGACCTTGCTGTCAGACTGGCTCTCCCTCCAGGGAATTCTGGGACAAGTTGGCATAATCCTCCCTCTCTGTAGCCCCTTCCACTTTTTGCCACAAATCCACGACATACCTCATAGCTTGATCTTGCATCCTGCACATGGGCTGGAGAATGCCCTTCCATTGTGAACCATGAAGGCCACAAGTCCCACCCTAAGTTAACCTGCATGAACGTTGCTGTCAGTGAAGAAAGATGAGAAATACAGAGCAGCTTCGGCCCCTTCCTAGTGTGGAACTGGAGGACTGTGTCCAGACTGAAGATGGCCTTCACCTGGGCACCCATGGCTGACCAGATACTTTTATGTTGGACGGCCTAGAAGCAGTCCGGGCATTGCAAGAGCTGGTAGAGAGGTAGAGCCGAGTATTATCAGTGCCTGTGTGAAAGCTGACCCTCGATAAGGAACAGGAGGTGGGCTGTGTCATGTATCTTACATTATTATACATAACTGTATCCTAACATGCTATACATGACTGTAATAAGATATGACCTGTAACCACCAGCATACCTTACCACCAGGGATGCACTTGCAAGAGACAGGTATATAAGGACAGGTCTCAGGCAAGTGCAGCATTCCAGAGCTGTGAAATAAAGGTGAGGTCCAGAGTGACCTTGACTTCACTACATGCCTCATGTGAATCTGTACTGAGGGGACAGGACTTTACAGTGGCGACGGGTTACGGGATTACAGAATCCACAGAATGGCGAACAACAGATCAGATGAAAAGTACAATGCGGGAGACAATTGGGAGGACTTTATAGAAAGGCTCCAGCAAAGCTTTGTAACCAAAGGCTGGTGAGGCGACGAAAAGGCAGACAAGAGAAGAGCCCATCTCTTGATCAGCTGTGGCTCGAAAACATGCGCTTTAATGAAGGATCTGTTGGCACTCGAGAAACCAGCAAGCAAGTCGTTTGAAGAATTGAGCACACTGGTAAGAGACCACCTGAAGCCAACGAGCAGCCGACACATGGCCAGACACAGGTTCGACAACTACAGACGCTGTGTGGGCCAGAGCATACCCGACTTCGTGGCGGAACTTCGGAGGTTGGCTAGTTTATGTGAGTTCTCCGATGAACTGAGGAGAGAAATGCTGAGAGACTTTTTCATTGAAGGAATAGGCCACGCAGGCATATTCTGAAAGCTCATAGAGACCAAGAACCTAACCTTAGAGGCAGCAGCACTGGTTGCACAGACATTCTTGGTAGGGGAAGAAGAAACGAGGTTGATTTACAATGCAGGTACGACAACTAACGAAATATCGGAAGAAGAAGCTCACAGCACTAAACAAGCTGCTACCCCCACACACAGACAAAACCGGGAGAACAGGCTCTCGACAGCAGGCAGAAGCCATCACGGGCCACAGGAACGGCCATTCACACCTCATCAACCCACAATGCGAGCAATCAACTACAAACTGAGAGAAGCTCAAGAGAGATCAGCCAGACGCAGCTCATTCTTTGGGAACTCTTTGAACAATGGAACAGGTCTGTGCTGGAGGTGTGGGGGTGGGCACTCGTCAAGGGGATGTTGATTTCAGCAGGCTGTTTGCAGAAATTGTGAATATACAGGGCATTTGGCCCGCATGTGCAAATAAACGGCAGCTCGGCTGGTATACAAATCAGATGGGTCGGAAAGCGGACCAGAAGATGGTGGGGACAATACCCGGGACACCGGTGTACAGCGGGTCAACACGATCAATGGCCGCTGCTCCTACAACAGGATGCCTCCTATAATGATGAGGGTCCTACTCAACGGGATATCTGTCAATATGGAGCTGGATACGGGAGCGAGTCAATCTCTCATGGGCGCTCAACAATTTGAACAACTGTGGCCGCATAAAAGAGACAGACCAAAACTCACAAGGGTCAACACCACACAAAGGACCTATACCAAAGAAATCGTACCAGTCCTCGGCAGCGCCATGCTCTCTGTCACACAGAAAGGGACAGTGAACCAACTTCCCCTGTGGATTGTCCCCGGAGAACCCCAGCACTGCTGGGGAGAAGCTGGCTGGCAAAACTAAACTGGAAATGGGATGATGTCCATGCCATGTCATTAAAGGAACAGACCCCCTGCTCAACAGTTATAAAGCGATTTGAACATCTCTTTCAGCCAGGTGTGGGCATTTTCAAAGGGGCCAAAGTCAAAATCTACATCACACAGGATGCTAGACCGGTCCATCACAAGGCCAGAGCTGTACCCTATGTGATGAGGGAAAAGATTGAACACGAACTAGACAGGCTTCTGCAGGAAGGCATTATATCACCTGTGGAATTTAGCGACTGGGCAAGTCCCATCGTCACAGTCATGAAGCCTGATGGATCCGTACGAATCTGTGGGGACTACAAATCTACCATAAACAGAGTCTCCCTACAGGACCAGTACCCGCTGCCCAGAGCGGAGGAATTATTTGCCACATTGGCTGGAGGTAAATTTTTCTCAAAACTAGACCTCACATCTGCGTATATGACGCAAGAATTGACCGAGGAATCCAAGCTACTCACCACCATCAACACACATCGAGGCCTTTTCACGTACAATCGATGCCCATTCGGCATCAGGTCGGCAGCTGCCATATTCCAGCGCAACATGGAGAGTCTGCTCAAGTCCATCCCGGGGACGGTTGTATTTCAAGACGACATACTTATCACAGGCAGGGACACCGACTCCCATCTCCGTAATTTGGAGGAAGTACTAAAGCGGTTGGATCGGGTAGGCCTACCAGTCAAGAAATCCAAGTGCCTGTTTCTCGCACCCGAGGTTGAATTTTTGGGCAGAAGGATTGCCGCTGATGGAATCCGCCCAACAGAGTCCAAAACACAAGCAATTCGCCTGGCATCCAGGTCCCGGAATGTCTCAGAACTGCGCGCCTTTCTCGGGCTACTCAATTACTTTGGGAACTTTATGCAGAACTTAAGCACGCTGCTGGAGCCTCTCCACGTGCTACTCAGGAAGGGGTGCGATTGGTTTTGGGGGGACGCCCAGGAACGCGCTTTCAATAAGGCATGCAACCTTCTGTGTTCCAACAGTGTTTTGACTTTCTTTGACCCAGGTAAAAAGCTAGTTCTCACATGCGATGCGTCAGCGTACGGGGTCGGGTGCGTTTTGCAACATGTTAATAGTGTGGGAAAATTACAATCCATAGCTTATGTCTCCAGGTCACTTTCGCAGGCGGAGCGCGGATACGGAATGGTAGAGAAGGAGGCGCTCGCATGCGAGTACGGTGTCAAAAAGATGCACCAATACCTTTTCGGGGCCAAATTTGCGTTAGAAACCGACCACAAGCCCCTCACATCCCTCCTATCCGAGAGCAAGGCAATAAACGCCAACGCCTCGGCGCGAATTCAACGGTGGGCACTCATGCTGGCGTCCTACAACTATACCATAAGGCACAGACCAGGCACAGACAACTGTGCCGACGCACTCAGCAGGCTACCCCTGGCGACCACGGAAGGGTCTGACGAACAGGACTGTGAGATAGTCATGGCAATCAATGCCTTTGAGTCCACAGGTTCGCCCATGACGGTTCGCCAAATCAGAGCCTGGACGGCCAGCGACCCCACGTTATCCTTAGTAAAAAGATGTGTCCTAACCGGTGACTGGGCAGAGGCTTGCGATGCCTGCCCCGAGGAATTAAAACCCTTTCACAGGCGCATGCATGAGCTATCACTTCAAGCAGACTGCCTGATGTGGGGCAGCCGAGTAGTCATGCCTCTGCGAGGCAGAGAGGCATTTGTCCGGGAGCTCCACCGCGAGCACCCGGGGATCGTTCTCATGAAGGCCATAGCCAGATCCCACGTCTGGTGGCCTGGTATTGACGCGGACTTGGAGCTCTGCGTCCGAAGGTGCACCATTTGTGCCCAAATCAGCAATGCCCCCAGGGAGGCTCCACTGAGCCCCTGGCCCTGGCCTACCAAACCGTGATCGCGAGTGCACGTAGACTATGCGGGCCCATTCATGGGCAAAATGTTCCTCGTAGTTGTAGATGCATTTTCAAAGTGGATCGAATGCACCATTTTAAACTCGAGCACAACCTCCACCACTGTGGAGAGCCTCGCAACCATGTTTGCAACGCACGGAATCCCTGACATATTGGTCAGTGACAATGGTCCGTGCTTCACCAGCGCAGAATTCCAAGACTTTATAATTGACCACGGCATAAATCACGTCAAGACGGCACCGTTCAAGCCGGCCTCCAACGGCCAGGCGGAGAGAGCAGTGCAAATCATTAAACAAGGCATGCTTAAAATCCAAGGTCCCACGCTGCAGGGTCGCCTGTCGCGACTGCTGTTGGCATACAGATCTCGTCCGCACTCACTGACTGGGATCCCCCCCGCGCAACTGTTGATGAAAAGGACTTTAAAAACAAGGCTCTTATTAATCCTCCCAGACATGCACGAAATCGTTGAGGCAAAGCGCCGTAAGCTGACTGAGTACTATGACAGAAATTCGAGGGGGAGATGGAATGAGATAGGGGACAAAATGTTTGTACTAAACTATGGCAGGGTTCCAAATGGCTTGCAGGGACAGTAACGGGCAAGGAAGGAAACAGGCTACTGGTAGTACAAATGGACAATGGCAAAACCTGCCGGAGGCATGTAGACCAAGTCAAAAGCAGATTTACCAACAACATTGCGGAACCAGAGGCAGACTACAATGTGGAACTCGCACCACACCTGGTGGACAGACAGAGGGAACAACCTGAGGAAAGGGCAATCCCAACAGACAGCCCAGGCGAGTCAACAACAATCACACCAATCGAAACAGACAGCCCAGGCGAGATACCAGCAACCACACCCAAAGAAAAACAGACACCAAGGCAAACAACTGAACCACAACTCAGACGCTCCACGCGAGAGCATAGACCATCTGAGAGACTGAACCTGTAAAGACAATAAGACCTTGGGGGAGGGTGATGTCATGTATCTTACATTATTATATACAGCTGTATCCCAACATGCTATACATGACTGTAATAAGTTATGACCTGTAACCACCAGCATACCTTACCACCAGGGGTGCACTTACAAGACACAGGTATATAAAGACAGGTCTCAGTCAAGTGCAGCTTTCCAGAGCTGTGAAATAAAGGTGCAGGTCCAGAGTGACCTTGACTTCACTACATGCCTCATGTGAATCTGTACTGAGGGGACAGGACTTTACAGGCTGAGGATAGAGTGGGAAGGTGACAGTGTGGGAGAGGGAAGAGAAGTCATTGCTGGAGATACACAGGCTGTGTTCTGTCAGGGGGAGTGGAACCATGCACAGGAGGCCCGTGGAGCTGTATGACTGAGCAGCGACATTAGAGGATGGCAAAGTCAATCGCACCAAGCACTGCAAGAGAGTTCGAGAAGGGATAAAGCACCTTGGTCATAATTACAAAGGATGTCATTCGTGACTTTGGACAAGCTGGTTTCTGAGCTGTGAGAAGACGGAAAGCCAGACTGGAGGAGTTTGAACAGTGCTGTTAAGGTGGAAATGGGAGGCAATAGCATGTTCAAGGATCGAAGAGAAAAGGGAAGTGGGACAATCGTTGGAATGGACAAATGGGTGCTTAAATTATGAAGGCATGGAAGATAGATAGAAAGAGACTGTTTCCACTAATTGAGGGGTCTAAATCAAGGACATAAACGTAAGAACAAATGTAAGATTTAACAGAGCACAAGAGAAGCTGTTCTACACAGGGTGGGAGGCTGTGGAATGCACTGCTGGAGTTAGTGATTGAAGCAGAAATCATGTCAACATGTAAGAAAAAACACAACAACAACTTCTATTTATATAGTGCCTTTACGATAATGAAACGTCCCAAGGCGCTTCAGAGGAGTATAATGAGACAAAAGATTTGACACTGAGCCACATAAGGAGAAATTAGGGCAGGATCTCAAAAGGTTGGTCAAAGAGGTAGGGTTTAAGGAGCATCTTGAAGGAGGAAAGAGAGGCAGAGAGGTTTAGGCAGGGAGTTCCAGAGCTTGGGGCCTAGGCAACAGAAGGCACGGCCACCAATGGTTGAGCAATTATAATCAGGGATGCTCAAGAGGGCAGAATTAGAGGAGCGCAGATATCTCGGGGGGATTGTGGGGCTGGAGGAGATTACAGAGATAGGGAGGTGCGAGGCCGTGGATGGATTTGAAAACAAGGATGAGAATTTTGATATCGAGGTCCGAATAGGTCCAATCGGGTGGTTGAAGGAAAGGGGAATAAAGGGAGATGGGAAGAGCTGACATGTGGACTGCTGCTCGTCTGGAGAATACACAGCAACATGCACTGGTTGAGCTGAGTGACCTGTTTCCAGGTTGTAATTTCAAAGTAATTCTATTGCTTTCTGTTGCTTCTTTGACCAGGCTTTTGTTCACCTGCCCTAATTTCTCCTTATGTGGCTCCGTGTCAAATCTTTTGTCTTATAACACTCCTGTGAAGCGCCTTGGGAAATTTCACTATGTTAAAGGCGTTATAATAATACAAGTTGTTGTTGCTTCTGATATCAATTCCATTAATCAGTTTGCAGGATGGGCAAGTATATTCGATTGTATAGAAGCCTCGTTAAATCTGAGCAAATTGTGTAGATTGGGCCGATATTCTCTGGCGATTAGAAGAATGAGAGGTGATCTGATTGAAACATACAGGATTCTGAAGGGGATTGACAGGGTAGATGCTGAGAGGTTGTTTCCCCTGGTTGGAGTGTCTAGAACTGAGGGACACTGTCTCAAGATAAGAGGTCGGCCATTTAAGACAGAGATGAGGAGGAATTTCTTCACTCAGAGGGTTGTGAATCTTTAGAATTCTCTGCTCCAGAGAGCTGTGGAGGCTGAGTCTCTGAATATATTCAAGGCTGAGATAGATAGATTTTTGGAAAGTGGAGCTGAGGTCGATAATCAGCCAGGATCTTATTGAATGGCAGGGCAGGCTTGAGGGGCTGTATGGCCTACTCCTGCTCCTATTTCTTACATTCTTATGTTCGAAAATTGGGCTGCATATAATAGATGATTGTTTAATCGAAGTTACTGCTACTCAGATTAGAAGGAAGGTCAGAGTGTTGCAGGAAGCCTCACCGATGCTTCGCAAATCCCAACATCCATAATTTAGTGAAAAGACCGAATCCTTTCTCTTGTCCTCGATGCCTGCAGCATTTACATCAGTTGCATGGGAAGCAGAATAGCAGCTTCATCGTGGGAATGATAAGTGATATTGATGGGATGTGTGCTGCTGAATTGGTAATCAAGAACTCGACTGAGCATTCTCTAATCTGTTCAAACTGAGGGGTCTCGTAACCTTTTGAGAGAGTCCAGTTAACAGGATTATTGGCAGATTTATAAGAAAAGAAAATTAGACACTGAGAAACAACATTGTGTCATAACTATAATAAAAGAAGAAAATGCTGCAAACACTCAGCAGGTCGGGCAGCATCTGTGGAGAGAGAAACAGAGTTAACATTTCATGACTGAGGAAGGGTCATCGACCTGAAACCTTAACTCTGTTTCTCTCTTCATAGAGGCTGCCTGACCCGCTGAGTATTTCCAGCATTTTCTGTTTTTATTTCAGATTTCCAGTATCCGCGGTATTTTGCATTTTGTGTTGGGTCATAACAGTGGCTCCCCTCCCCTTCTCAGTCGGTTCCTTCCACAATCGGGCCCTTTCCCCAACAAGGTCCCATCTTCTCCTCCTGCATCCTGTGGCCTTTCTAAAGGAACTTGCAAATGATTGCCCAATAAGGGGCAGTTATGTGCTGCAGGCCAATGGCTACAGGGAGATTGATTGACAGAAGTTGCTCATCACATAGGTCTGGGCTGAATTCTGGGTTGCGAAGGGAAAGGACATTGTCCAAGTCAGATCATCAAACGTATATGTTTGAGTCTTCTTCAATCTTAACTGATGATATTCACAATGTCTTTACTCTCTTGTCATAAGAACATAAGAAGTAGGAGCAGGAGTAGGCCCTATGACCCCTTGAGCCTGCTCCGCCATTCAATAAGATCATGGCTCATCATCGACCTCAACTCCACTTTCCCGCCCAATCTCCATATCTCTTGATTCCCCTAGACTCCAAAAATCTATCTATCTCAACCTTGAATATATTCAGAGACTCAGTATCCACAGCCCTCTGAGACAGAGAATTCTAAAGATTCACAACCCTCTGAATGAAGAAATTCCTCCTCATCTCTGTCTTAAATGCGCGACCCCTTATCCTGAGACTGTGCCCCCTAGTTCTAGACACTCGAGCCAGGGAAAACAACCTCTCAGCAGCTACCCTGTCAATCCCCTTCAGAATCTTGTGTGTTTCAATGAGATCACCTCTCATTCTTCTAAACTCTAGAGAGTATCGGTCCATTCTGCACAATCTTTCATCATAAGACAGCCCTTTCATCCCAGGAATTAATCTAGTGAACCTCCGTTGTATGCCTCCAAGGCAAGTATCTTTATCCTTAAATAAGGAGACCAAAACTATGCACAGTACTCCAGGTGTGGTCTTACCAAGACCCTGTACAATTGTAGCAAGACTTCCTTACTCTTATACTCCAACCCCCTTGCAATAAAGGACAACATGTCATTTGTCTTCCTTATTGCTTGTTGTACCTGCTTGCTAGCTTTGTTTCTTTTCACTGGACTATTAGATTGGGTAGGAGAAGAATACAAAAAGATGTCTAAAGGGACATGCACCAATGCTGTATGGATTCCCCAGGGTCTTAGTGCTCATTGAATTAATTGCTCAGTGCAGCCTGGGATTTAACAATGGGCCAGGCAGCAGAAGTTCAATAGACAAGCAACAGCTGATCTGACCATTCATAATCCTGGTCTCAAAGTGCCAGTCTTTTCCTGACTGCCTGCACTCTATGGAGCCCTTAAAATATGACATGCCGTTTAAAATTATTTGGGGAATAAGTAAGACCGGACTCTGAAGGAATGAGGACTGGAGAACCCAAGGGACCCGAAGGCTTCAAATTCAATTCATTTCTGTTGAATTTCGTGCATGTCTGAAGCAACAGGTCTGTGTTTTGCTCGAGAGTGGGCTGCGGTGTCTAATAAATCCTGGAATAATTAAATCTGCATGCGGTAATTTACAAGTGTGAAATGATCTGGGTCCCAGATAGTATCAAACACCCTCTAATTGACTTTACAGTAACAGGCGCAAGGCAAAGCTAAGGATTCACTGCAATTGATTTGTTTAAATGAATACATTTTTCATGCACTAGTGAAACTAATATTAAATACTTCAATAATGACTTCAGTAATGACCTATCATTTAATTTTTGGAAAATGGTTGTTAAGTGATACCCCAGGGATATGATTCGTGGACATCTGATTTCTGTTAAGTAGGATTGGACAGCAACAGTTGATGTAACGGTTTTAGCATTTAACAAAAAAAATGTGCTCAGACTGACGAAGAGATCCTTTCCACCAGTCGTCCCCTTCAGACTCTCTGCCTGCACTGTTTATGAGGAAGAGGATTGCAATCTACTTGATCCTACTCAGCAGGGGACAAGCAGCGTGCTGGCTGGTCTTCCCATAGCTGCCCCGAGGGTTGTTTGCCTGTGGTCACCTCGTACAACGGCAAACAAGCCAACGGTGACCAGAGGAAACCTTACAGGGTCACCCTCAAAGCCTCCCTGATAAAGTGAAACATCCCCACTGATGCCTGGGAGTCGCTGGCCAAAGATCACCCTAAGTAGAGGAGGAGCATCCGGGAGGGCGCTGAGCACCTCGAGTCTCATAGCCGAGAGCATGCAGAAATCAAGCGCAGGCAGCGGAAAGAGCATGCGGCAAACCAGTCCCACCCACCCCTTCCCTCAACAACTATCTGTCCCACCTGTGACAGGGATTGTGGCTCTCGTATTGGACTGTTCAACCACCTAAGGACTCATTTTAAGAGTGGAAGCAAGTCTTCCTCGATTCCGAGGGACTGCCTATTATGATGATGATGACTGCAAAATGGGAACTCCAGTTTGCACCCTTTCCATTTTGATGGCTCTACCTCGATGGGGGTCTCCCTGAGTGACACTGCCCCTTAATAGTACCAATTACTGGCGTGCTGGATGGAGAGGGAGTTTGAGTGCATGGGCTGGTGTACACTGGGACTGGTCCAAGGCTGCAATTGACACGTTTCACAGCAGGTCTTTGTGTGCATTAAAAGACTTGCATTTATATAGTGCCTTTCACCACCACCGGTTGTCGCAAAGCGCTTTGCAGCCAATGAAGTACCTTTGGAGTGTAGTCACTTGCAATGTGGGAAACGCGGCAGCCAACTTGCGCACAGCAAGCTCCCACAAACAGCAATGTGATAATGACCATATAATCTGTTTTAGTGATGTTGATTGAGGGATAAATATTGGCCTCAGGACACTGGGGATAATTCCCCTGCTCTTCGAACTAGTGCCGTGGGATCTTTTACATCCACCTGAGAGAGCAGACAGGGCTTTGGTTTAACGTCTAATCTGAAAGACAGCCCCTGCGACAGTGCAGCACTCCCTCAGCAGTGCACTGGAGTGAAGATATAATAGCTATCAGAGTCAGATTAAGAGTGGAACATTTTCTTGCTAAGGTCCCTGAGGTGCTGCACCTGTACAGGAAGAAACTGGTTAAAAGCAGCCATTTTGAAGAATAGCCATTTTGGAAAGCAGGCACTTGCATTCAGATATTCCGTCAGAAATGGCATTGAAGAAACATAGAAAAATAGGTGCAGGAATAGGCCATTCGGCCCTTTGAGCCTGCAAGAGCGGGTCATTCAATAGGCAGAAGGTGCTTGGCAGTGAAATTGGGGTAACATTTTAAAACTATCTGAAAATGTTCCGGTCCGCTGGAAAAAAAAGCCAAAGAGCGGAATTTCGCTCATGAGGCCACCGCATCAACAGCGCCGGTAAAAACAACAGAGACAGGGCAGGTGCGCCCCGTTTCCAGCGGTGCGTAATTTCGGACCCATAAACTTCTCAGTGAATGAGAATAATGAGTGTGACATTAGAACAGTCAATATCGAAGAGACACCTACCCTGTAATAATCTGTACTGATGAGGCACCTAACCTGTAATAATACAAGAACCATAACAACTTACATTCATATAGGCCCTGAATTTGCGGCCCCTACAGGCGTGTACGAGGTGCAGACACACCCGTAGCGACAGCGCAAGTTCCGGGTTTAGACATGTGAATCCTTTTGACAGATCGCACACAGATGAAAGTAAAGGGCCTCTGCGGGCGGAGAGTTGGGTTATTTTCCCAACTGCTGCCCAGTGAATGCCCTTGAAATGCTTACGACCGATAAAGGCAGACGTAAGCAGCAAGCAGTTAGCAAGGCAAATGGTATGTTGGCCTTCATTGCAAGAGGATTTGAGTACAGGGACAAGGATGTCTTACTATAGTTATACAGGGCCTTGGTGAGACCGCACCTGGAGTATTGTGTTTCAGTTTTGGTCTCCTTACCTAAGAAAGGATATACTTGCCGTAGAGGGAGTGCAGCAAAGGTTCACCAGACTGATTCCTGGGATGGTAGGACTCGTATGAGGAGAGATTGGGTCGACTAGGCCTGTATTCACTAGAGTTTAGAAGAATGAGAGGGGGTTTCATTGAAACGTTTAAAGTTCTGATGGAGTTGGACAGACTGGATGCGGGGAGGATGCTTCCCCTGGCTGGGAAGTCAAGAACAAGGGGTCACAGTCTCAGGATACTAGGTAGGAAATTTAGGACTGAGATGAGGAGAAATGTCTTCACTCAGAGGGTGGTGAACCTGTGGAATTCTCTACCACAGAAGGCTGTGGAGGCCAAGTCACTGAATATATTTAAGAAGCATATATTTAAGATTTCTAGACGCAAAAGGCATCAAGGGTTACGCGGAGAAAGCGGGAATATAATTTTGAGATAGAGGATCGGCCATGATCATATTGAATGGCGGTGCAGACTCGAAGGGCCGAACGGCCTACTACTGCTCCTATTTTCTATGTTTCTTTGTAAGGCCTGCTTTTACCAGCGTAAGTCTTTTAAAGCACAGAATAATTTTAAAAATTCAATAATTTAAACATTTAAAATCCTATTAAATAAGACAAGTTTATTTTGAGACCCTTTAAAATATGTAAATTTATTTTCAAAAAATTAAATTTTTGTTTTAAATAATTAATTCAATTCCATTTTGATGAATTTTAAATATGAGACGGTTTTTAAAAAATTAACTGAAGCTTTTGGGAGTATTCCTATTCATACTTCTGGTGATTGGAATCACCATAATTATGACTGGGATTACCCCTACTCTGATAGGTTGGGCTGGCCCACATGATCCCAGTGATCCGTAGGAAGGCCATATGCTGCTGGGATACGTGTGCCTCTACACAGCCCTTCGTATAAAGGTCCAGGACCCGGAGTCTCCAAAACTCCGGGAACAACAGGTACTTTCGTAGAAATGTTTGCGGTCGGAGGCATTTGTTTCCAACTGCAAATTCAGGGCCATTGTGTTTTTAAAGTAGAAAAACATCCCAAGCCACTTCACGGAGACGTAATTTAAAAAAGAAACATGTTGTCAAGCCAAAGAAGGAGTTATTCGGACAAGTGACCAAAAGCTTGGTCAAAGAATTCAGTTTTAAAGAAAGCCTTCTTTATGCCTTCAGCTGCCAAGGCCCTAAACTCTGGAATTCCCTCCTTAAACTTCTCTACCTCTTTCTCCTCCGTTAAGAGGCTCCTTAAAATCTACCTCTTTGAGCAAGCTTTTGTTCCTCTGCCCTAATTTCTCCTTATGTGGCTTGGTGCCAAATTTTGTTTTATAACCTGTGAAGCACTGTGGGACATTTTTTTATATTAAAAGTGCAATATAAATACAAGTTGCTGTGGTTGTTGAAGGAGGTGAGACAGAGGGGTTTAGGGAGGGAATTCAAGAGCATGGGGCTCAGTGGCTGAAGGCACACCTGACAATTTTTCCCTTTTTTTAATTCAATCCCCCCCCTTTTTTGTTCTCTTTCCCACGGCAGCTGGTGACGATGCCACCATTCACACCCCACCTAGACTCATCTGTTGTTTCCTAACTTGTCCCATTACCATCGCATTTTTGCCCATCGTCCCTTTGTCTCTCTAATCTCTCCTGCCTTCCACCCTATCACAGACCTTCCCCTTTGTTCTTCCCTCCCTTCCCCCTTTCAGTGCCCCTGCACTTCCTTAAGTCTGTTACATCTCCAACTTTTCCAGTTCTGACAAAGGGTCACAGACCTGAAACGTTAACTCTGTTTCTCTCTCCACAGATGCTGTCTGACCCGCTGAGATTTCCAGCATTTTCTGTGTTTTTTATTGAGTTGGAGGAAGCTGGGCATGGGTTTGGGAGGTGACAGCGTGTTTAAGGGATTTGAAGAGAAAAGGGAGATTGGAGCTGGGGTAAGAGGGGTCGAGCATGGGTTTTTCTGAGGAGGCAGTTTGTGACAGCGATTTTGAAAGGGAAGTGGACAGCACATGAGGAGAGGAAACCATTTACAACGTCAGTTTAGTATGAAGGCCAGGAAGTGAAGCTGGCTGGTCAGCAGTTTAGTAGGAATGGTGTCAAAGGAGCAGGAGGTGGGTCACATAGCCGAGATGACCTTACAGAGGGCATAAATGGAGATGGGAGATAAACTGGAGAGAGGCATCTGTAATCATATATACTGAATGAGGAACCTTCACTATAATAATTCATCCTGAATAAGGAATCTACCCTATAGAGAATGAGGCATCTAATCTGTACTCCATAGTGAATGAACAATCTACCTTTAATGTCCATAGTCAACGAGGCACCTACCCTGTAATAATCTGTAGTAAATGAGGCACCAAATCTATAATTCTCATCCTTATTTTCAAATCCCTCCATGGCCTCGTCCCTCCCTATCTCTGTAATCTCCTCCTGCCCCACCACCCCCCGCCTCCCGAGATATCTCCGCTCCTCTAATTCTACCCTCTTGGGCATCTCTTAAGCTCAACCACTGGTCGCCGTGCCTTCTGTTATCTAGGACCCAGGCTCTGGAACTCACTGCCTAAATTTCTCCGCCTCTTTCCTCCTTCAAGATGCTGCTTGAAACCTACATCTTTGACCAAGCTTTTTGTCACCTGCGCTAATTTCTACTTATGCGGCTCGGTGTCAAATTTTTTATCTCATAATACTCCTGTGAAGCGCCTTGAGACGTTTCATTAAGTTAAAGGCACTATTTAATTACAAGTTGTTCTTGTTGCAGTAATAATCGATAGTCAATGAGGAACCTAGCCTGTAATAATCTGTAGTCAATGAGAAACCTAGCCTGTAATAATCTGTAGTCAATGAGGAACCGAGCCTGTAATAATTGAGAGTTAATGAGGAACCTAGCCTGTAATAATCGATAGTCAATGAGGAACCTACCTGTAATAATCGCTAGTCAATGAGGAACCTCGCCTGTAATAATCAATAGTCAATGAGGAACCTAGCCTGTAATAATCGATAGTCAATGAGGAACTTACCCTGTAATGATCGATAGTCAATGAGGAACCTAGCCTGTAATAATCGATAGTCAATGAAGAACTTACCCTGTAATAATCGATAGTCAATGAGGAACCTAGCCTGTAATAATCGATAGTCAATGAGGAACTTACCCTGTAATAATCTGTACTGTAGACATCTCTTGACATTCCAAAATCTCCAATTTTAACCTGCACGGTTCCTCCGACCAGGCAGTTGCGGGTAGCCAGGTCCCTGTGCACGAAGTGTTGTGAGGCCAGGTATACCATGCCAGACGCGATCTGTGTGGCGATGTTTAACATCTGCGAGATGGTCATTTCCCCCTTTAGTCGTGGCTGTCCGTCCACCAGAATCATTGCGTCTGGACCGCGAGCCCTGTGGAGCCAGTGAAGAGGACAATCAGTGGGGCAGGGTAATCACACCAAAACTCCTCCCCGCTGCTGATATCTGACTGTCCCAACGGATTGGATTTTACAAAAACAATTGCACAAGATAATCCCACAGAGAGGCTCATCCTTTGGGGCAGGTTTACACCTCACAGATTAGAATCACATCAGGCGTTTCCCGTCTGAACTTCCTCCCAGTACCCAAATATGTCTTTGTTTTACCTTTTTTGAACCTTATACTCATCGGCTGAGAAATGAAAGGAATACTTCCCATTTCAGGCACCCAGTGTCAGCATCAAGCAGTCCCAGTTTAGGTACAGCAAAGATTAGATAGAAAGTAAAGCTCCCTGCTACACTGTCCTGTCATGTATGTATGCTTTGGGGTTACTAGCCACCAGGTGGCGCCACTGTCGGAGGTCATTGGGCTGTACGCTGGTGTGTGCGGCCCAGGTGTAAAAGGCAAGCCATCATTGCAATGTGATCACTTTGGGCCCTAATAAAGCAGAGCCGGGTTTGCCCCTGTGTTAGTTTACAGTATTCAGTCTATCGAGTTATTACATACATAACATGTCCAATCAAACACGCCCAGCTCAGGGACAGCACAGGTTAGATGCAGATTAAAGCTCCATCTCTCCTCTCCTCCCCAATAATGCGTCTTGTCCCCAACTTCAAAAGAGCTGCCTACTCCATTTTGATTCCCTATAACAAATTCCTTCTTCGTCTCAAACAGCTTTTTGACCTGTTTCAACCAGAAAGCACAATTACAATCAAAACACTGCAATCGCTCTGTTCTCTCTGTTTATACTGTCCCTGGGGCCATTGTTGCTCTCCCCGCTGCAGCAGCTCACTGATGTTTGACTGCCTATTTGTTAAATTGTGTGTAATATTAGATTGATGACTGGAATAATAGGATACGTTTCAACAGTACAAATGCCACTATAAACACAGCCCTTGATCTGTGGTAAATGCTCAGAGCGACTTGGTACAAATGTCATCATTCTGTTTCACTTTCTGTTCTGGACACGATGGGCAATATAACTGCCTATGGAAATGAAGCTCGGACGTGAGGTTGCAGGCAGAGAGCTCCAGAGTACATGCAGAGACGAAGTTGAGATTTCTCCGAGAATAAACAGATTCAAAGTATTTACCCATTCCTTGCAAAGATGGTAATTATATGTGCATGTGAAAGGCTGGAAGCTGCAAACTGTACACACCAAGGAACAAAAGCGCTGACATGGCTACCCAGGGGAATAAAACTCCACAGCAATTAAACTCCTGACGTGAGCGCCCAAGGAAATAAAACCCTTGATGCCAACTCAGTAGGGAATGAAAAGAAAGAAAAACTTGCATTTATATTGCACCTTTCATGACTACTGGATGTCTCAAAGCGCTTTACAGCCAATGAAGTATTTTTTGAAGTGTAGTCGCTGTTGTAATGTCGGAAACATGGTGGCTAATTTACGCACTGCAAGCTCCCACAAACAACTATGTGACAATAACCAGATAATCTGTTGTAGTAATGTTGATTGAAGGATAAATATTAGCCAGAACACCAGGGATAACTCCCCTGTTCTTCTTCCAAATAGTACCATAGGATCTTTTACGTTCACCTAAGAGAGCAGACAGGGTCTCGGTTTAATGGCACCTCTGACAGTGCGGCACTCCCTCAGTACTGGACTGGAGTGTTAGCCTAGATTTTGTGCTCGGGTCCCTGGAGTGGGACTTGAACCCACAACCTTCTGAATCAGAGGCGAGAGTGCTACCCACTGAGCCACGGCTGACACAGAAACCAGAAAGTTCTGAGTGAGTAAAATTCATCTCCGATCTAGGTGCAGACATCAAGAAATTAATAATAAAAACAGAAACTGCTGGAAATACTCAGCAGGTCAGGCAGCATCTGTGGATAGAGAAACCGAGTTAATGTTTCAGGTCGCTAAGCTTTCGTCAGAACTGGAAAAAGTTAGAGGTGTGACAGGTTTTAAGAAAGTGCAGGGGCAGGGAAAGGGGGGGGAGGGGCGAAAAGAACACGAGGGAAGGTCTGTGATAGGGTGGAAGGCAGGAGAGTTTAAAAGTCAAAAGGTGTGATGGTGCGAGGCAAAAGGAGATGGTAATGGGACAAAAGAAACAAAAGATGAGTCTAGTTAGGGTGTAAATGGGAATGGTAGAATCATCAACAGCTGCCATGTAAAAAAATATGGGCAGAGATTATGGTCTAAAATTGTTGAACTCTATGCTGAGTCCAGAAGGCTGTAAAGTGCCTAATCGAAAGATGAGATGCTATTCCTCGAGCTTACGTTGAGCTTTGCCGGAACAGTGCAAGAGGCCGAAGATGGAGCTGTCGGAGTTGGAATGGAGCGGAGAATTAAAGTGACAGGTGACCGGAAGCTCAGGGTCACACTTACGGACTGAACGGAGGTGTTCCGCAAAGCGGTCCCCCAATCTACGCTTGGTCTCCCCAGTGTAGAGGAGACCACATCGTGAGCAGCGAATACAGTAAACTAAATTGCAAGAAGTACAAGTAAATCGGTGTTTCACCTGGAAGGAGTTTTTGGCGACATGGACAATAGATGGGGAGGAGGTAAAAGGACAGGTGTTGTTTCTCCTGCGCTTGCACGGGACAGTACCGTGGGGAGGGAAGGGAGTGAGAGTGATTGAGGAGTGGAGGGAGCAGCCCCTCCAGAAGGGGAAGGGAGGGGAGGGGAAGATGTGTTTGGTGGCGGGATTGGAGGTGGTGGAAATGGCGGAGAATGATCCGTTGAACGTGGAGGCTGGTGGGGTGAAAGGTGGGGACAAGGGGAACCCTGTCGTGGTTCTGAGAGGGAGGGAAAGGGATGAGAGCAGAGGTGCGGGAAATAAAACGGACATAGTTGAGGGCCGTATCAGCCATGGTTCAGGGGAATCCTCAGTTGAGGAAAAAGGAAGACATATCGGATGCACTTCGACGGAAGGTGGCATCGGTCAGGACAGAGATGATGAAACTGGGAGAATGGCATTCTCTTGTGTTAAGTGAGCGGATAATGCTGTGTACAGACTGTTTATGCACTTGCATGCAGTGTGTCCAATGGATTACTAACAACCAATGACATTTAATTCAATCTAATCATGCGGTATTGCAAGAAATGTTGGAAAGTATTGCAGAAATTTAGCAGTATAGCCACAGGCTTCAGCAATATGCTTCCAGTTCCTACCTCATTGAAACAGGCAACTATACTGTACACCCTCACCGAGATCTCAGTTTACTCTGCCTGCAAACAATGTCTCGTCTATTCCAATTCATCTCAGTGTTGGTAATCACTGAAACCAGGACTGAGGCTACTCACATGACAGTAGAAAGAACAAACAAATTAACTAACTTGTATTTATATAGCGCCTTTCACATCCTCAGAAGATCCCAAAGTACTCTACAACCAATGAATTGCTTTTGAGGTGTGGTCACTATTGTAATGTAGGAAACGCGGCAACCAATTTGTGGACTGCAAACTCCCACAAATAGACCAGCATCGTTTCATTTTGTATTAGTGTTTAGTTCACTGACACTTCTCTTCTAGGAAGGCCCACCTTGAAGAAGTTCTGCTCTTCTCTCCGACAGGATTTCTGTTTGTCTCTTTTACCTTGTTCACCTCCATTGCTGTCTGTTTCAAAACATTCCCTTTTGTTCTTTCCTCCCCTCCCCACTTTCCCTGCCCCTGCACCTGCTTAACGACTGTTACATCTCGAACTTCTTCCAATTCTGACGAAGGGTCATCAACCTGAAACGTGAACTCTGTTTCTCTCTCCACACATGCTGCCCGACCCGCTGAATATTTCAACAACAAAAACCTGCATTTATATAGCGCCTTTAATGCAGTGAAACATCTCAAGGCGCTTCACAGGAGTATTATGAGACAAAAAATTTGACACCGAGCCACATAAGTAGAAATTAGGGCAGGTGACCAAAAGCTTGGTCAAAGAGGTAGAGAGGCGGAGAGGTTTAGGCAGGGCGTTCCAGAGCTTGGGGCCTAGGCAACAGAAGGCACGGCCACCAATGGCTGAGCGATTAATATCAGGGATAACAACAACAACTTGTATTTATATAGCGCCTTTAACATAGTAAAACATCCCAAGGCGCTTCACAACAGTGTTATAAGACAAAACATGTAAATTTGACACCAAGCCACATAAGAAGAAATTAGGGCAGATGACCAAAAGCTTGGTTAAAGAGGTAGGTTTTAAGGAGCGTTGTAAAGGAGGAATGAGGTAGAGAGGAGGAAAGAGAGGTTTAGGCGGGGAGTTCCAGAGCTTGGGGCCCAGGCAGCTGAAGGCACGGCCAGCGATGGCTGAGCGATTATAATTAGGGATGCTCAAGAGGAGAGAATTCTGTTTCTATTTCAGATTTACAGCATCCGCAGTATCTTGATTTAGACCAGATAATCTGTTATAATGGGGCTGAATTGAATCTTTCATTTAGTTGAAACTGTAGAATCATAGAAATTTACAGCACGGAAGGAGGCCATTTCGGTCCATCATGTCCGCTCCAGCCGACAAAGAGCTACCCAGCCTGATCCCATTTTCCAGCTCTTGGTCTGTAGCCCAGTAGGCAATGGCACTTCCAAGTGCAGATCCAAGTGTTTTTTTCTTTCCTTTCCCCTCCCCCGGTTTGTTTATTTATTTCTCCCCCGACAGCCACTCCCAGGAGGCGGCCACATGCTGCCTCGTTCCTTCCGTCAACTGTGACAATATAATATGTGGCCATTGTTTCTCAGCGACATTTCCATGGCCTGCTGGGCCAGTGATCTAGTGGCATCTGACTGACTGACTGGAGCAGCGAAGTACGGCAGAAGCACGAGGCGCTCGGCGCAGCCTAAATCCCCGAAGGAAGGCCTTTTTAAATTAAAGAGGCAGTTTCTGCACATCGGTCACCTTTATGGCTGAGTATTTCCTCTAAACACAATAAGCAATAAAACATCGACCTTTCCCACTGACAACCCCAGCTGCGAGCTCAGAATGGATTTGGTCGATAAGGCTGCATGCAGGACTGTTACATACCCTGTGTATACACAGCACATCGCAGCAGCAGTTCAACTCTCACTCACCCCAGGTGAGAATGAACATTACCCGATGACCCCAAGTGGCTGCAGCTTCATTCCGACACTCCCAATACCTTGGGGGAATCCTTCACTCCCTCACCCCAGCTTTCGGTGGTTTTGCCTGCAGCTCTGTGACAGGCGGCGTACCATCATGTCATCATAGGCAGTCCCTCGGGATCGAGGAAGACTTGCTTCCACTCTTAAAATGAGTCCTTTGGTGGCTGAACAGTCCAATACGGAAACCACGGTCCCTGTCACGGATGGGTCAGATAATCGTTGAGGGAAAGGGTGGGTGGGACTGGTTTGCCGCACGCTCTTTCTGCTGCCTGCGCTTGATTTTTGCATGCTCTCGGCGATGAGACTCGAGGTGTTCAGCACCCTCACGGATGCACTTCCCCCATTTAGGGCAGTCTTTGGCCAGGGACTCCCAGGTGTCAGTGGGGATGTTGCACTTTATCAGGGAGGCTTTGAAGGTGTCCTTGTAACGTTTCCTCTGCCCGCCTTTGGCTCGTTTGCCGTGAAGGAGTTCCGAGTAGAGCGCTTGATTTGGGAGTCTCGTGTCTGGCATGCGGACAATGTGGCCTGCCCAGCGGAGCTGATCAAGTGTGGTCAGTGCTTCAATGCTGGACGGTGTATGCGGGCGTGACACATGAGCTCACGCTGCCTCCAGCACTGAGATGGGGTGCCCCGGAGTTCACTGCGCTTGTTGGAATCCAGGGCAGTGATGAAGAAAATCACTGGGACAAAATAGGCTTGCCAACTCCAGTTGAATTCCTGGAGGTTCCATCACATGATCGCCGGCCTCCAACTGCCCCGCCCCCACACTCCTGCCATTGGTCGTCCGACATGCCCATCCTCACTGCGCACCGCCTTCCCACACCAAATGGAAAGCTGAAAGACTCTTCATTGGCCAATGAATAATTCTCAACTGTCAGTCAAACAACCTGTTTTCCCATCTCCAATACTTTTTTTTATAAAGAAAGACTTGTATTTATAGCGCCTTTCGCCATTGAATATATTTAAGGCGGAGATAGACAGATTTTTGAGCGATAAAGGGACTAAAGGGTCATGGGGAGCGGGCAGGGAAGTGGAGCTGAGTCCATGATTGGATCAGCCATGATCTTATTGAATGGCGGAGCAGGCTCGAGGGGCCAAATAGCCGACTCCTGCTCCTATTTCTTATGTTCTTATGTTCGCGACGTCAGGATGCCCCAAAGCGCTTTACAACCAATGGAATCTTTTTGAAGTTTAGTCACTGTTGTAATGTAGGAAATGCGGCAGCCAATTGCGCACAGCAAGCTCCCACAGACAGCGATGGGATAATGGACAGATAATCTGTGTTAGTGATGTTGACTGAAGATTGATTGGCCAAAGTTGAGAACTCCTCTGCTCTTCTTGAAATATGCCACGGGATCTTTTATGTCCACCTGAGAGAGCAGACGGGGCCTCAGTTTAACATCTCATCCAAAAGACGGTCACCTCCGACAGTGCAGCACTCCCTCAGCACTGCACTGGAGTTTCGTCCGCGATCTGTGTGCTAAAGTCCTTGCAGTGGGACTTGGAACCCACAACCTTCTGACACAGAGGCGAGTGCACTACCCACTGAGCCACGGCTGACATTAACTGATCAACAAAAGTGTTCCAAGAAAATGAAAAGAAAACACACGCTTTTTTTGATGCCCAGTGATTTTTTTTCCCGGATAATGCTCACAGCAGTGTCCAGGAGATTAATCTTCAATTCCTGCAGACTCCAGGTCAATCCTGGAGGGTTAGCACCTCTAGTTCAAAAGCATTACAGGTGCAGCGTCCCGAATCCGGAACCCTCGGGACTGAGGCCGTTCCGCAGTCTTCATTTTTCCGGACTTTGGAACGTCTTTCTGACGTCACGAATCCGGAAACAACCGAGCTCAGGTTTGGGTATTTCCGGATTTCGTAACTGTCAGAAGTGGGGGGTGGGGGGGGGCACCTGCCGAGGAACTGCTCGGGTCGTCCGGGGCTCCACTGAGGAGGTTGTCGGGCGGGCCGCGAGGAGTTTGTCGGGTGGAGCCCCACCGAGAAGGTTGTCGGGAGGGGTCCCACTGAGGAGGTTGTCGGGCAGGGCCCCACCGAGGAGGTTGTCGGGCGGGGTCCCACCGAGGAGGTTGTCGGGCAGGGCCCCACTGAGGAGGTTATCGGGCGGGGTCCCACCGAGGAGGTTGTTGGGCGGGACCGTATCGAGGAGGTTGTCGGGCGGGACTGTATCAAGGAGGTTGTCGGGCGGGGCCCCACTGAGGAGGTTGTCGGGCGGGGCCCCACCGAGGAGGTTGTCGGGGGGACCGTATCGAGGAGGTTGTTGGGCGGGGTCCTACCGAGGAGGTTGTCGGGCGGGACCCCACTGAGGAGGTTGTCGGGCGGGACTGTATCGAGGAGGTCGTCGGGCGGGGTCCCACTGAGGAGGTTGTCGGGGGGACCGTATCGAGGAGGTTGTCGGGCGGGGTCCCACTGAGGAGGTTGTCGGGGGGACCGTATCGAGGAGGTCGTCGGGCGGGGTCCCACTGAGGAGGTTGTCGGGGGGACCGTATCGAGGAGGTTGTCGGGCGGGGTCCCACTGAGGAGGTTGTCGGGGGGACCGTATCGAGGAGGTTGTCGGGCGGGGCCCCACTGAGGAGGTTGTCGGGCGGGACTGTATCGAGGAGGTCGTCGGGCGGGGCCCCACTGAGGAGGTTGTCGGGCGGGGCCCCACCGAGGAGGTTGTCAGGCGGGGTCCCACTGAGGAGGTTGTCGGGCGGGGCCCCACCGAGGAGGTCGTCGGGCGGGGCCCCACCGAGGAGGTTGTCGGGCGGGGTCCCACTGAGGAGGTTGTCGGGCGGGGTCCCACCGAGGAGGTTGTCGGGCGGGACCGTATCGAGGAGGTTGTCGGGGGGACCGTATCGAGGAGGTTGTCAGGGGGACCGTATCGAGGAGGTTATCGGGCGGGGTCCTACCGAGGAGGTCGTCGGGCGGGGTCCCACCGAGGAGGTTGTCGGGCGGGGCCCCACTGAGGAGGTTGTCGGGCGGGGTCCTACCGAGGAGGTTGTCGGGCGGGACCCTACCGAGGTTGTTGGGCGGGACTGTATCGAGGAGGTCGTCGGGCGGGGCCCTACCGAGGAGGTTGTCGGGCGGGACCCTACCGAGGTTGTCGGGCGGGACTGTATCGAGGAGGTCGTCGGGCGGGGCCCCACCGAGGAGGCCTCGAGGTAAGGGCAGCGGCGGTGGGGCGAGATGAGTGGAGGCGAGGCCCGAGGTCGGGCAGCGACGGGCCCCGAGATCGGCAGAGGAGCTGGGTCTGGATTCCAGAACATTTTACGGATTCCGGACGACACTGCCACCGATCAGTCCGGATTTTGAAACATTACGGATTCCGGAACTCCGGATTCTGGACGCTGCACCTGTATTACAGTTTTTAGGGGGGATATCAAGCTTCTGAACATCAAAGGGCTTTAATACAGTAAGAAAGGCAATAATGCTCAAGTAGGCAGCAAAGTATGAGTAAGATTACAAAAATCCATAAATGTGCCTCTCTTCACCACCTCAGTAGACAGAGGTTGGTTTTCCACACCATTATGAATATTTCCATCGGAACACCACCCACATTATTCAGGTGGGCAGAGCGGTTTATGTTACTCAAAACCTCCAGTTTATCAACTTTGGAAAATTTTAGATATGAACAGCATGATCCAGCAGGGAGTTCGAGACTGCTGAGCATCTTAAAGCAAATGTACATCAATTCTTTAAGAGTGAGATGTGGAGTAGCAATTGTTTGCCTAATACGTCAAGCTGTGATTTTATTTCCCCAGAAAATGCCTTAAGGCTAAAGGCATCACAGAGCAAAATAGACGCAGCAAATTCCCCCAGTGCAGTTGCAGCTTTAATTCAGTACAATTTTATTTACAGTTTTTAACTCCTCCAGGAACTTGAGCACATAAATCTAGGCTGACACTCCAGTGCAGTGCTGACGGAGTGCTGCACTGTTGGAGGTGCTGTCTTTTGGATGAGACGTTAAACCGAGGCCCTGTCTGCTCTCTTAAGTGGACGTAAACGATCCCATGGCACTATTTTGAAGAAGAGCAGGGGAGTTATCCCCAGTGTCCCGGCCAATATTGATCCCTCAATCAACGTAACAAAA
This sequence comes from Pristiophorus japonicus, assembly GCF_044704955.1. Taxonomy (NCBI): domain Eukaryota; kingdom Metazoa; phylum Chordata; class Chondrichthyes; family Pristiophoridae; genus Pristiophorus; species Pristiophorus japonicus. The sequence continues at coordinate 19,331,629 of NC_091993.1, forward strand.
ACAGATTATCTGGTCATTATCACATTGCTGTTTGTGGGAGCTTGCTGTGCGCAAATTAGCTGCTGCATTTCCTACATTGCAACAGTGACTACACTCCAAAAGTACTTCACGGGCTGTAAAGTGTTTTGAAGACGTCCGGTGATCGTGAAAGGCGCTATATAAATGCAAGTCGTTCTTTCTTTAAAGTATAAATGAATGGAATTCCCAGATTTGGGCCAACTTTTCCTGTTGTCCCAGCCTGGCCCTCCTGCAGGATTTGCGTCAAACTGCAGGAGGAGCAGTGGGATCTGGCGTGTCATCCGTACGGACGGGTTAGCCACGAACTGATTCTATGGACTAGCTGCCGAGTGAATTGGGACTTTTGTTCAGAATCAGCTGAGGAGGAGGCCCTTCAAATGCAAAGTGTGAAATAGAAAGCTGCACTGGCGTGTCAGCCTAGATTTATGTGTTCAAGTCCCTGGGACTTGAACCCACAACCTTCTGACTCAGAGGCGAGTGTGCTACCCACTGAGCCACAGCTGATACTAACTTTACAGTTTAAAAACTGAAAACAAAATTGTACTGAATTAAAGCTGCAACTGCACTGGGGGAATTTGCAGCATCTATTTTGCTCTGTGATGCTTTTAGCCTTAAGGCATTTTCTGGTGAAGCAAAATCACTGCTGCAAAATGGACAGTGCAGCTTCGAATCAGCATGTTGTAGCACAGAAACTGGTCATTAGGTCCACCAAGTTTACATTGGTACTTTCCCCCACATGAGCCACCGAGCCCTGCTCGCTCCTCATATTCATTAATTTTCCTGCTTAACCGAGCTTCTCAGTGCAGAAACCGGTCTGTAGGATTGCAGAACAACTTCACCAAGTGCTCCTATCTCTGGAATCTCCACCAGCCCAACAACCCCCCCCCACCCCCACCCTCGAGATGTCTGCGCTCCTCTAATTCTGCCCTCTTGAGCGTCCATGATTATAATCGCTCAACCTTCGGTGGCCGTGCCTTCTGTTGCCTGGGCCCCAAGCTCTGGAACTCCCTGCCTAAACCTCTCCGCCTCTCAATCTCTCTTTCCTCTTCCAAGACGCTCCTTAAAACATACCTCTTTGAGCAAGCTTTTAGTCACCTGCGGTAATTTCTACCTATGTGGTTCGGCGTCAAAGTTTTGTCGCATGATACGCCTGTGAAGTGCATTGGGACATTTCACTGCGTTAAAGGCGCTATATAAATACAAGTTGTTGTTGTTGTTGTTGAACCTGTGTTCAACACAGCCCAGTCTGATAGGTTGGAAGTCTCCTCTCTACCTGCTGTAAGTATCCATTGTGAAAGGAGATTAAGGCTGTCTCAACCCACCTCTGGTTGTATGGAAACCACAGTATAATATCTCACACCGTGCAGCACACACCTTCACCCTCACTCAGAGAATCTCATGTGGGAAGTGCAAGAATTCACGTCGATGTGGAACGAGCTTTTTTGAAGATGGGTTTGAGAGATAGCACTAGAGGTGGGAGCTTTATACTCCTCCTAGCCTGTGCTCAATGCCGACACTGGGTGGAAACATGTCTCACTCCTGAGCACGACCATTCCTGTCCCCGATAAGTACAAACATTCACTCCACCTCCCCCAAGAAGGTATGATGGCATAGTGGTTACGTTATTGTAATAGTAATTCAGAGGCTTGGACTAATGATCCAGAGATAAGAACATAAGAATTAGGAGCAGGTGTAGGCCATTCAGCCCCTCGAGCCTGCTCCGCCATTCAATAAGGTCATGCACCATCCCCATATCACTTGATTCCTTTAATATCCCAAAATCTATCGATTTCTTTCTTAAGTGTGAGACATGAGTTCAAATGGCACATGGGGAATTAAAAAATTCAGTTAATTGAATCAATTGGAAATAAAAAAGTTAGTATCAATAATGGTGACCATGAAACTGCCGGATTGTCATAAAAACCCATCTGGTTCACTTTTGGGAAAGAACTCTGATGTCCTTACTCTCTCTGGGCTGATATGTGACTCCAGACCCACAGCAATGTGGTTCATTCTTGAATGGCCCAGCGAATCACTCGGTTATACCAAAACTGCTACAAAGAAGCACGGACTGCAGCGGTTCAAGAAGGCAGCTCACCACCACCTTCTCAACGGCAATGAGGGATGGGCAATAAATGCTGGTCTTGCCAGCGATGCACACATCCCGTGAATGAATTAAAAAAATATATAAATTGCATTGGGAATACACCCTGTACACATATGTGGCATAAGTAAAAGCACTGTAACAGAACCTTCATTTGCTACTACAACAACAACTTGAATTTATATAGCTATGTCAGCTGTGGCTCAGTGGGTAGCACCCTTGCCTCTGAGTCAGAAGGTTGTGGATTCAAATCCCACTCCCACTTTAAAATTTTTAATTTGGGACCTGACAGTTATGCGCAGAACGCTTCAGTTCGTTGTCACGAGTCACTCCGTAAAAAGAGCGAAAGTGCTGTAATATCGGATTCTATAAGAGTTGACCAAGAGATTCCACTTCCCTCATAATGTCAGCATCACAGTAACAGATGTCTATGGAACCCTTTCAGTTCTCCCTTCTGTCCTCTTCTCAATGTAAAGCACTTTGAAAAACATCTTTCTGTACCTGAGGAGCACTACCGAAATGCAAATTATTGCAGTCGGCTCGCTCTGGGAGCTTAAGACTAATTGATGCGCTGATTGTAAATAAATACTCACTTATTTAAAGTACAGATAGCAGTGCACATGGGATACACACTCTTAGCTTTTTACACTGGAATCAGAACATTGAATTGTTGCTGGCAGACAAATTGGTTCTGTGGTTATTGTCCATCTACAGGCAATCTCTTCAAGAATATTTTCAACTACCTAGGCTCCATGCTCTGGAATACCCTCTAACTCTCCATCTTCCTTTCCCCCTTTAGGCCCCTCCTTAAAACCTACCTTTTTGACCAAGCTTTCAGTCATCCCGCCTCATGTCTCGTTCTATGGCTTGGCATCAATGTTCTTGGTTACGCCTCTGTGAGGCACTTTGGAACTATTTTGAATGTCAAAGGAGCTATATTCAGTTGTTTATGTTCTAATGGTGGTTGTCCCACCAAGAAAATGAAAAAAAGACTTGGATTTATATCGCACCTTTCACGACCACCAAACGTCTCAAAGCGCTTTACAGCCAATGAAGTACTTTTGGAGTGTCGTCACTGTTGTAATGTAGGAAACGCGGCAGCCAATTAGCACACAAGCAAGCTCCCACAAACAGCAATGCGATAATGACCAGATAATCTGTTTTTGTTATGCTGATTGAGGGATAAATACTGGCCAGTACACTGGAGATAACTCCCCTGCTCTTCTTCGAAATAGTGCAGCACTCCCTCAGCACTGCACTGAAGTGTCAGCTTAGATTTATGTGCTCAAGTCTCCGGAGTGGGACTTGAACCCACAATCTTCTGACTCAGGCAAGTGTGCTATCCATTGAGCCAGGGCTGACATGGTTGTCAATGAGTTGTTCTGCACACAGAATTCAGTTGTTAATGAAAGGAAACACTCACTTGTTCTAACTAGGATTCCTCCGCCTCTCCTGTTCCAGTGATCATCAAGTTAGTCATCATCATAGGCAGTCCCTCGGAATCAAGTAAGTAACGTTCCCCTTTGATACTTACTTGAGATTCAGTTTCAGCTGAGTGAGTTACTTGTCAGACTTAATGCTAATTACCTTAGATAAGGATTAACTCCTTTTAGCTGCAGAATTCATTCTTTCCATGTTCAAAGAAACCATTTTCATCTTTCTAAAATAACCAAATTGTTCCCTTGGGGTCTCATCCTGCCCCACCCCATCACTCTACCCCTCACCCTGCTTGGCTTTCCTGCATTCTCTCACTACATGACTGACATCATTGGCCATGTACATTGTGAACTATTGTATTAACACTGATAAAATAATAAAACGATACAAGTTTATATACCGCCATGCCCAATCCTCCAGTTACAACCTATTTGGGTTCATGAGAGTGCACATTCCTAATAGCAACCCAGGATGGATGTTACCCTACGTATAGAGGGAAGGACTAAGTTGTAGATTCACTTGCTCCAGTATCTGTGTAATCTAGGTTTTAACACATTTTAAATAAATGTGCTACTGTCTGTGTTAAAGTAGTGTACAATTATTTCGTGCAGCTGTGTTAAATGTGGATTCATTAATACTGCACACAATACTCTCCTGGGAGGACAGATGCACCAACATTAGTGTCCTCGACCAGGCCAAAATTCCCAGCATTGAAGCACTGACCACACTTGATCAGCTCCACTGGGCAGGCCACACTGTTCGCATGCCAGACACGAGACTCCCAAAGCAAGCGCTCTACTCGGAACTCCTTCACGGCAAATGAGCCAAAGGTGGGCAGAGGAAACGTTATAAGGACACCCTCAAAGCCTCCCTGATAAAGTGCAACATCCCCATCGATACCTGGGAGTCCCTGGCCAAAGACCGCCCCAAGTGGAGGAAATACATCCAGGAGGGCGCTGAGCTCCTCAAGTCTCATCGGCGAGAGCATGCAGAAATCAAGTGCAGGCAGCAGAAGGAGCATGCGGCAAACCTGTCCCACCCACCCCTTCCCTCAACGACTGAATGTCCCACCTGTGACAGGGACTGTGGCTCTCGTATTGGACTGTTCAGCCACCTAAGGACTCATTTAAAGAGTGGAAGCAAGTCTTCCTCGATTCTGAGGGACTGCCGATGATGATGATGACACAATAATTACATGACTTTAAAGATAAAAAGGTTTACTAATTAGTTAATTCTCTGCACTGCAAGACTGAGTCACTGTCAGCGAACCTCTGCTACCTCACCAGTACTTTTAAGGACTGTTCCAATAGCACTGAGAAAAATGGGGGAGGATAGAAGAAGGGGAAATCACATTTACTTATCCTCAGGAAATGCTACAGTTTAAAAATAAAACCGATATAACTGACCATACCACCAACAGCCCCAACTCTGCCACCAGATTGGTGGGGGAAGGCTAATGATGGTGCCATAATTAGCCCAAGCTAGAGGGGCCCTGAAGAGCCGAGGGCCCGGGGCAGCACAGGCCAGCCTACACTGCGACATGTGTGCGCACTAGGTCTGTGCAGCAGAACAGGTCTCCAGTCGTCCTGGTTAACCCTTGCCACTGGATAAAGGCCTAGCTCTGTCAAGCCCGGGTGGTGGCTGATGTGCAACGGTCACCACACGTTAAAAAAATCCACGCACAGGCATCTTCCACCCCCTCAACTGGAGCTCAGGACTGGGACATCGGGTCCGACATTGAAGCATCTGTGAACTCTTGTGGAAGCAAGTCATCCTCGTTGGAGGGACCGCCTATGATGATGACTCTCTTGCACTGGGTGTTATGTCTAATAGAAACAGATGTTGGAACTCAGAAGCTGGGGTTTGTAATCCAAGACTCACACGGAATGTGGGGTTTAACATTGGCAGACATCTTTCAACATTTGGAGCATTCCTGCATTACAACAATGACTGCACTTCAAAAGTACTTAATTGGCAATGATGTACTATAGGATATCCTGAGGTCATGAAAGGCACTATAAAAACATTGAAACCAGTAAAAACAGATTACCTGGTAATTATTTAATTGTGGTTTGTAGGATCCTTTTGTGTGTAAATTGGCTGCCACATTAGACATAATAACAGTGACTACACTTCAAAAGTGATTTATTGATTGTCTAGCACTTCACAATGTCCCGAGGATGTGAAAGGTGATATATGATTTCAAGTTTCGCTTTCCTCCTTTCAGTTAACCCAAGTTTCACTGAACTAGCTTTATCTAACCTCTAACCTATGCTGGACCCAATATCTGAGCAGAGTATCACCCAACCTCTAAGCCAAGCTTCAGACAGCATCAATTCCAAGCTGCACCCGACACCGCTCCTGAGCTGCAGGCAATATCCCATCGCAACTTCACACAACATTTGACTTTAGTTTCACTCAGCTAACCATAGCTGTCCACAGTGTCAAACCCATTCTTCACTCAATCTCTACCATGGCTGCACCCATCCTTGGACCCCAGCTTCAACCAACAGCAGAGATCCACCCAAAATCTAACCAGATCTTCAACCAATACCTAAACTGACTTTCATCCAGTATCTAACGCAGGTTTTGCCTGATATTTAATTTCAGTTTCACACAACAACAGCAACTTGTATTTATATAGTGCCTTTAATGTAGTTAAATGTTCTAAGGCGCTTGACAGGAGTGTTATTAAACAAAACAAATAAATTTGACACAGAGCCACATAAGAGGAAATTACGGCAGATGACCAAAAGCTTGGTCAAAGAGGTAGGTTTTAAAGAGCGTCTTAAAAGAGGAAAGAGAGGTGGAGAGGCAGAGAGGTTTAGGCAGGGAGTTCCAGAGCTGAGGGCCTGGCAGTTGAAGGCGCGGCCATCAACGGTTGAGCGATTATAATCAGGGATACTCAAGAGGGCAGAATTAGAGGAGCGCAGACATCTCATGGGTTGCGAGGCTGGAGGAGATTACAGTGATAGGGCGGGGTGACGGATTTGTAAACAAGGATGAAAATTTTGAAATCGAGCCATTGCTTAACCGGGAGTCAATGTAGGTCAGCGAGCACAGGGGTGATGGGTGAGCGGGACTTGGTGCGAGTTAGGACATGGGCTGCTAAGTTTTGAATGACCTCAAGTTTACGTAGGGTAGAATGTGGGAAGCCAGCCAGGAGTGCGTTGGAGTGATCAAGTCTAGAGGAAACAAAGGCATGGATGAGGGTTTCAGCAGCAGATGAGCTGAGGCAGGGGCGGAGATGGACGATGTTACAGAGTGGGAAATAGGTGGTCTTAGTAACTCATGTTGTTTCTAACCTCTGACCTTAGTTTGATCTAATCTCTATTCCAAGCCCACCAAACTGCTAAACCTAAGATTCAACAGCATCAAATCCGAGCTGCACCCAACCCATTTTATCCAACAACTGATCCCAGTTTCATCAATCGTTTAAATCCAGCTTCACTAAACATTTAGCCTAAAACATAAGCAGAGTTTCAGGCAATGGAACCCAGCTTCAGCTAACCTCTCACCTGAGTGTCTACCAATGTTTAAACTACGGCTTCAGGCAACCTCTAACCCAACTTTAGAACATAAGAATCAGGAGCAGTAGGCCCACGACTTCAACACCCAATTTCAGCTGACATTTACCACCAGTTCTACCTCAGCTAAATATTTAAACTCAACTCATCCAACAACTAAGCTGTGCTTCACCCAATCTCTAAGCTCAGCTTCTCTCTCCATCCAACGCTTGCTTTACCCAATTTCTAACCCTAGCTTCATCCAATATCTAAACCCAGCTTCACCCAACTTTAAACCCAGCTTCACCCAACAAGCTGCACCCTAATCCTGTCCCCGAGTATGAACAATGCAATCCCTATCTGCTCTCCAGTCCTGAACCCCTTACATTCTGGACCACAAAATTTAACAAAAGCAATCTAAAGAGATCGAGACTTGATTTTTGAACAGTATGACATCAATAGAAACTTCAGTGCTGCATACAGGTAAGCACGGTAGATTAAATTAACTCCGTTAACCGGTGGGCACTAACGGGGTGGCAACGACTTTTGCCCGAGCATGGCACCACTAACGACTCCCGGTAAATTCCGCGGTAACCTATAGTGCCCCGCTCCGCTGTGCCAGCGATGACTATGTCATCACCATGCGCAGCGCCTACCGGGCTCCAGATTGTGTCTCAGCTCCTGAAGCTGCACCGGGTGATGCTAGCGACAGTTTCAGGGGGCGGGTACGGGGCATCGGCCGCTCGTGGGGGCGCAAGTTAAAGGGGAGGTGTGGGCCATTAAAAGAATTCCGCCGATTTTGCCGAGCTTGTTGGCGCTTCGAATACAGGGTTCGCACCGTGATCGGTCAAGCCCGGCACTTTGCTTGAGCGCACGGTGCTGTTGGCACGGCACCCCTGCTCCCCGGTGATCCAGGGAGGCCCATTTTTATACTGCAGAGTTTGCAGCTTGGGCTCTCCCCTTTAATTAAAGGAAGAGCCCCTCCTACGCGGCAGCGCATCACGACCCAGTGCCTAGCGCTACGTCCCGCTCCTGACGCCACCGCCCTACTAGTGCCCCAAACAGGAAGCGGAGCGTGTTATTTTATGCTCCACCTCCTGTTGCGGGCGGTAACCCCAATTTCTCGGCAGGACGCAACGGAATTTTCCTCCCCCCCCCCAATATTTCTACAAGAGAAGAAGGCAGACAGCAAAAGGTGGAGGCATTTTAAAGAAAATATCGCTCTGTTTTCTGAAGAAACGGACCGATGGAGTAAATGACATGAAATGACGTAGTCTGCCTAAATCGCTTACTCTCCATGGCGATGGAACTGGTGCTTATAGTTAAAATGCAACAAATGTAATAAGGATAAAAGTATTTACCAGGGATGCTGGAAACCTGAAATAAAGAGAGAAAATGCTGCAAACACAAATAGTTCTGATGAAAGGTCATCGACCTGAAGCATTAACTCTATTTTTCACTCCGCACATGCTGCCGGACCTGCTGAGTGTATGCAGCATTTTCTGTTTTTTATTTACAATGTAATAAAGAGGATTTACACTTTATTCCTGAAGGCCTGCACTCTGAATACGCGTCTATTCTGCAAAACAATGAAAGGACAAAGAATATAAGAAAATAAAGAATGAGCTGTACCGAACATGTAACTATTCTGTTACCACCATCAGTATTTGTTGATGCAAGTAAACAATTCATTTCAGAAATAGCAACGGTCTGCACATCTGTAATTCCTCTTAGCTATTCTAGGCAGCTTTCACAATACTCTAATCAATACAGGAGCTAGTGGAGATTATTGAGCAAGATCATATTAAAGGCTGGTGCTCTGCAAGTTTAGCTGTGGAAATTTGAAAAGTACTGCCGATCTATCAGAAGCGAAAGTGGCAATGAACACACAATTACAGTCACACAATTTCACGTAATTGTCTTCCGAAAAACAGCTACAGCTTTTGGTAATAAAATCACAATGAAATAAGTCAGTTACTCTTCTGTCATCTGATGGAGATTATGATTCTGTTTACATTTGCAACTGACTGGGTGACAACGGAATGCTAATGAAATGTAAATGTAGCTGAAAGAATGTACGGAATTGACAATAGATTGGCATTTGACAACACCTTCAGCTCATGTGTTAAAATACGGGAGAAATTCCACGCACTGTCGAACAAAAATTAATATGGATTTATTTAGAAGAATTGGGATAGCAGAAGCAGTAATAAAAGAGGGGGCAGGAATCTGCTGGTCTTGGAGTCACCACAAATTGAACTGATAAATGAAAAATAATAATGCTGGAAATCTGAATTAAAAATAAACTCGCTGGAAATATACAGATCATTCAGCATCAGAAACAGCACAGGCTGATTAATGTTTCAGGCGGGTTCCTTTATCAGATATCTGTTAAACAATCACAAGTGAAGCCTATCTTTTAATTTCAGACACTGGCCAGAATGTCTCCTTGGTGACAGAGAGCTCAAAATGCTGCTCTCCAGTTACAATCCAAGTGTAGCAGGGCAGAATGTAGAATTAAAAATTGAATTAATCTGGATTTGTAGTGTTGGATGTTTGTCACAGTTCAGGTGTATATAGAGAATGAATAACAAGCACAAACCTCACACACATATAAACCGCACACACACATATAAACCTCATACACACACATCAACCTCATACACAAACATAAACCTCACACACAAACCTCACACACATATAAACCTCACACACACATATAAACCTCATACACACACATAAACCTGTCACACAAACCTCACACACATATAAACCTCACACACACATATAAACCTCATACACACACATAAACCTCATACACACACATAAACCTGTCACACAAACCTCACACACATATAAACCTCATACACACACATAAACCTCATACACACATATAAACCTCACACACACATATAAACCTCACACACACATATAAACCTCATACACACACATAAACCTCATACACACACATAAACCTGTCACACAAACCTCACACACATATAAACCTCACACACACATATAAACCTCATACACACACATAAACCTCATACACACACATAAACCTGTCACACAAACCTCACACACATATAAACCTCACACACACATATAAACCTCATACACACACATAAACCTGTCACACAAACCTCACACACAAATAAACCTCACACACACACATAAACCTCATACACACACACACACACAAATCTCACGCACACAAATCTCACACACACACGCACAAACATTACACACACACACACACACACACACACACAAACCTCAAACATGTGGCTGCCAGTAGCTCTGTTATTCAGGGCAGATTTAAAAGCAGATGCTGTTTTCTATGCAGCTGTCATTTAGGAAGCAACACGATACTGACATTGAGATGTGGAACAAGACGTCAAACACTAATCAGAGACCAACTGAACCAATTAATGAGTCACTTTATTGTTCCACAGGAAAGGAGTTTGGAAAGTATTCAGGAAAAGCTGTCACCAACAGCCGAATCAGTCACAAATTGTGGAAAAAATGTCAGAAAATCCCCCGACTGGAATCTTCCCAGCCATGCGAGTGTGTGTTTGGAGGTGGGCCCGCTCTCCAGCAGCATCGGTGTCCTTGAAATAATCTCTCCTTGGACCTCCGAATCCCACCGCGATCAACCCCAACACCAACATCACTAAACACAACATCAACAACACCAACCTTCTCCGCAATCACCTGATCCTGTACAGGACACAGGGCATCAGCACCCGACCACACTGCTGCCAAGGATGCCAGGGCCACATTTACTTCACTTGATGCTGTGCACCCGGGTTGCCACATGATGCGCCAGGTTGGCACCACCACATACCAGCATCACAAAGCAGCCTTGCAATGCCCAAGCCATTCCTTTCACACTTGTGCAGGGTACCCTGGTGTCTCATCATTCACGACAACTCACGAAGGCACTTCCAAAGGTGCACACAAATCTGTCCAAGAACACAAAAGGGTCGAAATTCAGGTGCACCAGAAAGCAGGTGCACCTATGAGTTTTGGAGTGGTACTCACCGCTGTAACTCCTGGCACGGTAAGTAGGAAATGGATCATAATGGGAGCGGGCCTTAGATTCAAAGCCAGGCTGACTGGCCGAAAATGGGTCGGTCAGGGCCTCCGCCGCTGTCAATCAGCAATGGAGTCGTGGTGACATCACAGCGCGTGTGCGTCACCACGCTCTCACCACTCCGTTAAAGGGGAGAGATTCTATCATTTTTTTAACTTTGGCCACCGGGCCACCAAGGAGGGTTTCGGCCTGGCCAGCAGCCTTATCCAATATAGCGGGCGGCGTACTTCCGGGCGGAAATGCGCGCACGCTTCCTGCCCGCCATATTGGAGGCTGATGAGGCGATTAGCGCCCAACAAATGGGCACTGCGCGGACGAATTTCTAGGCCCCTGTATCCCACACAGCTCAGCTGCAAGAGGTTTGTCAATGAAGGTTTGTGGTTCTTGCTGGAGAGCGAGTTCTGTTATTGTTCAAGAAATCCAACCTTGACTCCAGTCTGTGAAGTAGCTCGCTCTGATGCTGTGGTTTCCCTGCCCCCACCATCCCTCCTCCCCCCACTACCAACTTAAGGGGGTGACAATGCTCCGCGCCTCGATTGGGGGGAGGGGGGGGGTAACCGTCCAGGGCCGGGACTTTTAGCACCCGCCGCGGAAGTCCCACCCCCGCCGCGGAATTGCCCTCCCCGCCCCTGAAAGAAAGCGGAGCGCAATCGCCCGCACTCTATTTTCTTTGGGGGTGTTAATTGGGCCGCTGCGCATTCTGCACAGCCTCTGATGGCCTCCGCCCAAGACGGAGCGCCGGGCTGCACGATGGCGACGCGGACCACGCTGGGGCCGCCATCGTCGAGCCGACCCGAGAGTCGGCAGACAAAACCAGATGTCAGCCCGGGGCGCTGGCGCCCTCCACTGTAATCACCGCCCCGAGAGCGGATGGTGGCCAGCCTCGTGACCCACGAAGCTGGCGTCGTCATCCGCTCACGCCAGCGGTCAGGGGGCATCGCGCACGACGATGACGTCATCGCCGGTTGCGTGGCAGCCCGGGAAGGCTAACCGCAGGGCGTGGCGCTGCCATGGCAACGCCTCCGCACACTCCCAGGCAATTTCCCGGGAGGTGGTAGCGGCCCCCCTTCCCCGGGCGGAAACTGTCCTGCTCCCCAGGAGGCGCTAACGGGGCCATAAAAGGAGCAATTTTGCCCCCAAAATCCCTTAGTAGTGCTATGTTTGACAGTGACATTATGCTGACACCAGGCAATGATCATCAAGAGGCTTCAATTGGATCACAAAAATTGAAATAATGCAACACATCATTAATTCCAACACTTCTTGTGGCAATTAAACATTCTGTAATTGTCAAAGCCTTATTATGCTCCCTTCTTAATCTGTTTTCTGTTGATCTATCATAACTTTTATGACAATTGCAATAAACAGGGAGTGAGGAACTGCATCTTTGCTATAAAAGCACCAACTGTTTCCATGGCCCACTGTAAACAGTGCAAACCGCGTGTGCGTCGATAAATTCTGAAGCTGAGCCTCTGGTTCCTCTCCAAATGCAATCATTACCTCATTCCTCAGTGATTGGGAGGGTCAGCGTCAACATGAACTCTATCGTGCAGCTTTCTGTCTTTTACATTTGGAGCCAATTTCTTGTACAATTATCTCAATAATTACTAAAAACTAGTGGACAGGTGCAAAAAAACAATTTAAAAGGCTAATGGAATGTTGCTCTTTATCTCAAGGGACTGGAATACAAAAGGGTTGAATTTATCTTATGTTAAACTCTGGTTAGACCACATTTAGAGTACACCGTTCAGTTTTGGGCATTGCAACGCAGGCAGGATATATTGGCCTTGGCGGGAGTGCGACACAGTTTCAGCAGAATGATCATGGGCAGAAAGGGTTAAATTCTGAGGTTGCATAGATTAGGCTGGTGTTCTCTTGAGTGTAGAAGATTAAGGATGACTAAAGGTGAGATTGAGTAGATTAGGCCGATACTCTCTGGAGTTTAGAAGAATGAGAGGTGATCTCACTGAAACGTATAAGATTCTGATGCGGATTGATAGGGTAGATGCTGAGAGGTTGTTTCCCCTGGCTGGAGAGTCTAGACCTAGGGAGCATAGTCTCAGGATAAGGCGGTCAGCCATTTAAGAGTGAGGTGTGGAGGTGAGGAGGGAAAAAAAAAGTAAAAAAACAGTAAAAGGGAATATTATTTGAATGGGGAGAAATTACAACATGCTGCGGTGCAGAGGGACCTGGGGGTCCTTGTGCATGAATTCCAAAAAGTTAGTTTGCAGGTGCAGCAGGTAATCAGGAAGGCGAATGGAATGTTGGCCTTCATTGCGAGAGGGATGGAGTACAAAAGCAGGGAGGTCCTGCTGCAACTGTACAGGATATTGGTGAGGCCGCACCTGGAGTACTGCGTGCAGTTTTGGTCACCTTACTTAAGGAAGGATATACTAGCTTTGGAGGGGGTACAGAGACGATTCACTAGGTTGATTCCGGAGATGAGGGGGTTACCTTATGATGATAGATTGAGCAAACTGGGTCTTTACTCGTTGGAGTTCAGAAGGATGAGGGGTGATCTTATAGAAACATTTAAAATAATGAAAGGGATCGACAAGATGGAGGCAGAGAGGTTGTTTCCACTGGTCGGGGAGACTAGAACTAGGGGGCACAGCCTCAAAATACGGAGGAGCCAATTTAAAACCGAGTTGAGAAGGAATTTCTTCTCCCAGAGGGTTGTGAATCTGTGGAATTCTCTGCCCAAAGAAGCAGTTGAGGCTAGCTCATTGAATATATTCAAGTCACAGATAGATAGATTTTTAACCAATAAGGGAATTCAGGGTTATGGGGAGCGGGCGGGTAAGTGGAGCTGAGTCCACGGCCAGATCAGCCATGATCTTATTGAATGGCGGAGCAGGCTCGAGGGGCTAGATGGCCTACTCCTGTTCCTAATTCTGATGTTCTTATGTTCTTCACTCAGCAGGTGGTGAGTCTTTGGAATTCTCTACTCCAAGGGGCAGTGGATGCTGAATCGTTGAGTATAGTCAAGGCTGAGATAGATAGATTTTTGGACTCTCGGGGAATTAGGGCGGGGGGTTGGCGGAAAAGAGAGCTGAGGTCGAAGATCAGCCATGTTCTTATTGAATGTCGGAGCAGGCTCGAGGGGCTATATGGCCTACTCCTGCTCCTAATTCTTATGTTCTTATGATAGGGTAGATAGAAAGAAACTATTTCCTCTGGTGGAGGAGTCCAGAACAAGAGGGCATAACCTTAAAATACGAACTAGTCCATTCAGCTATGATGCCAGGAAGCACCTCTTCACACAAAGGGTAATGGAATTCTGGAACGCTCTCCCCAAAAAGCTTGTTGAGGCTGAGGATCAATTGAAAATATCAAAACTGAGCTTTATCGATTTTTGTTAGGCAAGGGTTATGGAACCAAGGCAGGTGGATGGAGTTAAGATACAGGTCAGGCTTTATTTAACTGAATGGCTCGAGAGGTTGAATGCCCTACACCTGTTCCTATGTCCCCAACCCCTTCCCCTATTGGCTAATAATCTAATCCACCGCTGTTATAGAGGCAGAAACACAGACCATGTTTGACTGCTACAAAGCGCCGAGGGCTTCACTGATTGGCTGCTGGTAGCACCACCGCAAACTGAGGAACATACAAATATACAAAAACAGCGGACAAGATCGACTGATCCATCCAGCCTGTCCCATACAGATATGAATACAAACTCTCACCATCGAACCCAGAATCAGGTCATCTCCTGGGAGAGGCAGAAAACCAGATAAAAAGCCCAGGCCAATTAGGAGTGGGTGGGGGAGTCTGGAAAATTCTTCTCCGACCCCGCCTTGGCCAAGCGAATCTAATCCAGGAAGCCATTCTGGCCTTGGTTAATGTTACAAGGAATCTATCCCTTGTACAAGTTGGGCTCTGCTCCAGCCATAAACAGGTCCAGCTCTCGCTGGAAGAAATTTAGCACGTGCGAGGACATTTTGAGGCAACCAGTGGATCTTCCTGCCCTTATCCAACACTCAATGCCATCAGCAGTTTTATATCATTAAAAAGAAAAGTCAAAACCGAAACCACAGGGCAGACTGGAACAATGTTACGTTGCTTTATAAATCTCTTCATTTTTGACAATTTAACAGATCTCACAAATTAAGGGCTAGAAATTGGCTTCCTTTGCGCCTCCTGTTAGCACCTCTGCGGTGGATAAAGGGGTTCTACCGGCTCTGTGAGCGAGAGTACCGCCACCGGCGAACTTCTCCTGGAGGTTGGCGGTGGCGGTAACCTTGAGCGCCATCATCTCCTGCGCCCGGAGATCGTGACGTCATCTGGCTGCGCATCGCCCCGGATCCGAACTTTGCTTCCGCCCCCTGCAACATCGCCGGGCGTAAGCATGTGCTCGGGAGGCTGGCTGCTTGGGGAGTGTTATTTAAAGGTAAGGCCGCATGTGTCAATAAAAAAGAGTTTTTACCTCTTCGGTTGTGTTTTCAACCTCTTGCTGTGTCGCGATTGATCAGCCCTGCCCTCTGTTAGAGCGCTTGGGGCTGATTGGCGCGGATTGCGGCTGCCGTCAGCGAGGAGGGACATTGACTTCACGCAGAGCCTGCAGCGATAGCTCGTCCCTTTAAGAGAGGGAAGGAGCCTCCGATCCCGGCAGCGCTGCCCTGTACATTGGGCAGCGCTGCGCTGCTACCGCCCCTCTTGTCGGCTTTAGCGCTCCAAAGGAAGTGGCAGCGCATGATTTAAAGCTTCACTTCCTTTCTGGAGCGCTAAACCGGAAGTTGGCATGGGCATAGCGCCCGATGATACTTTTGTGATACCGCAAAAGTTATCGCCCCGAACGAGGCGTGACGCAATTTCTCCCGCCATGCATTTTTTTTTAGCTAAAATGTAACCGTGTTATTTTGAACACTAACTCAATAAGCTGGTACATTCAACATCGACAACTTGCATTTATGTAGCGCCGTTAACATAGTAAAATGTCCCAAGGCGCTTCACAGGCGTGTTATCAAACAAAATTGACACCGAGTCGCATAAGGTGATATTAGAACAGGTGAACAAAAGCTCGTTCAAAGAAGTACGTTTTTAAAGAGTGTCTTATAAGAGGAGAGAGAGGCAGAGGGGCAGAGAGGTTTAGGGAGGGAGTTCCAGAGCTTGGGCACCTGAATGCATGCCCGCCAATGGTGGGGTGATGAAAATCAAGGCTGGGCAAGAGGCCAGAATTGGTGGAGCGCAGATATCTCGGAGGGCTGTAGGGCTGGAGGAGATTACAGAGATAGGGAGGGGCGAGGCCGGGGAGAGATTTGAAAACAAGGATGAGAATTTACTTATTTACATTTACTCGAAGGCCAGAGATCTCAAAAAATGAAAAAACATAAGCTTGCAAATGACGACATCACTTGGAGCCAACCTGATCCTTCAATAGCCGCCAGGTAACTGGGATTGTGGGTTAGAGATAAATTCAGTTCAAGGCAAGGAGCAGGGGATTCAACACAGCAAGGTCAGATGGAAAAACGCAGAGATAAAGACCAATTTTTTGTGGATACGATTTCTTTGCCAGCTGGACCAGTGGCTGAAGTTGTTCAAAATCATCGTCATAGGCAGTCCCTCGCGGTTGAGGATGACTTGCTTCCACACTAAAAATGAGTGCTCAGGTAGAAACATAGAAACATAGAAAATAGGTGCAGGAGTAGGCCATTCGGCCCTTCTAGCCTGCACTGCTATTCAATGAGTTCATGGCTGAACATGCAACTTCAGTACCCCATTCCTGCTTTCTCGCCATACCCCTTGATCCCCCAAGTAGTAAGGACTACATCTAACTCCTTTTTGAATATATTTAGTCAATTGGCCTCAACAACTTTCTGTGGTAGAGAATTCCACAGGTTCACCACTCTCTGGGTGATGAAGTTTCTCCTCATCTCGGTCCTAAATGGCTTACCCCTTATCCTTAGACTGTGACCCCTGGTTCTGGACTTCCCCAACATTGGGAACATTCTTCCTGCATCTAACCTGTCTAAACCCATCAGAATTTTAAATGTTTCCATGAGGTCCCCTCTCATTCTTCTGAACTCCAGTGAATACAAGCCCAGTTGATCCAGTCTTTCTTGATAGGACAGTCCCGCCATCCCGGGAATCAGTCTGGTGAACCTTCGCTGCACTCCCTCAATAGCAAGAATGTCCTTCCTCAGGTTAGGAGACCAAAACTGTACACAATACTCCAGGTGTGGCCTCACCAAGGCCCTGTACAACTATAGCAACACCTCCCTGCCCCTGTACTCAAATCCCCTCGCTATGAAGGCCAACATGCCATTTGCTTTCTTAACCGCCTGCTGTACCTGCATGCCAACCTTCAATGATTGATGTACCATGACACCCAGGTCTCGTTGCACCTCCCCTTTTCCTAATCTGTCACCATTCAGATAATAGTCTGTCTCTCTGTTTTTACCACCAAAGTGAATAACCTCACATTTATCACATTATACTTCATCTGCCATGCATTTGCCCACTCACCTAACCTATCCAAGTTGCTCTGCAGCCTCAAAGCATCCTCCTCACAGCTCACACTGCCACCCAACTTAGTGTCATCCGCAAATTTGGAGATACTACATTTAATCCCCTCGTCCAAATCATTAATGTACAATGTAAACAGCTGGGGCCCCAGCACAGAACCTTGCGGTACCCCACTAGTCACTGCTTGCCATTCTGAAAAGTACCCATTTACTCCTACTCTTTGCTTCCTGTCTGACAACCAGTTCTCAATCCATGTCAGCACACTACCCCCAATCCCATATGCTTTAACTTTGCACATTAATCTCTTGTGTGGGACCTTGTCGAAAGCCTTCTGAAAGTCCAAATATACCACATCAACTGGTTCTCCCTTGTCCACTCTACTGGAAACATCCTCAAAAAATTCCAGAAGATTTGTCAAGCATGATTTCCCTTTCACAAATCCATGCTGACTTGGACCTATCATGTCACCTCTTTCCAAATGCGCTGCTATGACATCCTTAATAATTGATTCCATCATTTTACCCACTACCGATGTCAGGCTGACCGGTCTATAATTCCCTGTTTTCTCTCTCCCTCCTTTTTTAAAAAGTGGGGTGACATTGGCTAGCCTCCACTCGATAGGAACTGATTCAGAGTCAATGGAATGTTGGAAAATGATTGTCAAGGCATCCGCTATTTCCAAGGCCACCTCCTTAAGTACTCTGGGATGCGGTCCATCAGGCCCTGGGGATTTATCGGCCTTCAATCCCATCAATTTCCCCAACACAATTTCCTGACTAATAAGGATTTCCCTCAGTTCCTCCCCCTTACTAGACCCTCTGACCCCTTTTATATCCGGAAGGTTGTTTGTGTCCTCCTTAGTGAATACCGAACCAAAGTACTTGTTCAATTGGTCTGCCATTTCTTTGTTCCCCGTTATGACTTCCCCTGATTCTGACTGCAGGGGACCTACGTTTGTCTTTACTAACCTTTTTCTCTTTCCATATCTATAGAAACTTTTGCAATCCGTCTTAATGTTCCCTGCAAGCTTCTTCTCGTACTCCATTTTCCCTGTCCTAATCAAACCCTTTGTCCTCCTCTGCTGAGTTCTAAATTTCTCCCAGTCCCCGGGTTCGCTGCTATTTCTGGCCAATTTGTATGCCACTTCCTTGGCTTTAATACTATCCCTGATTCCCTTGATAGCCACGGTTGAGCCACCTTCCCTTTTTTATTTTTACGCCAGACAGGGATGTACAATTGTTGTAGTTCATCCATGCGGTCTCTAAATGTCTGCCATTGCCCATCCACAGTCAACCCCTTAAGTATCATTCGCCAATCTATCCTAGCCAATTCACACCTCATACCTTCAAAGTTACCCTTCTTTAAGTTCTGGACCATGGTCTCTGAATTAACTGTTTCATTCTCCATCCTAATGCAGAATTCCACCATATTATGGTCACTCTTCCCCAAGGGGCCTCGCACAACGAGATTGCTAATTAATCCTCTCTCATTACACAACACCCAGTCTAAGATGGCCTCCCCCCGAGTTGGTTCCTCGACATATTGGTCTAGAAAACCATCCCTTATGCACTCCAGGAAATCCTCCTCTACCGTATTGCTTCCAGTTTGGCTAGCCCAATCTATGTGCATATTAAAGTCACCCATTATAACTGCTGCACCTTTATTGCATGCACCCCTAATTTCCTGTTTGATGCCCTCCCCAACATCACTACTACTGTTTGGAGATCTGTACACAACTCCCACTAATGTTTTTTGTCCTTTGGTGTTCTCCAGCTCTACCCATATAAATTCCACATCATCCAAGCCAATGTCCTTCCTAAGTATTGCATTAATCTCCTCTTTAACCAGCAATGCTACCCCACCTCCTTTTCCTTTTATTCTATCCTTCCTGAATGTTGAATACCCCTGGATGTTGAGTTCCCAGCCCTGATCATCCTGGAGCCACGTCTCCGTAATCCCAATCACATCATATTTGTTAACATCTATTTGCACAGTTAATTCATCCACCTTATTACGGATACACCTTGCATTAAGACACAAAGCCTTCAGGCTTGGTTTTTAAACACCCTTCGTCCTTTTAGAATTTTGCTGAACAGTGGCCCTTTTTGTTCTTTGCCTTGGGTTTCTCTGCCCTCCACTTTTCCTCATCTCCTTTCTGTCTTTTGCTTTTGTCTCCTTTTTGTTTCCCTCTGTCTCCCTGCATTGGTTCCCATCCCCCTGCCATATTAGTTTAACTCCTCCCCAACAACATTAGCAAACACTCCCCCTAGGACATTGGTTCCGGTCCTGCCCAGGTGCAGACCGTCCGGTTTGTACTGGTTCCACCTCCCCCAGAACCGGTTCCAATGCCCCAGGAATTTGAATCCCTCCCTGCTGCACCACTGCTCAAGCCACGTATTCATCTGCACTATCCTGCGATTCCTACTCTGACTAGCACGTGGCACTGGTAGCAATCCCGAGATTACTACTTTTGAGGTCCTACTTTTTAATTTAGCTCCTAGCTCCTTAAATTCGTTTTGTAGGACCTCATCCCTTTTTTTACCTATGTCGTTGGTACCAATGTGCACCACGACAACTGGCTGTTCACCCTCCCTTTTTAGAATGTCCTGCACCCGCTCCGAGACATCCTTGGCCCTTGCACCAGGGAGGCAACATACCATCCTGGAGTCTCGGTTGCGGCTGCAGAAACGCCTATCTATTCCCCTCACAATTGAATCCCCTATCACTATCGCTCTCCCACTCTTTTTCCTGCCCTCCTGTGCAACAGAGCCAGCCACGGTGCCATGAACTTGGCTGCTGCTGCCCTCCCCTGATGAGTCATCCCCCTCAACAGTACTCAAAACGGTGTATCTGTTTTGCAGGGGGATGACCGCAGGGGACCCCTGCATTACCTTCCTTGCACTGCTCTTCCTGCTGGTCTTCCATTCCCTATCTGGCTGTGGACCCTTCACCTGCGATAAGACCAACTCGCTACACGTGCTACTCACGTCATTCTCAGCATCGTGGATGCTCCAGAGTGAATCCACCCTCAGCTCCAACTCCGCAACGCGGTCCATCAGGAGCTGGAGGCAGATACACTTCCCGCAGATGACACTGGTGCCGTCCCTGAGTTCCCACATGGTACAGGAGGAGCATATCACGTGACCAAGCTCTCCTGCCATGACTTAACCCTTAGATACCCTTAAATTGACAACAACAATGTTAAAAGTTACTGACTGATATAAAAAAGAAAAACTACTCACCAATCACCAGCCAATCACTTACCCCCTTGGCTGTGACGTCACCTTTTGATTTCTTTCTACTTCTTTTTGCTTTCTCTCCCAGCTGGAGCTGTACAAGCTCCGCCTCTCTCCCCGGACTGCCCGACTGCTGAGCCTTTATAGGCCGCTGCCTCTCACCGACTCCCGCCTCTCTCGACGCTCCCCGGACTGCCCGAGTGCTGAGCCTTTATAGGCCGCTGCCTCTCGCCGGTGGTGTTCCCCAGGGTCAGTACTACAACCACTGCTTTTCTTGATATATATTAATGACTTGGACATGGGTGTAAAGGGCTCAATTTCAATATTTACAGATGATACAAAACTTGGAAGTATAGTGAACAGTGAGGAGGATAGTGAGAGACTTCAAGAGGACATTGACAGGCTGATGGAATGGACAGACACGTGGCAGATGAAATTTAACGCAGAAAAGTGCAAAATGATACATTTTGGTAGGAAGAACGAGGCAATATAACCTAAAGGGTACAATTCTAAAGGGTGTGCAGGAACATAGAGACCTGGGGGTATATGCACAAATTGTTGAAATTGGCAGGGCAGGCTGAGAAAATGGTTTAAAAAGCATATGGAATCCTGGGCTTCATAAATAGCGGCATCGAGTACAAAAGCAAGAAAGTTATGATGGATTTTTATAACACACTGGTTCGGCCTCAACTGGAGTATTGTGTCCAATTCTGGCACCGCATATTAGGAAGGATGTGAAGGCTTTAGAGAGGATGCAAAGAAGCTTTACTAGAATGATTCCAGGGATCAGCGACTCGGATTACGTGGATTGACTGGAGAAAGAAAGAAAGACTTGCATTTATGTAGCACCTTTCAAGACCACTGGATGTCTCAAAGTACTTTACAGCCAATGAAGTACTTTTGGAGTGTAGTCACTGTTGTAATGTGGGAAATGCAGCAGCAAGCTCCCACAAACAGTAATGTGATAATGCCCAGATAATCTGTTTTTGTTATGTTGATTGAGGGATAAACATTGGCCAGGACACCGGGGATAACTCCCCTGCTCTTCTTCGAAATAGTGCCATGGGATCTTTTACATCCACCTGAGAGAGCAGACAGGGCCTCGGTTTAACCTCTCATCCAAAGGACAGCATCTCCGACAGTGTAGCCCTCCCTTAGCACTGCACTGGAGTGTCAGCCTAGAGTCGGGGAGTTAGGGAGGCCTATAACGGCCCATCAGTCGTCAGAGAGGCGGGAGTTTGGAGCAGCGTGAGTCTGGGGAGTTCAGGAGGCCTATAAAGGCTCATCATTCATCGGAGAGGCAGGGGCAGAGGATAAACAAAGAGGTAGAAATAAATCAAAAGGTGACGTCACAGCTAAGGGGGCAAGTGATTGGCTGAGTAATTTTTCTTTTATTTTTCCCTATCAGTAGGTAACCTTTATCATTGTTGTTGCCAAATTAAGTTAATCTAAGGGTTAAGCCATGGCAGGCGAGCTCGGACACGTGTTATGCTTCCAGTATCTCTGATGACTATATGTGCCGGAAGTGTATCCACCTGCAGCACCTGACAGACCGTATTGCGGCACTGGAGCTACTGGTGGATTTACTCTGGAGCATCCGCGATACCGAGGATATCGTGAATGGCACGTTTAGTGAGTTGGCCACACCGCAGGTAAAGGGTACACAGCCAGATAGGGGATGGGTGGCCAAGAGGAAGATCAGTGAAAGGAAGGTAGTGCAGGGGTCCCCTGCGGTCATCCCCCTGCAAAACAGATACTTTGGGTACTGTTGAGGGGGATGACTCATCAGGAGAGAGCAGCAGCAGCCAAGTTCATGACACCGTGGGTGGCTCTGCTGCACAGGAGGGCAGGAAAAAGAGTGGGAGAGCTATAGTGGTCGGGGATTCTATTGTAAGGGGAATAGATAGACATGTCTGCGGCCACAATCGAGCCTCCAGGATGGTATGTTGCCTCCCTGGTGCAAGGGTCAAGGATGTCTCAGAGCGGCTGCAGGACATTTTGAAGGGGGAGGGTGAACAGCCAGTTGTCGTGGTGCATATAGGTACCAACGATATAGGTTAAAAATGGGATGAGGTCCTACAAGCTGAATTTAGGGAGCTAGGAGTTAAATTAAAAAGTAGGACTTCAAAGGTAGTAATCTCAGGATTGCTACCAGTGCCACGTGCTAGTCAGAGTAGGAATCGCAGGATAGCTCAGATGAATATGTGGCTTGAGGAGTGGTGCAGAAGGGAGGGATATCTGGGACATTAAACTGGTTCTGGGGGAGTTGGGACCAGTACAAACCGGAGGGTCTGCACCTGGGCAGGACCGGAACCAATGTCCTCGGGGGAGTGTTTGCTAGTGCTGTTGAGGAGGGGTTAAACTAATATGGCAGGGGGATGGGAATCTATGCAGGGAGACAGAGGGAAGTAAAATAGCAAGCAAAAGATCGAAAGAAGAAAAGTAAAAGTGGAGGGCAGAGAAACCCAGGGCAAAAATCAAAAAGGGCCACATTGCAGCAAAATTCTAAAAGGGCAAAGTGTGTTAAAAAGACAAGCCTGAAGGCTCTGTGCCTCAATGTGAGGAGTATTCATAATAAGGTGGACGAATTAACTTCACAGGCAGCAATTAATATGATATAATTGACATCACGGAACATGGCTCCAGGGTGACCAAGGCTGGGAACTCAACATCCAGGGGTATTCAACATTCAGGAAGGATAGACAGAAAGGAAAAGGAGGTGGGGTAGCGTTGCTGGTTAAAGAGGAAATTAATGCAATAGTAAGAACGGACATTAGCTTGGATGATGTGGAATCTGTATGGGTAGAGCTGCGGAATACCAAAGGGCAGAAAACGCTAGTGGGAGTTGTGTACAGACCACCAAACAGTAGTTGTGAGGTTGGGGACAGCATTAAACAAAAAATTAGGGATGCGTGCGATAAAGGTACAGCAGTTATCATGGGCGACTTTAATCTACATATTGATTGGGCTAACCAAACTGGTAGCAATGTGGTGGAGGAGGATTTCCTGGAGTGTATTAGGGATGGTTTTCTAGACCAATATGTCGAGGAACCAACTAGAGGGCTGCCAATCCTAGACTGAGTGATGTGTAATGAGAAAGGACTAATTAGCAATCTTGTTGTGCGAGGCCCCTTGGGGAAGAGTGACCATAATATGATAGAAATCTTTATTAAGATGGAGAGTGACACATTTAATACATGACTAGGGTCCTGAACTTATGGAAAGGTAATTTTGATGGTTTGAGACGTGAATTGGCTAGAATAGACTGGCAAATTATACTTAAAGGGTTGACGGTGGATAGGCAATGGCAAACATTTAAAGATCACATGGCCGAACTTCAACAATTATACATCCCTGTCTGGAGTAAAAATAAAACGGGGAAGGTGGCTCAACTGTGGCTAACAAGGGAAATTAAGGATAGTGTTAAATCCAAGGAAGAGGCATATAAATTGGCCAGAAAAAGCAGCAAACCTGAGGACTAGGAGAAATTTAGAATTCAGCTGAGGAGGACAAAGGGTTTAATTAGGAGGGGGGAAATAGAGTATGAGAGAAAGCTTGACGGGTACATAAAAACTGACTGCAAAAGCTTCTATAAATATGTGAAGAGAAAAAGATTAGTGAAGACAAATGTAGGTCCCTTGCAGACAGATTCAGGTGAATTTATAATAGGGAACAAAGAAATCGTAATCTCTTGTTCATTCCCCATGAAGTTTAATATTACAACAGTTCATTAGGACATAAGAAATAGGAGCAGGAGTAGGCCATTCGACCCCTCGAGCCTGCTCCGCCATTCAAGAAGATCATGGCTGACCTACTTCAACTCCACTTTCCTCCACTATCTCCACATCCCTTGATTCCCTTAATATCCAAAAAATATATCGATCTCTGCCTTGAATATACTCAAAGACTGAGTCTCCACAGCCCTCTGGGGTAGAGAATTCCGCAGTTTCACCATCCCCGAGTGAAGAAATTTCTCCTAGATGGCCGACCCCTTATTCTGAGACTGTGTCCCCTGGTTCCACACTCCCCAGCTCAAATTTCCTGAGCTAGAATTTCATCTCGGGTGGAGGTGCAAAATGGGCGGTATCAGATCGGCTGCTTGTAATACGCAGCGCTGTATAATGGGCAGCCGATCCGATAGTGCCTGCCTTGTGTCCCCGCCCGAGACGAATTTCTAGGCCCCTTTCTTCCTAACCTCCTCGTTTCCAATGTGTGCACTCCAGGATTTGTAGGAGTTGCCGAGTGAGCATTTGTTCACCAGGACAACACTTAATTAGATCAGGAGGCTGCAACCCTCATTTATCATTTAAAAAGTGAAACGTTTCTAAAAGATCATCAGAAATAACAAGGGATGAGCTGTAGAAAAAAATAAGAGGCAGGTGCGGCAGCACGTGAGCGTGAATTTCTGTGTGCGAATGTATTTGTGAATGTGTTTGTGTCATCATCACCAGTCCCTTGGAATCGAGGAAGACTTGCTTCCATTCTTAAAATGAGTCCTTAAGTGGCTAAATAATCCAATACGAGAACCACAGTCCCTGTCACAGGTGGGACAGACAGTCGTTGAGGGTAAGGGTGGGTGGGACAGATTTGCCGCACACTCTTTCTGCTGCCTGCGCTTGATTTCTGCATGCTCTCGGCGATGAGACTCGAGGTGCTCAGCGCCCTCCCTTCCTCCACTCAGGGCGGTCTTTGGCCAGGGACTCCCAGGTGTCGGTGGGGATGTTGCACTTTATCAGGGAGGCTTTAAGGGTGTCCTTGTAACGTTTCCTCTGACCATCTTTGGCTCGTTTGCTGTGAAGGAGGTCTGAGTAGAGCGCTTGCTTTGGGAGTCTCATGACTGGCATGTGAACAATGTGGCCTGCCCAGCGGAGCTGATCACGTGTGGTCAGTGCTTCAATGCTGGGGGGATGTTGGCCTGGTCGAGGACGCGAACGTTGGTGCGTCTGTCCTCCCAGGGGATTTTCAGGATTTTGCGGAGACATCGTTGGTGGTATTTCTCCAGTGACTTGAGGTGCCTACTGCACATGTGTCTGAGAGACAGTATGTACGTCTGTGTGCTTGCATGTGTGTGCTTAAGTGTATGTATGTGAGTGTGAGTGTGTTTTGTGTGCGAGTGTGTGGGCCTGAAATTCGCAGTCCCCGAAGGGACAGCTGCCGCGGAGTTTGGGCGGTCGATCGAAAAAAAATCGGTCGGCCGCCGTGGTCGGGTACTTTGCCCTCCTCGAGCCATATTCAGCTCGGGGAGGATTTCAGCGGTGTTCACTTCCGCCGGAAACGGTGCGGTGAAGCCGCTGTCGAGGAAGGTTCCCAGCGGTGAGCTC
Organism: Pristiophorus japonicus; assembly: GCF_044704955.1. NCBI lineage: Eukaryota > Metazoa > Chordata > Chondrichthyes > Pristiophoridae > Pristiophorus > Pristiophorus japonicus. The sequence continues at coordinate 19,357,812 of NC_091993.1, forward strand.
TGCAGCGTGCGGGCCACTGGAAAGGGACTACCACAGCGAAATTCACCGAGGAAAAGGTAGGACTTTTCCCGGCATGCCCCCGCAAGGTTTTCGATGCGGCGCTCGAACGCGACACCGCTGGGGCCCTTTGGTAGGTAAATAGTTTTATTACTTATTAGTGTTTTTATTTCATTTTTCAGCATCCGCAGTATTTATATTTTGAAAAAGTTTTATTAATTAGTTGTGTTTTTATTTCATTTTCCATGGTTCGCAGTATTTAGCTTTTGATATGATTTTATTAATTGTTTTGGCTCTATTAAACCTGTTGAGCGCTGGTCAGAGGTTTGCACATACCCCTGTACTTTTATACAACTTTCAGGTCTGGCTCTGTAGTGGAGTCCTGTGGGCTGCAGAGACCTGCCTGGCAGGGTTCACCCTGAGGATGAGAATGGGAGCAGTGTTGGGAGGGCGACACCGGGTGCTCAGAAGCAGGGCAGCACACAGGAGAAGGTGTCGCCATCAGCACCGTGCAGACAGGCAGCGGGCAAGGGAGGCAGCAGCCATGATTCGTTCATTCTGCGCCAGACCAGTGTGCCCGCCGTCTTCACCGGCCCGAATCAGGATTGCTATTGGCTGCTTGGGGCCAAGGGATATCCTCTGTGGCTGCTCACTCCAGAGCATGCATACAATGACGCTCATTGTGCCACCAGATGCATCATCGAGCAGTGCATAGGCATCCTTAATATATGTGTATGTCTCTAAGCCATACAGGAGAGCAGGTATTACTACAGTCCTGTAGACCATGGACCATGTCCAGTAGACACCTCAAGTCGCTGGAGAAATACCACCAACAATGTCGCCGCAAAATCCTACAAATCCCCCGGGAGGACTGACACACCAACATTAGTGCCCTCAACCAGGCCAACATCCCCAGCTTTGAAACACTGACCACACTTGATCAGCTCTGCTGGGCAGGCCACATTGTCCGCATGCCAGACACGAGACTCCCAAAGCAAGTGCTCCACTCGGAACTCCTTCACGGCAAATGAGCCAAAGGTGGGCAGAGGAAATGTTACAAGGACACCCTCAAAGCCTCCCTGATAAAGTGCAACATCCCCACCGACACCTGGGAGTCCCTGGCCCAAGACCGCCCTAAGAGGAGGAAGTTCATCTGGGAGGGCGCTGAGCACCTCGAGTCTCATCGCCGGGAGCATGCGGAAATCAAGCGCAGGCAGCGGAAAGAGCGTGCGGAAAACCAGTCCCACCCACCCTTTCCCTCAATGACTATCTGTCCCACCTGTGACAGGGACTGTGGTTCCCGTATTGGACTGTTCAGCCACCTAAGGATTAATTTTAAGAGTGGAAGCAAGTCTTCCTCGATTCCGAGGGACTGCCTATGATGATGATATGGGTATATGTGTCTGCGTGTGTATATATGTGCTTTTCTGTATTTGAGTGTGTATCTATGTGTGTGCATCAGTGCTTTCACTGTGAATAGAAAGCTTTGTTACATCAGATACACTGCACAGGAACAGAAGTCCGTGCAGAATTTCCCACAATTCTTTTAATAAATTGAATGCTACATGATTTCCCTTCCTCACAAATCTTTTGTGCTGCCGCCTTTTTACAAGCAGATACCTCAAGCTTTCTGAGATTATTGTTAAAACGTTGGTAAAAATTGTCTGCCAATGAAGCTGAAGTGTGATTGAACAGGCTCTGCACTAGAATGGGCACGGGGGACTGGGAGCGCAGTTGCTGCTTGGTGCTTTCATCAATTCTCGGTTCCTTTCTAAGCCTCCCCATCAATCAGACTCAGCATCTTTCGCAACACAGGAAACATATATGTAACATCAACACTTTTTTAACTGAGCCCTTTGTGTCTTCCTACTTTAAGGCCTAATCTTTGTAAAAATACAGAATCTTTCCACCGGTGATTTCTAAGACACTCTCATAAATTATGAAAGATGCAATATCTGTATAATCATCATTCAATTGGAATCAGAGGTATTGGTAGCGAAAGATTGACTTTGGGGAGACAAAGGATTGACAACAACAACAATTTGTATTCATAAAGTGCCTTTGACTCAGTAAAATGTCCCACGGCACTTTGCAGGAGCGTTATAGAACAAAATTTGGCACAGAGCCACATAAGGAGATATTGCGGCAGGTGACCAAAAGCTTGGTCAAAGATGTAGGTTTTAAGGAGCAGCTTAAAGGAATAGAGATGTAGAGAGGCAGATAGGTTTCGGCAGGGAATTCCAGAGCTTAGGCCTAGGCAGCTGAAGACACGATAGAGTGATGCACAAGAGGTCAGAATTGGAGGAGCGCAGATATCTCGGAGGGTTGCAGTGTTGGAGGAAATTACAGAGATATGGATGGGCAGGGCCATGGAGGAATTTAAAAACAAGGGTGAGAATTTTAAAGTCGAGGTGTTGGTTAACCGGGAGCCAATGTCGGTCAGGGAGCACAGACCTCGGGAAACAAAAGATTGGCATCGGAGAGACAAATGATTGACATCGGGAAGCAAAGGTTTGATGTCAGCGATACAAAAGCATCAACAGTGTTCAACCCTCATCCTAAGTTTGGACTCTTCAATATTGCTCCCCCTGGATCTGAAGCAGTGCATTGGTCGCTGGTCCTGAGAGAGGAGCAGCAATAACTTGGGCTTGGCACAAACTAAACTCTTTGACTCTGATCTGAATTTAGCTCAGTTTAGGCTACATATAAATATGGCTTTCTTTGGTGCCTCATTAATGGTTCACTTTCAACATTGCGTGTAGATCAAAGGTACATGGCCTTTTTAAATTATATTTTGTACATACAATCCCTCTGGTAATCTATGCAGGTAAGCATGTGTGTGTGTGTGTGTGTGTATTTGTAGGTATGAGTGCATGAATCCCTTGGAAGATGCTGTGCAAGTTATTGTTATTGGCCCTGAAATCCCGGCCTCCCCGGGCCTGCACGGCGTGTGTACGGACCTGCGAAGGCATCGCAAAGGCCGGCTTTCGCCGCGCAATACGCACGCGCTGAAAACCAGCTTTACCGATCTGTCAAGGTTTAGCTTGACAGATCGCACGCATCTCTGGGAGAAGGACATTCCCGCGGCAGAGATTGGGCTATTTACCCATCTCTTGCCCAGCGAATGTCCTTAAAACTCTTGCGCCTGGTAAAAGCAGGCGCACAGCCTACTTTTACCAGCGTAAGAGTTTTAAAACATGCAAAAACCATATAAAAATAAAATTTAAAAATACATATTTATGTTAAAAAACCCTGCCCACTCAGGTAATTTTATTTTAAACCACAATTAAAACTTTTTTTTTTAAATCGGCAAATTTTTTTTTTCAAAAACATTTCTATCAACTTTAATTTCTATAATGCAATTATGTGAGGTGTTTTTAAAATGTTTTATGTAGTGTTTGGGGGTGTTTCTCATTCATACTAATAGGAGTTTTGGACTTACAAAACTCCTATTACTGTGAATGAGAAAATACTTTGCCGTGTTTGGGTGTCCAGGCCCACGTGACTCCTACAGACTTGCACAACATGAACGTGCTCCATTGCGCAAGAAGAGGAGGCCACGAGTCCGGAATCTCTGGCAAGCATTCGACCAAAAGGTAAGTGCGTATCTTTTCTCCTATTTTTAGTCGAACACCCGCGGGAAGAAGAACCCAGGATTTCAGGGTCATTATATAAGTTCACTGTTGGTCCAGTGATGTGTAGGTACCCAGCATTTGATAGTCTGGAGCTTGTATTGATCCATTGTAAGATGGGCTGGTGGATATTGCTTCAGGTTCAGGTTCATAGAAACATAGAAACATAGAAAATAGGTGCAGGAGGAGGCCATTCAGCCCTTCTAGCCTGCACCGCCATTCAATGAGTTCATGGCTGAACATGCAACTTCAGTACCCCATTCTTGCTTTCTCGCCATACCCCTTGATCCCCCTAGTAGTAAGGACGTCATCTAACTCCTTTTTGAATATATTTAGTGAATTAGCCTCAACAACTTTCTGTGGTAGAGAATTCCACAGGTTCACCACTCTCTGGGTGAAGAAGTTCCTCCTCATCTCGGTTCTAAATGGCTTGCCCCTTATCCTTAGACTGTGTCCCCTGGTTCTGGACTTCCCCAACATTGGGAACATTCTTCCTGCATCTAACCTGTCTAAACCCGTCAGAATTTTAAACGTTTCTATGAGGTCCCCTCTCATTCTTCTGAACTCCAGTGAATACAAGCCCAGTTGATCCAGTCTTTCTTGATAGGTCAGTCCCGCCATCCCGGGAATCAGTCTGGTGAACCTTCGCTGCACTCCCTCAATAGCAAGAATGTCCTTCCTCAGGTTAGGAGACCAAAACTGTAGACAATACTCCAGGTGTGGCCTCACCAAGGCCCTGTACAACTGTAGCAACACCTCCCTGCCCCTGTACTCAAATCCCCTCGCTATGAAGGCCAACATGCCATTTGCTTTCTTAACCGCCTGCTGTACCTGCATGCCAACCTTCAATGACTGATGTACCATGACACCCAGGTCTCGTTGCACCTCCCCTTTTCCTAATCCAGTGTAAGAAGAATTTCGCTGTTTCAATGTGTATTACCTCACATTTATCAATATTAAAATCTATCTGCATCTTTGCCGCGCTACTTCATTTATTTGCGTTTTTTAAAATTAAATAAATTTGCTTAATTTGATCCCCGGAATGCTATCAATCTCCATGAGACTAGTCATCTAGCCAGATGGGGTGGTGTCAACTGCAAATTATGTAATATTACAAATATTCTCCTCCTAATAATTTATGAGTATCAGAAACAGCAGTGACCTGGAACAGACCATTTCAGAACTCCGTTAGTCAGAAATTTGTCCATTTATCACCACCTACCTGCTTCCTATTTCTAGTTTCCAGCTCAGTTAACTTATTTGCCAATATTTCCACGCACTTTGATCAGTTTTAAAGGCCTCGAGTGTGGAATTAAAAGTCTTCTGAACATCCAATTAAATTATAGCCACTAGACAGCCTCAGTCCATTAATTCAGCTAACTCTTCGAAAGAATTTTAGCAGACCTATGGGGCTTGCCTTTTCACTTGTACATCCGTGCTGAGTGTTTCTTGGATTCCATCGATGTTCTGTTCTTTAATATATTTCCCACTCCAGATATTGGCTTATTCTTATACTGGCTTATTCCCTCCAACATGACATAACCATTCCCGTACCCATTGTTTGCTAACTTTCAGCCAACATATTTCATACCCAGGTTTGCCCTGAATTCCCACAGTTCTGAGTTTATTTAGCAATCTTTCCTGTGCAACTTCAACAAATGCCGTTTGGACGTCTAAGTACACAACATTGTAGCATTTACCACAATTGATTTGGGTTGCCACTTCCTCAAAGAGATCACGGAGATTGGTTGGGCGGGATCTTTGCCATTTAAAGCCATGCTGTTAACTGTTGTTTACTAATCCTCCTGAGAATTGCTTCCATTATTTTATATAGAATTGAAGATTAATGAATCTGCAGTTGCTCATGTCTGTTGGGTCACACTTGTTGAAGTTGGGCACCAGATTTGGCTGTTTCCAATCTACCAATACGTCCCTGTGCCCATTGACTGTCATCATGATTGCCAATGCCTTACAATTCTCCTCGCTAGTCTCTCTCAATGCTGTGAGATAAACACCGCGTGTCCCTCGAGATTTATTTGTTTTAAGACCTCTTAGGTTGTCTAGGACTTTCAACTCATTTATATCAAAGCTCTTCTGGAGTACAGTTGACTGGCTATTGACTGCAGCGACCCAACAGGTGAGGCCTGTTGTTGAGGGGAGCACGGATACCGGGAGTGGGGAGGATATCGGGAGCGGGCCAGCATCAGGCCGGAAGATTTCTGTGGGTCCAAAGGAGCACAGGTTCTCCAGGTGCCTCAAAAATCTATTTAAAAAAAAACGTACTTCTTGGCTGGAGAAAGTGCCAAACGCCGTCCATGATTTTACACAGGATTACACAGGATATACGGCAGAAAAACAGGCCATTCGGCCCAACCAGTACATGCTGGCATTTATGCTCCACTTGAGCCTCCTCCCGTCTTTCCTCATCTAAATCTATCAGCATATCCCTCTATTCCCTTCTCTCTCATATGCTTGTCTAGCCTCCCCTTAAATGCATCGATACTATTCACTTCAACCACTCCCTGTGGTAGCGAGTTCCACATTCTCACCACTCTCTGGGTAAAGAAGTTTCTTCTGAATTCCCTCTTGGTGACTATCTTATATTGACGGCCTCTAGTTTTGCTCTTCCTCACAAGTGGAAATATTCCCTCTGTATCCACTCTATCAAAACATTTCATAATTTTAAAGACCCCTATTGGGTCACCCCTCAGCCTTCTCTTTTCAAGACAAAAAGGACCCAGCCTGTTCATCCTTTCCTGATATGTATACCCTTGCACTTCTCCCATTTTTACATAGCATCTACAGCACAGAATCAGGCCATTTGGCCCAACTCGTCTATGCCCCCCTTCATGCTCCACACGATCCTCCTCCCAAACTTCTTCATCTAATCTAATTCTCCTTAAAAGTTGGAATTAGCATAGGACCTGAATTTGCCTATTTAAATTGCTTTGGGCCGGGGGGGGGGGGCGGTGTTGAGCTTGAAAGTTGGTTCATGGTGGGTGAGCAGGGAAGCAGATGGGCCTCACTAGACATTCAACGGGCAGTGGCTCGATTTTCCAAGTTGAGAAAAATTTGGCCAGAAGCTGAACCATATTAATGAGAAATGATTATGATATAAATGTCCCCTTGCAGCCCCAAGTTCCACTGCTGTTACTGCAAGGAGAGGTGACAGCACCTGTTCCTTTTGAAGAGTAATTATTCAATATGCTCCCTGTTCAGAGCTTTCGATTGGTCAATTAAGGAGCCATTTCAAAAATAAATGTTGCTTATAATAGGTAAAGATGATCCAGGTCCATTTACATTGCTGATTTAAAAACAACAACCTGTATTTATATAGCGCCTTCAACGTAGTGAAACGTTCCAAGGCGCTTCACAGGAGTGTTATGAGACAAAATATTTGACACCGAGCTGCATAAGGAGAAATTAAGGCAGGTGACCAAAAGCTTGGTCAAAGAGGTAGGTTTTAAGGAGCACCTTGAAGGAGGAGAGAGAGCTAGAGAGGCAGAGAGGTTTAGGCAGGGAGTTCCAGAGCTTGGAGCCTAGGCAGCTGAAGGCACGGCCACCAATGGTTGAGCGATTATAATCAGGGATGCTCAAGAGGGCAGAATTCGAGGAGCACAGACATCTCGGGGGGGTTGTGGGGCTGGAGGAGATTACAGAGATCGGGAGGGGCGAGGCCACGGAGGGATTTGAAAACAAGGATGAGAATCTTGAAATCGAGGTGTTGCTTAACCGGGAGCCAATGTTGGTCAGCAAGCACAGGGGTGATGGGTGAGCGGGTTTTCTGCGTGTTTTCAGGGGGTTTTTTGTGCCAAAAATCTGGGAGGAAAAAACTGGATCAAACACCCTGGGTTAATTTGGAGAAAATCAGCAAAAAACAGTTTTTATTCGGAACATGGCTTTAAAGACAAGAAAGAGACTAAAAGCGCAGAGAGTTGAACTTAATCACCACCCAGCACCCGGTGATGGTAAATCTGTGTATCGAGGTGGCAATGAAATGCACTGATGCTGCTGTGAAATGAAAATAAATGTAACCATAAAATGATGTGCCATCCTCCTAGAACAATTCCTTGTTGAACAGATGTCTGCACTGAGACATTTTGTAGTTGCTGTCAAACTTCATCAGACCCACAGTAAAGAGATAATAAGTGTTGAGGAAAATGTAGTCGATATTTATGCTTAGCTGCACCACAAACAAAGTTAATGGTCAATGCAAGCAGGAATTAAATTATTCCGCTTTGCTGCTTTATATAAAATGTACAACCTTCCATTTACCGCCCCTCTCCATTTTTAAACCAATTTCCTTAGTTGCTTATATTAGAAGCTCAAAATCAATTCCAAGCTGCAAGGGCATCATGTTGGTGATATAATCATCGACGCAGTGGAAGGGGGAGTTTATTTCTCTCCGCCCAGCAGAAATCTGATGGAATGGAAGTTAAAGTGGAAGTGCCACACTTGCTGCCCGCTTCCCACCGCTGTGGACTTTTTAACGGCGCTATATTTTCGGGCGGCTGAGGTACCCCCCTGGCTCAGGTAGGGGCCTCATACATTTATGCAAATCGCCGACCAATCGCCGAGACAGGACGCCAATGTAATTGTCATGGCCTAACTGAGCGTGGGCCTCTGCGCCAGGCAACTTGCTCAGTTACTTGGTGGACCCGAAGCGGAGGCCCTGTGTGGGGACAGGAGGATTTGGCCAATCACAGGCCATGGTATCACCAGCCAAACGCAGGGGCTGACTTCTTTATACTGACCATCCCAGGTAACCTTTAGCAGAACTGTAACTCCCAGCACCATTTGTTTTTTATTTCTTTACTGACCACAAACTGATTGGACAGTGACTCGAAACTGACTGTAAACTGACCGCAAACTGACTGTAAACTGACCACAAACTGACTGAACAGTGACTCGAAACTGACTCGAAACTGACCACAAACTGACTGGACAGTGACTCAAAATTGACCACAAACTGACCCCAAACTGACTGTAAACTGATTGTAAACTGACCACAAATTGACTGGACAGTGACTCAAAACTGACCACAAACTGACTGTAAAATGACCACAAACTGACTGGACAGTGACTCAAAACTGACCACAAACTGACTGTAAACTGACCACAAACTGATTGGACAGTGACTCGAAACTGATCACAAACTGACTGTAAACTGACCACAAACTGACCACAAACTGACTGGACAGTGATTCAAAACTGACCACAAACTGACTGGACAGCGACTTGAAACTGACTCGAAACTGACTTGAAATTGACCACAAACTGACTGGACAGTGACTCGAAACTGACTGCACACTGAGCCTGTTGAGTGAGCACTGCACATCATGTAAGGGGGAGTGTGTTGGGTGGACATTAAGCTATTTATTTAATTTACATCACCGGTAACCCAGAGTATCCCTTGTCTGTTAGAATTTTCCCTCACTGCGGGAACCATCCCACTCAGTCCCCTGGAATAACTCCCTCCCTCCCCTCAATTGTAAGAGCCTCAAAGATACACAATGACAACACTCAGTAAAATGAATCATGGAAAAACATCTAAACACTAGAACAGAGGCGCTGAAATACAATTACATCAACGCAATTATTTCAAAACTAGCTCCCACTGTACATTCTGCAATTAAATGAAAACCTATTATCTAATCTTGAATGCTTATAATTAAGAATTTAGAAGAGGTAAGACATTGAAAAAAAATTAAATGAGCAACTCTCTAAATTGCCTAAAGATATTCTCTGTTATCATTTGTTTGTCATGCACCATTGCTGCTCTCGGTACCTGTGGGCGACGCACTCACCTCAGGAACTTGTTCAAGTCTCCGTTCTTCATGTATTCAAAAACCATGATGAGAGGGTCACCATCCACGCAGACGCCATAGAACTTCACAATGTGCTCGTGCCGAAGGTTGGTGAGGAGTTCCGCCTCTCGCTGGAAATCTTTCCGCGCCGAGACAGTGGCATCTTTCAGAGTCTGCTGGTGGGTGGTGCGGGGGGGGGGCGGGGGGGGGGGAGGGGGTGGGAGGGGGAGGGCACAATTACATTGTTACTATCATCCTCAAGCAAGGAAATTATGCTAAACCTTTATAAATCACTGGTTCGGCCTCAGCTGGAGCGCTGTGTCCAGTTCAGGCCACCGCACTTTAGGAAAGACCTTCAAAGCCTTAGAGAGGGTGCAGAGGACATTTACTAGAATGGTACCAGGGATGAGGGGCTTCAGTTATGTGGAAAGACTGGAGAAACTGGGGTTGTTCTCCTTAGAGAAGGTTAAGGGGAGATTTAATCGAGGCGTTCCAAATTATGAGGTGTTTTGATAGAGAAGGTAGGGAGAAACTGTTTCCACTGGCAGGAGGATCGATAGATAACCAGAGGACACAGATTTAAGACAATTAGCAAAAAAACCAGGGGGGAGGTGAGATTTTTTTTTTTACGCAGTTAGTTATCATCAAGAGGAATGCACTATTGAAATGGCGGTGGAAGCAGATTCAATTGTAACCTTCAAAAGGGAATTGGATATATACTTGATAAGGAAATAATTGCAGGGCTATTTGGAAAGAACAAGGGAGTGGGCCAAATTGAGTAGCTCTACCAAAAGCCAGCACAGGCACGATGGACCGAATGGCCTCCTTCTGCTCTGTATCATTCTATGATTAGGTTTCGGAGCATTTCCCAAAATGCGAAGACCTGTTTCAAACAGCTTTACTCATTCAGGTTAAGAACGTTTGGTGGGAATGGATCAGCAAAAGGTCCTAAACACCAATCAATAACCTTGCTCCCAATACCATTTAGCATAATCGCTTGGAGAGCCAGTAGCAGCTTTCTAAAACTGACACCAATGGGCGGGAGAGGATTCAACCACAGGCAGGCAAATGGGTGTGGGGTTTATGCTGGGCACAGATACTAGTTGATGTGGCACAGACTGTGCTAGCACCGGCGAGATTCTGGCCAGTGTGTGTGTGTGAGAATCAGATTGAAGAGTTTGGCCATATCCATGGGCTGTTGCACTCAGATCAGATCGAGGACGTGAGCAGGGCTGGTACCACTTACACCTAAACCTGCTCTCAGTCCAAGACCATCAACATTCCGTCACTGCAGAGTTAGGATGTACGCTCACCTCAGCACTGCCCTCCACACCATGCTGGAGTTAGGCCCAGAGCTGGGGTGCTAGATTTTAGGACAATGACTCAGGGTAAATAGTTTGTGCTCGGTACTGGGGTTGCAAAGTTTAAGCATGATTAACAGCCAGCTCTGAATTCAGTCCGCTACAAACTACAAAGAGGGTTTTATTAAAGCGATGAACTAGGTGCCATGTCCGAGGCACACAACGCACTCACCTTCACTGCCACCAGCATCTTGTCCTTGGTGGGGCTAAGGTTGTAACATTCAGCCAAGAAAACTTTGCCAAAAGCTCCCTCACCCAGCTCTCGTTTCAAAACAATGTCCCTCCTCTTGATATGCTGCACATCTGCGAGATCAGAATAACCGATACAGTGAATGCCTGAGGTTGAGACAAACAGCGTGGGTTAGATACAGATACTTGGTCCCATTACGCACTCCCAGGCCAGATACAGTATCGAGTAAAAACCCCATTATCCGGCAAAAGCTGCTTCTACATTAGGAGCTCTGGCAACCCCACCGCTAACCTGCCAGATTAGGCCCGCTCCAAACCCAGAAAACATTTTACTTCCCCAATAGGCAAACAAAGAAATCAAGGTGCAAAAGCAAAGTACTGCGGATGCTGGAATCTGAAATAAAAACAGAGAATGCTGGAAATCACAACAGGTCAGTCAGCTTCTGTGGAGAGAAACCTTAAAACTTCCTTAAGAATCGGTTACATCTCAAACTTTTCCAGTTCTGACGAAGGGTCACAGACCCCAAACGTTAACTCTGTTTCTCTCCACAGATGCTGCCAGACGTGTTGAGATTTCCAGCAAAGAAATCAGGGTTCCTGCCCCTGATCACTATCCAGCGACCCTTGGGTTAGGGAGGGGTTCGGTGGTCCTGATCATTATTGAGTGATCCTTGGGTTGGGGGGGGGGGCTCCTGTTCCTGATCACTATCCAGGGACCCTTGAGTTAGGGAGGGGTTCCATCACTATACAGAGACCCTTGGGTTAGCGATTGGTTCCTGCTCACGATCATGATCAGTGACCCTTGGGTTAGGGAGGGCCTCATGCTCCTGATCACTATTCAGTGATCCCTGGGTTGGAAACATAGAAACATAGAAAATAGGTGCAGGAGTAGGCCATTCGGCCCTTTGAGCCTGCACCACCATTCAATATGATCATGGCTGATCATGCAACTTCAGTACCCCATTCCTGCGTTCTCTCCATACCCCTTGATCTCTTTAGCCGTAAGGGCCACATCTAACTCCCTTTTGAATATATCTAATGAACTGGCCTCAACAACTTTCTATGTTAGAGAATTCCACAGGTTCACAATCCTCTGAGCGAAGAAGTTTCTCCTCATCTCGGTCCTAAATGGCTTACCCCTTATCCTTAGTCTGTGACCCCTTGTTCTGGACTTTCCCAACATCGGGAACATTCTTCCTGCATCTAACTTGTCCAATCCCGTCAGAATTTTATATGTTTCTATGAGATCCCCTCTCATTCTTCTAAATTCCAGTGAATATAAGCCTAATCGATCCAGTCTTTCCTCATATGTCAGTCCTGCCATCCCGGAAATCAGTCTGGTGAACCTTCGCTGCACTCCCTCAATAGTAAGAATGTCTTTCCTCAGATTAGGAGACCAAAACTGGACACAATATTCAAGGTGTGGCCTCACCAAGGCTCTGTACAACTGCAGTAAGACCTCCCTGCTCCTATACTCAAATCCTCTTGCTATGAAGGTCAATATACCATTTGCCTTCTTCACCGCCTGCTGTACCTGCATGGCAACTTTCAATGACTGATGTACCATGACACCCAGATCTCATTGCACCTCCCCTTTTCCTAATCTGTCACCATCCAGATAATATTCTGCCTTCCAGTTTTTGCCACCAAAGTGGATAACCTCACATTTATCTACATTATACTGCATCTGCCATGCATTTGCCCACTCACATAACCTGTCCATGTCACCCTTCAGCCTCTTAGCATCCTCCTCACAGCTCAAGCTGCCACCAATGCTTAGTGTTATCTGCAAACTTGGAGATATTAGATTCAATTCCTTCGTCCAAATCATTAATGTATATTGTAAATAGCTGGGGTCCCAGCACTGAACCTTGCGGTACACCACTAGTCACTGCCTGCCATTCTGAAAAGGACCCGTTTATTCCTACTCTTTGCTTCCTGTCTGCCAACCAGTTCTCTATCCACGTCAATACATTACCCCGAATACTATGTGCTTTAATTTTGCACAATAATCTCTTGTGTGGGACCTTGTCAAAAGCCTTTTGAAAGTCTAAATACATCATGTTCACTAGTTCTCCCTTGTCCACTCTACTAGCTACATCCTCAAAAAATTCCAGAAGATTTGTCAAGCATGATTTCCCATTCATAAATCCATGCTGACTTGGACCGATCCTGTCACTGCTTTCCAAATGTGCTGCTATTACATCTTTCATAATTGATTCCAACAATTTCCCCACTACCGATGTCAGGCTATAATTCCCTGTTTTCTCTCTCCCTCCTTTTTTAAAAAGTGGGGTTACATTAGCTACCCTCCAATCTGTAGGAAGTCGAGAGAATGTTGGAAAATGACCACCAATGCATCCACTCGCTCCTCTTGGCTAACCTCACACGTGGGTTCAGTGATGTATTGTGTTGTCAGCTCCCGATACGCAGATAGCTAACAACCGCCTCAAAGCAAACTTAAAGAGGGGGAACGTGTAAACGCTGGAAATCTGACATAAAAGCAGAAAGTGCTGGAAATACACACCAGCATTCTCTTTGCAGATTTTGTTCGCAGCACTTCATCTTTTTTAATGTCAGCTGTGGCTCAGTGGGTAACACACTTGCCTCAGGATCAGAAGGTTGTGGGTTCAAGTCCCACTCCAGAGACTCAAGCACATAAGTTTCAGCTGATACTCTGGTGCAGTGCTGAGGGAGTGCTGCATTGTTGGAGGTGCCGTCTTTTGGATGAGACACTAAACCGAGACCCCGTCTGCTCTGTCATGTGGACGTAAAAGATCTATTGGCACTATTTTGAAGACGAGCAGGGGAGTTATCCTGGCCAATATTTATCCCTCAATCAACATAACAAAAACAGATTATCTGGTCATTATCACATTGCTGTTTGTGGGAGCTTGCTGTCCGCAAATTGGCTGCCGTGCTTCCTCCATTACAACAGTGACTACGCTCCTAAAAGTGCTTCATTGGCTGTAAAACGCTTTGAGACGTCCGGTGATCGTGAAAGGCGCTATATAAATGCAAGTCTTTCTTTTTCCTTTTTTTAATCCTGAATGTGTTTATGTGCTAAGTTTGACCACCAGAAAAGTACGTTTTCCAGATTCTCCCAGAGACCAAACGAGAGAATTGGCAAGTTTACTCTGGGGTTGCTGTTGAGTGCAAGTCAGTATCTGCCAGCACTAACACCCACTAAAACCAGTTAGAAACCTATTGCCAGGCTGAATGCCAGCGGAGAATAATGCTCCATTCTGTGGACATAATCAAGGCTGTAGGGTGGGGTTGGGTGGGGTGTGAGGCCCAAAGAAACAGGGGAAGCAAACATGTTTCGTAATAAATTAAATGGGGGTGGGGGAGAACACGAAACAGCAGAAACAATCAGATTCTCATCTCTTCAGCTCGTCAAATACGTTGTGCTGGAGTTAAACAAACTGCAAGCGATCCCGGCCAGTCCTGGTGTAACAAGCAGCAGGAATGTTAACAGGATCGGTCACGCAAAGTTACACGAAATACAGAAAAGGCAGTGATCCCTCGGGCCGTGACTTGGTTTGTTAAATATACAGCAATTACACAGGGGAGCCACCCGGAGTAGCAAGTCTGTCGGCAACACGTGTGTGAACTCAGCACCCCCACAGAAAGTCAATCGCACAGGCAGCCCCGGTTAGCCAGCACCCCTCATGATATCGCCGGATTTATGTGGCCAGCTGGAGAGTTCAGCGGGATTGAAATTGACACAAATGAAATGATATCGAGAGCAATGGTCTGGGAATCCACAGATGGTCCGACGATATTTTACGAGCACAGCCACTAAGTCACTGGTGATGGATCGGCGTCCGACAGCCAGAGAAACAACGGCCCTAGTCTCCATCACTGACTCCTGCTCGAATTCTCTCCTTCACTTCCATCCCTAATACCCGAGGACCTTCCCTACACCAGCTCACCGTTATTTAACTGAGGGAATTCAATGAAATCAATTCTCTCATCACTGCAATTTAACTCAATATTAAGGATATTTCCTCCTTGCCAATACTGCGTAAGCTGCTGATTTCTCACTTAATGAGTTCAGTGCCTGTGCCCGCTAGCCATGATAGTCAAAGCGGGAATGGGTTAGGAATCAAGTGTCTAAAATGTAAACTCGAGATCTAAAATCTTATGTTAAAGATGATCCGGGGAACAAATTCGCATCGTTTGCACCTCGCGTTAGTGCCTCCCCAGGGAGCTGCTAATAGGGTGCGAAGTGTTTCTCGCCCTGGGCACGTGGTCGCCACTGCCTCCAGCGAAGATCCGCGGGAGTTAGCGGAGGCACAAAGCGGCAGTGCCCCGCTCCTCGGTCGGTACTGCCCCGGGCCGCCGCGCATGTTCATCGCCGTGCGCACCGCCCTGGAGCGGAACTGCGGTACTGCCCCGTGAGGACGTCGCGGGCGATATTAGCGCCGGCCTCGCGGGTGGCAAACTGGGCTGCACTCCACTCGCGGGGCGAAAATGAAAGGGGACGTGCGCCGCGCCATTTCCCCCCCCCCCCCAATTGCCTTGTGGAAAAATGGCAGGTTCCGTGCTGCCATGTTGCAGCCCAGCACTCCGCTTCTGCGCTAGGCTGCTCCCGCGGCATCCCGCTCCCCGGTGAATCCTGCGCCCATTTGCAGAATCCGCAAGCGCTGGTAAATTCCCGTGGTTAGTGCCCAAGTCTCGCCCCAGAGAGGAAATGGAGCCCACGACATTACACTCCATGTCCTCTTGGGGCGGTAACCCCAGTTTCGTTGCCGGGGTGGGACTTCCACGCCTAGCGCAGGAAGTCCTGCCTCGCCTCAGTTACCGCCTGCAAATAGGGCGTTACCGAATTTCGGCCACAATGTCTTTGTTTTCCATGTAGTGGTGTATCTCAGGATGTAGAGACATTGATCATGAGATGAATGAGGTTTGCAATTAATTTTCATTTGCAGACAAGAAAACTTCAGAACTCAGCCTTTAACTAAGCTCCTACCTCATCCTTTACACCATTCTTGCCCTAACCCACATGCCATCCTTACCCAGTCTCATCCCATCTCCTGCCTCACCCACCCTCTACCTGATTCCCTATCCCAAACCTTGTTCCATCCTTATTCCACCATCTGGACTGGCCCTAACCTGAACTCTGATTCCTGTTGGTGTCTCAACCTGAACCCTGACCCCCACTGGTGTCTCAACCTGAACCCTGACCCCCACTGGTATCTCAACCTGAACCCTGACCCCCACTGGTGTCTCAACCTGAACCGTGATTCCGCTGGTATCTCAACCTGAACCCTGACCCCCACTGGTGTCTCAACCTGAACCTTGACCCCCACTGGTGTTTCAATCTGAACTGTGATTCCGCTGGTGTCTCAACCTGAACCCTGACCCCTGCAGTGTCTGAATCTGAAGCCTGAACTGTTACTGCTCTCCTAACCTGAGGCTCTGACTCCTGGTATAAGTTCCAGTGGTGCTTCTACACAAATTCTGGTGGGTAGTTGTGAGCAAATTAATGGGAAGTGCGGATAATGGATTTGTGAATATTTGCAGAACCGGTTCCTGATACCGCTGATAAAACGATCAAAGAATGAATTGTGTGCAGAGCAGTGCGATAACCTTCCATGAAGGAGCTGGGGTACTGGCAGTGCCTGCTGGGAACTTCCTCAGAGCTGCTCCTGCTCACCAAAGGTCAGATGGAAAGCCCACTGATGCAGTAAACTGGGTTTCCAGATCACGTCTGATGAGGTTATGGCACTAGCACGTTCCAAGGAACCTTTGGCCTAAATAGTGTTTGGTGCTGCCTGGACATCTCCGCTCCACTTCACAGCACACTGATAAAGAGAAACACTACCGTGGCCAGGAGCAGAATCAGAAGAAAGCTTTCTCTCGGGAACCTGTCCCAGGGTTGTGAGATATGACAGGCTGTCTGCTGCTAACATTTGGTGCTCTGTGTTTCCATAACACAATCTCCTTCGTTTTTCTGGATTCTTGTTGCTGCTGCCAGCTCCCACCTACCCCTTGCTCATCTATCAGAAAGTTTTTGACAGACTGAGCTGGGAAGATACTGGGTCTCTGTGGAAGGACAATCTCAAACGCAGAATTTTCCAACTCTGTTTGGTGAATTGTTGCTGGGCTGGGTGATCTGTGCATTCAGGTAGGAGCTATGCCAGTTTTCCGTCTCCTTCACCCCACATTTCCGACAGACTTCAAGTAGACTTCACGCCGACAACAGTGAAAACTCAGGAATCAGAGACTCTGTGAAATCCAGATGTGGGCTGAACTCATGGTTCCATCCTCTGTCACCAGTCCGGAATCAGGCGTTGGAACAGCAGCCAGAGGTGGAGCGAGGAGAGGCCTATAAAGGCCCAGCGGGAGTCCGGGGATCAACGGCAGGTGTTGGAGCAGCTAGCTGCAGCAGGGTCAGAAGTAAGAAAGAAGTAAAAAGTAATCGAAGAGTGATGTCACAGCCAAGAGGGCAAGTGATTGGTTGATTAAGTGGTGAGTAGTTTTCTTTTTCTTTATCTTTTTTCTTTTTCTTAACAGTAAGAAACATTGTCATTGTTGCCAAATTAAGTAATTTAAGGGTTATGTCATGGCAGGACAACCCAGACCTGTGTCATGCTCCTCCTGTACTATGTGGGAAGCCAGGGACGCTTCCAGTATCCCTGACTACATGTGTGGGAAGTGCATCCAGCTGCAGCTCCCGACAGACCACATTGCGGCAGTGGAGCTGTGCATGGATTAACTCTGGAGCATCCGCGATGTTGAGGATGTTGTGAATAGCACATTTAGTGAGTCACACCGCAGGTAAAGGTTACTCAGGCAGATAGGGAATGGGTGACCATCAGGGAAAGCATTGGAAGGAAGGTAGTGCAGGGGTCCCCCGCGGGCATCTCCCTGCAAAACAGATACAACACCTTGGGTATTGCTAGGGGAGATGACGCCACAGCAGCCAAGTCCATAGCACCATAGGTGGCGCTGCTGCACAGGAGGGCAAGAAAAAGAGTGGGAGAGCTATAGTGATAGGGGATTCTATTGTAAGGGGAATAGGTAGGCATTTTTGCGACCGCAAACGAGACTCCAGGATGGTATGTTGCCTCCCTGGTGCAAGGGTCAAGGATGTCTCGGAGCGGCTGCAGCGCATTCTGGAAGGGGAGGGTGAACAGCCAGCTGTCGTGTTACATATAGGTACCAACGATATAGGTAAAAAATGAGATGAGGTCCTACAAGCTGAATTTAGGGAGCTAGGAGTTAAATTAAAAAGTAGGACCTCAAAGGTAGTAATCGCAGGATTGCTACCAGTGCCACGTGCTAGTCAAAGTAGGAATTGCAGGATAGCTAAGATGAATACGTGGCTTGAAGAGTGGTGCAGGAGGGAGGGATTCAAATTTCAGGGACATTGGAACCGGTTCTGGGGAAGGTGGGAACAGTACAAACTGGACGGCCTGCACCTGGGCAGGACCAGAACCAATGTCCTAGGGGGAGTGTTTGCTAGTGCTGTTTGGGAGGGGTTAAACTAATATGGCAGGGGGATGGGAACCTATGCAGGGAGACAGAGGGATGTAAAATGGGGGCAGAAGCAAAATATAGAAAGAACAAAAGTAAAAGTGGAGGGCAGAGAAACCCAAGGCAAAAATCAAAAAGGGCCACATTGCAGCAAAATTCTAAAGGGACAAAGTGTGTTAAAAAGACAAGCCTGAAGGCTCTGTGCCTCAATGCAAGAAGTATTTGTAATAAGGTGGACAATTTAACTGCGCAGGCAGCTATTAACGAATATGATATAATTGGGATTACGGAGACATGGCTTCAGGGTGACCAAGGCTGGGAACTCAACATCCAGGGGTATTCAACATTCCGGAAGGATAGACAGAAAGGAAAAGGACGTGGGGTGGCGTTGCTGGTTAAAGAGGAAATTAACGCAATAGTAAGGAAGGACATTAGCTTGGATGATGTGGAATCTGTATGGGTAGAGCTGCGGAATACCAAAGGGCAGAAAACGCTAGTGGGAGTTGTGTACAGACCACCAAACAGTAGTAGTGAGGTTGGGGACAGCATCAAACAAGAAATTAGGGATGCGTACAATAAAGGTACAGCAGTTATCATGAGTGACTTTAATCTACAGATTGATTGGGTTAACCAAACTGGTAGCAATATGGTGGAGGACGATTTCCTGGAGTGTATTAGGGATGGTTTTCGAGACCAATATGCCGAGGAACCAACTAGAAGGCTGGCCATCCTAGACTGGGTGATGTGCAATGAGAAAGGACTAATTAGCTATCTTGTTATGCGAGGCCCCTTGGCAAAGAGTGACCATAATATGGTTGAATTCTTTATTAAGATGGAGAGTGACACAGTTAATTCAGAGACTAGGGTCCTGAACTTAAGGAAAGGTAACTTCGATGGTTTGAGACATGAATTGGCAAGAATAGACTGGCGAATGATACTTAAAGTGACGGTGGATAAGCAATGGCAAACATTTAAAGATCACATGGATGAGCTTCAACAATTGTACATCCTTGTTTGGAGTAAAAACAAAATGGGGAAGGTGGCTCAACTGTGGCTAACAAGGGAAATTAGGGATGGTGTTAAATCCAAGGAAGAGGCATATAAATTGGCCAGAAAAAGCAGCAAACCTGAGGACTGGGAGAAATTTAGAATTCAGCAGAGGAGGACAAAGGGTTTAATTAGGAGGGGGAAAATAGAGTGTGAGAGGAAACTTACCGGGAACATAAAAACTGACTGCAAAAGCTCCTATAGAAAAGTGAAGAGTAAAAGATTAGTGAAGAAAATGTAGGTCCCTTGCAGTCAGAATCAGGTGAATTTATAATGGGAAACAAAGAAATGGCAGACAAATTGAACAAATACTTTGGTTTTGTCTTCACGAAGAAAGACACATATAACCTTCCGGAAATAATGAGGACCGAGGGTCTAACGAGAAGGAGGAACAAAAGGAAATCCTTATTCGTCAGGAAATTGTGTTAGGGAAATTGATGGGATGGAAGGCCGATAAATCCCCATGGCCTGATAGTCTGCATCCCAGAGTACTTAAGGAAGTGGCCCTAGAAATAGTGGATGCATTGGAGATCATTTTCCAACAGTCTATCGACTCTGGATCAGTTCCTTTGGATTGGAGGGTAGCTAATGTAATACCACTTTTTTTTTAAAGTGCGGAGAGAGAAAACGGGGAATTATACACCGGTTAACCTGACATCAGTCGTGGGGAAAATGTTGGAATCAATGATTAAAGATGAAATAGCAACGCATTTGGAAAGCAGTGACAGGATCGGTCCAAGTCAGCATGGATTTATGAAAGGGAAATCATGCTTGACAAATCTTCTAGAATTTTTTGAGGATGTAACTAGTAGAGTGGAGAAGGGAGAACCAGTGGATGTGGTGTATTTGGATTTTCAAAAGGCTTTTGACAAGGTCCCACGCAAGAGATTAGCATGCAAAATTAAAGCACACGGTATTGGGGGTAATGTATTGATGTGAATACAGAACTGGTTGGCAGACAGGAAGCAGAGAGTGGGGATAAACTGGTCCTTCTCAGAATGGCAGGCAGTGACTAGTGGGGTGCCGCAGGGCTCAGTGCTGGGATCCCAGCTATTTATGATATACATCAATGATTTAGCTGAAAGAATTGACTAATATCTCCAAGTTTGCAGATGACACTAAGCTGGGTGGCGGTGTGATCTGTGAGGAAGATGCTAAGAGGCTGCAGAGACTTGGACAGGTTAGATGAGTGGGCAAATACATGGCGGATGCAGTATGTTTGGATATATGTGAGGTTATCCACCTTGGTGGCAAAAACATGAAGGCAGAATATTATCTGAATGGCGGAAGATTAGGAAAAGGGGAGGTGCAATGAGACCTGGGTGTCATGGTACATCAGTCATTGAAAGCTGGCATGCAGGTACAGCAGGCGGTGAAGAAGACAAATGGCATGTTGGCCTTCATAGCTCTGGGATTTGAGTATAGGAGCAGGGAGGTCTTAATGCAGTTGTACAGGGCCTTGGTGAGGTCTCATATGGAATATTGTGTTCTGTTTTGGTCTCCTAATCTGAGGAAGGATGTTCTTGCTATTGAGTGAGTGCAGTGAAGGTTCACCAGACTGATTCCCGGGATGGTGGGACTGACGTGTGAGGAGAGACTGGATCGACTGGGCCTGTATTCACTGGAGTTTAGAAGAATGAGATGGGATCTCATAGAAATATATAAAATTCTGACAGGACTGGACAGGTTAGATGCAAGAAGAATGTTCCTGATGTTGGGGGAGTCCAGAACCAGGGGTCACTGATACGTCCTTACTATACAGTATAAATGCACACGAGGCCCATGCTTGAGAGGTCAGTCTGTGACCTGACCTTTATTCCTTAGCATTCAAGTGATGGAAGTGGGTGGAGCTTCCCCTTTTATACCTGAAGGTCCAGGTTAGGAGTGTCTCCCACAAGTTCACCACCGAGTGGTCATTGTTCTCACAGTGTACAACTTAGGTCAGATTATACATGGGTTACAATGCTGGTTGAATACATGACATCACCTCTCCCGCAAAGTCTTATTGGGATCACAGGTTGAGTCTCTTTGGTGGTTTATGCTCTCTTGTAGAGCGCCTGAGTTGGGGCTCCGGTTGTTGGGCACTGGCCTCAGTGTCTGCTGTTTGCGGTGCCTCAGGCCTATCCGGACTGCCCACAGTGACTGGGCTCTCCTCCCTTTGGTTCCGGTGTGCGGTCACCTGTGGTGGAGTAAATTCTACGTCGTGTTCTTCCTCTGCTTCTTCTGTGGGGTTGCTGAGCCTCCTTTTAGTTTGATCCACATGTTTGCGACAGATTTGTCCATTGGTGAGTTTAACAACCAGAATCCTATTTCTCTCTTTGGCAATCACAGTGTCTGTGAGCCATTTGGGCCCTGCAGCGTAGTTGAGGACAAAAACAGGTCATTTACATCAATACATTGCGCCTTCGCATTCCTGTCATGGTAGTCATATTGTGACTGGCGCCTGCTCTCGACAATTTCTTTCATGGTGGGTTGTATAAGGGATAACCGGGTTTTGAGCGTCCTTTTCATTAGCAGCTCTGCGGGTGGAACCCCTATGAGCGAGTGTGGTCGGGATCTGTAGGCCAACAGGAGGCATGATAAATGGTTTTCGAGGGAACCCCCTTGGATTCTGAGCACCCCTGTTTCATTATCTGCACTGCTCGTTCTGCCTGGCCGTTTGAGGTCGGCTTGAACGGTGCCGTTCTGGCATGGTTAATTCCATTGTCAGCAATGAAGTCCTGGAATTCAGTGCTTGTGAAGCACGGGCCATTGACGCTGACCAAGATGTCCGGTAGACCGTGGGCTGCGAACATTTCCCGTAGACTTTCTATCGTGGCAGAGGATGTGCTTGAATTTAAAATGTCACATTCGATCCATTTGGAGTAGGCGTCCACTACAACCAAAAACATTTTTCCCATGAAAGGACCTGCATAGTCCACATGGATGCGTGACCAAGGCTTGGCGGGCCATGGCCAGGGGCTAAGGGGGGCTTCACTGGGCGCATTGCCCAGCTGGACACACGTGTTCCACCTGGGAACACAAAGTTCCAGATCTGCGTCTATCCCTGGCCACCAAACGTGTGACCTGGCAATTGCCTTCATCATGACAATGCCTGGATGCTCATTGTGGAGTTCTCTGATGAACACCACTCTGCCCATCTGGGGCATGACTATGCAGTTTCTCTACAGTAAGCAATCGGCCTGAATCGAGCGTTCATCCCTGCGCCTGTGAAATTAAATTCGTCAGGGCATGCCCTCTACGTGGCTGCCCAGTCCCCATTCAGGAAACATTTCTTGACTAGAGACAATAGCGGGTCTCTATTTGTCCAGACTTTAATCTGACGGGCTGTCACGGGTGAGCCTTCGCTTCCGAAAGCTTCAACAGCCATGATCATCTCAGCATCATGCTCAGCTGCCCCCTCAGTGGTGACTAGTGGTAGCCTGCTGAGTGCATCGGCGCAGTTTTCAGTGCCTGGTCTGTGCCGAATTGTATAGTCATAGGCGGCTAACGTGAGTGCCCACCTCTGTATGCGGGCTGACGCATTTGCATTTATGGCCTTGTTGTCAGCCAAAGGGGACGTTAGGGGTTTGTGATCTGTCTCCAGCTCAAATTTCCTGCCAAACAGGTACTGGTGCATTTTCTTTACCGCATATACACATGCAAGCACTTCCTTTTCTACCATCCCGTCCCCCCTTTCTGCCTGGGAAAGACTTCTGGAGGCATAAGCTACCGGCTGTAACTGACCCTTGGCATTGACATGCTGCAACCCGACCCATAGGACGACGCATCGCATGTTAACACAAGTTATTTACATAGGTCATATAGCGTTAACAGATTGTTGGAACATAACAAATTGTGTGCTCTATTAAAAGCCCTTTCCTGGCTGTCCCCCCAGACCCATTCGCGACCTTTGCGTAGGAGCACGTGTAGCGGCTCTAGCAGCGTGCTCAATTTGGGAATAAAGTTACCAAAATAGTTCAGGAGCCCCAGGAACGAACGCAGCTCCATCGTATTACGGGGTCTGGGTGCTCTCTGGATTGCTTCCGTCTTGGATGTAGTAGGGCTGATCCCGTCTTCTGCTCCCCTCATCCCCAGAAATTCTACCTCTGGAGCTAAGAAGACATACTTCGCCTTTTTCAGTCGCAGCCCTACCCGGTCCAGTCTGCGTAGCACCTCCTCCAGGTTGTGGAGGTGTTCTTCAGTATCGTAACCCGTGATGAGGATGTCGTCCTGAAAAACCACCGTCCCTGGAATCGACTTGAGGAGGCTTTCCATATTTCGTTGGAAGATCGCGGCGGCCGAGCGAATCCCGAATGGACATCTGTTGTACTCAAACAACCCCTTGTGTGTCGTGATGGTGGTCAGATTCTTTGACTCACTCGCCAGCTCCTGGGTCATGTAAGCTGAGGTCAGGTCCAATTTTGAAAAAAGTTTGCTACCGGATAGCGTCGCAAAGAGGTCCTCCACTCTCGGTAGCGGGTACTGGTCTTGGAGTGACATCCGATTGATGGTGACCTTGTAATCACCACATATCCTGACCGACCCATCCGCCTTGAGCACTGGCACAATTGGGCTCGCCCAGTCACTGAATTTGAATGGCGAGATGATGCCTTCCCTTAGCAGGCGGTCCAATTCGCCTTCTATCTTTTCCCGCATCACGTACGGCACCACTCTGGCCTTGTGATGTACTGATCTGGCGTCCGGGTTTATGTGAATCACTACCTTGGCCCCCATGAAAGTGCCAATGCCGGGTTGAAATAATGAGTCAAATTTGTCCAGGATCTGTGAGCATGATACTTGCTCCACAGAGGAAATTGCATTGACATCGCCCCATTTCCAGTTCATGACAGCAAGCCAATTCCTCCCCAGTAGTGCGAGACCGTCCCCCGGGACAACCCATAGTGGCAACCAGTTCTCCGAATCTTTGTGGGTCACGACTACCGTGGCGCTGCCTAGCACCGGAATGATCTCCTTTTTGTATGTCCGTAGCTGTGCGTCAATCGGCGATAATTTTGGCCTTGTGGCCTTGGATGCCCACAACTTTCCGAACTGTTTGATACCCATCAGGGACTGGCTGGCCCCCGTGTCTAGCTCCATTGATATTGGGATGTCATTGAGGAGCACTTTCATCATTATCGGTGGCGTCCTGGTGTATGAACTGTATACGTGCTCCACATGAACTCGCTGAACTTCAGCTTCCAGCGATTTCCCCCAGCATTCATTTCTGCAATTTCTGCAGGTATTTTGCTCATCTCTGCAAACTCCGGCTGAGTGTATGCCTCCACGCCTTCAACATGAGCTGTTGTTGGAAACAAAAGGTCCCTTGCCAGTCGATCGTCCCTGACTGCCCCTGTGACTGTCCTTGAGTGCACCATTAACAGGTGTTGATGGCCCCATTACTGGCCGCATTGTCCCTTGCAATGGCATGAATACCCGTTCAGCTTGCCATTGTCTCTGTCGAACTCCCCCTCTGGGTTCGACTACATGTTGGGGCATGCCCGATTGCCCTTGTCTGTCTGGAGAACTGTGTGCTGCTTTAACAATGTTGAATCTCTGTCCCAGCTATTCCTTAACACAGTCCCTCTTGTCTGTTCTGCTAGTGGCCATTCTCGCATGGTTTAAATCCCAGTTTCTCATCGCCATTGATACGTCCTTACTATACAGTATAAATGCACACGAGGCCCATGCTTGAGAGAAGGTCAGTCTGTGACCTGTCCTTTATTCCTTAACACTCAAGTGATGGAAGTGGGTGGAGCTTCCCCTTTTATACCTGAAGGTCCAGGTTAGGAGTGTCTCCCACAAGTTCACCACCTAGTGGTCATTGTTCTCACAGTGTACAACTTAGGTCAGGTTTTACATGGGTTACAATGCTGGTTGAATACATGACTGTCACAGTCTAAGGATGAGGGGTAAACCATTTAGGACCGAGATGAGGAGAAACTTCTTCACTCAGAGAGTTGTGAACCTGTGGAATTCTCTACCGCAGAGATTTGTTGATGCCAGTTTGTTAGATATATTCAAGAGGGAGTTAGATATGGCCCTGATGGCTAAAGGGATCAAGGGGTATGGAGAGAAAGCAGGAAAGGGGTACTGAGGTGAATGATCAACCATGATCTTATTGAATGATGGTGCAGACTCGAAGGGCCGAATGGCCTACTCCTGCACCTATTTTCTATGATTCTACGTTTGTATGTTTCTATCCCATGTATACAATTCAAAACATCAGGCACGAAATTCGGTGTCGCCCCGTTTGGGGCAATGTTGAGCACTCCACTTCCTCTCGGGGGCGGGACAGGTGTGCTAAACGTGCAAATTTTTCAGCGCTACGCAGAACACTGCATAAAGCTGGCTCGGGCACAGGGCCCTCCCCTCCAGTTAAAGGGGAGGGCAGGCTGCGAGCTCTGCAGTGGGGCGAGGACCACCACTACGCCCCTGGGGATGTGGGGTGCCGTGGAAGCAGCCCGGCACAGAGGCGAAGTGCCGGGTTGCACCATCACGGCACGGACCCGACGAAATCCTAAACGAAAGGCCGGATCAGTAAGTCAGCAGAAAGAAAAAAATGGCGGCACGTACCTCCCCTTTCATTTTCGCCCCGCGAGTGGAGTGCGGCCCAGTTCACGACCCGCGAGGCTGATGCAAACATCACCCGTGGCGGCCTCACAGGACACTACCCAATTTCCGCTCCGGGACGAAAATGGGTCACTGCACATGGCGATGATATCATCATCACCAGGGCAGGAGCCCGGGGTGTTGCCGGTGGGAGCAGGTCACTGCCGGTGGGAGAGGGGCCACTGCTGGTGGGAGAGGGGCCACTGCCGGTGAGAGAGGGGCCACTGCCGGTGGGAGAGGGGCCACTGCCGGTGGGAGAGGGGCCACTGCCGGTGGGAGAGGGGCCACTGCCGGTGGGAGAGGGGCCACTGCTGGTGGGAGAGGGGCCACTGCCGGTGGGAGAGGGGCCACTGCTGGTGGGAGAGGGGCCACTGCCGGTGGGAGAGGGGCCACTGCCGGTGGGAGAGGGGCCACTGCTGGTGGGAGAGGGGCACTACTGGTGGGAGCAGGGCATTGCCGGTGAGAAAGGGGCACTATCGGTGGGAGCGGGGCGTTACCAGTGGGAGCGGGGCGTTGCCGGTGGGAGCAGGGCACTGCCGGTGGGAGAGGGGCACTGCCGGTGGGAGCGGGGTGTTGCCGGTGGGAGAGTGGCACTGCTGGTGGGAGCGGGGTGTTGCCGGTGGGAGCGGGGCGTTGCCGGTGGGAGCGGGGCGTTGCCGGTGGGAGCGGGGCGTTGCCGGTGGGAGCAGGGCACTGCCGGTGGGAGAGGGGCACTGCCGGTGGGAGAGGGGCACTCCCGGTGGGAGAGTGGCACTGCTGGTGGGAGCGGGGTGTTGCCGGTGGGAGAGGGGCACTGCCGGTGGGAGCGGGGCACTGCCGGTGGGAGAGGGGCACTCCCGGTGGGAGAGTGGCACTGCTGGTGGGAGCGGGGTGTTGCCGGTGGGTGCGGGGCGTTGCCGGCTTGCGCCCCCATTAACTCACGTGCAATTTCACGGGAGGCACCCCCAGCACGGGCAAAATCACTTGCGCCGCGTTAGCCGGGGTGCTAATGGGCGGCGCAAACGATGCAAATTTCTCGCCCATTTTTTCTCAGGGTCTGAAGAAACCCTTTCAAGTTGTCAGCCTTGGGTCAATGGTAGCACTCAGAGAATCACATGATATAGTACAGAACGAGGACATTCGGCCCATCATGCCTTTGCCGGCTCTATGGTAGAGCTCTCCAATTAGTCCCACTTCCCCACTCTTTCCCCATAGCCGTGTAATTTTTTTTCCCTTCAAGTATTTATCCAATTCTCTTTTGAATGTTATGATTGAATCTGCGTCCACCATCCTTTCAGGCAGCGCATTCCAGATCACAACAACTCGCTGTGTAAAAAATGTTTTTTCATTTCGCCTCTGGTTCTCTTGCCAGTCACTTCAAATCTGTGTCCTCTGGTTACCAACGCTTCTGCCACAGGAAACAGTTTGTCCTTATTTACTCTCTCAAAACCGTTTAAGATTTTGAACACCTCCATCAAATCTCCTCTTAATCTTCTCTGTGCTAAGGAGCACAATCTCGGTTCCACGGCAGAAGGTCATGGGTTCGAGGGCAGAGACTTCAGAGACTTGAGCACATAATCTAGGCTGGCACTTCAGGTCCGTTTGCCCTCTGAAGTGGATGTAAAAGATTCCACGGCACGATTCAAAAAAGATTAGGGGAGGTCTCCTGGTGTCCTGACTAACATTTATCCCCCAATCAACATCATTAATGCAGATTATTACACAGTATTACATCGTATTTACAGCACAGTAACATGCCATTCGGCCCAACAGGTCCAAGCTGGTGCCCATGCTCCACACGACCAGATCTATCGTTATTATTTGTGGGACCTAGCTGTTAGTTACCCATCACCATAGGCAGTCCCTCGGGATCGAGGATGGCTTGCTTCCACACTAAAAGTGAGTTCTCAGGTGACTGATGAGTCCAATGCGGGACCTACAGTGTCTGTCACAGGTGGGGCAGACGGTGGTTGGGGGGACGGGTGGGTGGGGGGTCTGGGTTGCCACACGCTCCTTCCGCTGTCTACGCTTGGCTTCAGTTTGCTCTCGGCGAAGAAACTCGAGGTGTTCAGCAGCGGATGCTTTTCCTCCACTTTGGGTGGTCTTGGGCCAGGGATTAATGTTCGTTACATTACAATAGCAATTACATTTCAAGAAAGTACATAATTGGCTATAAAGCACTTTGGGATGTCCTGAAGATATGGAAGGTGCTTTATAAATGCAAGTTCTTGCTAACTCAAAAGCAAGGAGCAGAAGGTGGTGTGTAGTCTGTAGTCAGCAGTACATGTAGAGATTCAAGCTGCTCCCAGGTCACTGACCTCTGCCCTCAGAGTGAAAGTTATGAGGATATATTTGGCTCTGAGCCCAGGGTCAGCTGTTGCTCGAAACCAATCGTCTGCGTAATCTGGTTCTAAACATTCCTGAACCGTGATGCATCCTGTGCACTTACAACGGGTACTTGCATTTCAAAGGCCCTCACATGTCACCTCTGAATTGGAATGGGAGGCTCATACAGAGTAATCTATAGCCAGGGACCATTTCCGACTGAAGTTAAACAAATGGGTCCCTTGTTAGCTCACACAATGCCTGCCTGACAGCGCTATGGTCTCTCTCACAGAGGCTGTGCCCACACAAAGCAGATTCTGTCATCAGACAATCCATCACACAATGGTTCTACATCCTCTTTACAGTGTGACATGTCCCAAAATATTCTGGTTTATGTACAATGCCAAAGAACGGCAAATTAAATAGAGTTGATTCATCTCGAAGCAACCAAACACGTACATACAATGCAATCACAGACACACATACACACATTTTCACAAACAGTAACACACAATCACACATACACAGCAAAAATAACCTACTTAATCAACCAGACAGACAACTGCCCAGTCTCGCATGCAAATCATTCAAAAACAACTTGGATAGAAACTTCGATATAGACAAACAGCCCAGGCAGCGTCACAGAGGCTTAAGAAAATGGACGCTGAGCTAAAGGAGGAGAGATCAGAAGGATTGACCAAAAGCTTTGTCAGAGAGGTGGGTCTCATAGGAGGACACAGGGCTAGCGAGACAGAGGCGTGTAGGGAGGAAATTACAGATAATGAGAACGAGGCAGCTGAAGGGTTGGCCATCAAATGGTGGGCAAAGAGGGGATGCACAAGGGGCCAGAGTCAGAGGAGTATAAAGGTCGGCAGGGGGAGGTGGGGGCAGTGGCTGGGGCAAGGGAATGTAGGGTTGGAGGTGGTTACACAGAAGGGATCCACCTCACCACCACCTCTCTCAACAACTCCCTAAATTGTCTGACTGCTTGTCTGACATCCAGTACTGGATAAGCAGAAATTTCCTCCAACTAAATTGCCATTGGTCCCCACCACAAACTCAGTTCCCTAGCCACCGACTCCGTTCCTCTCTCTGGTGACTACCCAAGGCTGAAACCAGACTGTTTGCAACTTTGGTGTCGTATTTGACCCCGAGGTGAGCTTCCGACCACATATCCGCACCATCACTAAGAACGCCCACATCCACCTCTGTAATGTCGCCTGACTCCGCCCCTGCCTCAGCTCATTAGCTGCTGAAACACTTCTCCACATCTTTCTTACTTCTGGACTTGATTATTCCGATGCTCTCATGGCTGGCCTTCCATCTTCCACCTTTCATAAACTCTGATGCCTGTGTCCTAACTCGCACCAAGTTCCTTTCACCCATCACCCCTGTGCTCGCTAACCTACATTGGCTAAAATTAAGCAATGATTCGATTTTAAAATTCTCATCATTGTTTTCAAATCCCTCCATGGCCTTGCCCCTCCCTATCTCTCAAACCTCCTGCAGCCCTACAACCCTCCGAGATATCCGCGCTCCTCCAATTCTGGCCTCTTGTCTATCCCCGATTTTAATCGCTCCACCATTGGTGGTTGTGCCTTTGGCTGCTGAGTCCCTAATTTCCGGAATTCTGCCTCTCCGCCTCTCTCTCCTCCTTGAGGGCGCTCCGTAAAGCCGACCTCTTTGACCAAGCTTTGGGTCATCTGCCCTAATATTTCCTTATTTGGCTCGGTGTCAAATCCTGTTTGATAACGCTCCTGTGAAGCGCCTTGGGAAAGGTGCTATATAAATGCAATTTTTTGTTGTAAGACACCTATTCAATCACTCACATACATACACAGACACAAAAATCACCTTCCTTTGCACAGCACTGCCCAATCACACACACTGCCCACTCAGTCACCGTACAAATGCTTACTAGTCCATCACCCCTGTAACAACCCAATCACCACACACAGCGACCCATTCAATCACACACAAACACTCTGATGGAAAAGGGTGATGTATTTGTAAAGTCTCTCACATGCTTCATTAAAAAGGCCTTTGCATTTCAAGAGGATTCACTGGGATGTGATATAAAGGGTTTCCTGTGAAAGGAGTAAAGGCTCTTGCCTGATGAAGCAGGGCCTCCCACTCACCTTGAACTATTAAGGCCTCTCTGGCGAGGAAACAAGCAGAATGAGGAAACTCTGTCAGTTCCTAAATGTCTGACTACAAGGCTTAGATATGCTACAGTGCCAAATATTAAGGGTTGAGGATGTTCCTGATTATAATCCCCCTCTCCATTTTCTCTTCCCTTTTCCCCTCCATTCCTGAAAGTGTTGGCTCTCACGAGGGGTTAGATCCAAGGGCACTGGGTGACACTCATCTGCACCTAAGTGAGCATTGTCCATGTAGACACTGAATCTCAGCAGGGTACTCAACCATAGGGGACATCAGAGGTGGGCCTCATCCTATCCTCAGCTAATATCCATTCACACACACACACACACTTTTGCCGTGCCTTTTGTTGCCTGGGCCCTAGGCTTTGGAATTCCTTGCCTAAACCTCTTCGCCTCTCTATCTCTCTTTCCTCCTTTAAGACACTCCTTAAATCCTACCACTTTGACCAAGTTTTTGGTCATCTGCCCTAATTTCTCCTTATGTGGCTCGGTGTCAAATTTATTTGTCTTATAACGCTTCTGTGAAGCACCTTGGGATGTTTTACTACATTAAAGGCGCTATATAAATACAAGTTGTTGGTGTTGCCTTCTGGACTCAACATCGAGTTCAACAATTTCAGATAACCTCCGCCCTCCCTTCCCCCTCCTTCCCCCCCCCCCTTATGTTTTTTTCTCTTTGTCTCCAATGGCAGCTGGTAATTATTGCGCCATTCACATCCTATCTAGACTAACCTTTTTCTAACTTCTGTCATTACCATTTCAAATCGGCCCATCATCCCCTTTGTCTCTCTAATCTCTCCTGCCTTCCACACTATCACAGACCTTCCCTTTTGTTCTTTCCTCCCCTCCCCCTTTCAGTGCTCCTTAAGAATCTGTTCTTTTCGAACATTTACCAGTTCTGGCAAAGGGTCATCGACCCGAAACATTAACTCTGTTTCTCTCTCCACAGATGCTGCCTGACCTGCTGAGATTTCCAGCATTTTCTGTTTTTATTTCAGGTTCCAGCATCCGTGGTATTTAGCTTTTGTACAGTTGTTGTTGTTCCAGCAGGTGTCACTGGAAATGATCAGAATCAGGAACCCTTGGCTGATATTTCCTTTTCCGAGTCCATAGAGCATAGACACCAAGTGTAGCACTCCCTACTGATGGCCCAGTTAATAATTTGCATTTATATAGTGCCTTTAATGTAGTAAAACGATCCAAGGAGCATTATCAGACAAAGTTTAACACCAAGCCAAATAAGACATTAAGACCAGTGAACAACAGCTTGGTCACAGAGGTAGTTTTTAAGGAGCGTCTTAAAAGAGGAGAGAGAGGTAATGAGGAGGAGAGATTAGGGAGGGAATTGCATAGGTTACGGATTAGACAGCTAAAAGGCATGGCCGCCAATTGGGGGAGCGATTAAAAACAGTCTTGCGTAAGGGGCCAGAATTGGAGGAACACAGAGATCTCAGAGGGTGGTAAAGCTGGAGGTGGCTACAGATATAGGGAAGGACGAGGCCATGGAGAGATTTGAACACAAGGATGAGAATTTGAAATTCCAGGCATTGCTAGACCAGGAGTCAATGCAGTGCAGCGAGCACAGGGGGTGATGGGTGAACGGGACTTGGTGTGAGTTAGAACACGGGCAGTCGAGTTTTGGATGAGCTGAAGCTTACGGAGGGTGGAAGATGGGAGGCCGGCCAGGAGAGCGTGGTAGCTAACTCAGCGGAGATCCGCGATCAAAACCGGGACCTTCCTTCAGCTCTTCTAGGTTCTATTTTGACTCTCGCTGATAAACGCCACATGCAGCCAGCAGCACCATGAGCTTTAGCATCTATGAACAGCACACCAGGTGTTGAATATAATCCTTTAGTCCCTTGAAAGTATTCAAAGATTTTCCCCTTGTAGAATCGCAGCAAGTACGCCTATTAGCAGCCATTTCTAAAACCCTCCAACAAGCACCTGCTTACATGAAGGAATTCACTCTCCACAAAGCACAAAGTCCCAACAATAGGGCTCTTGAACACTGTCAGACAAATCAAGCAAAAATGCCATGTGTCACATAAACCTGTTGGATTAATTAGAGCCTTTCAACTGACATAGTACAGGGGATGAGCAGTACGTGACAGCAATGTTAACGACAAATAATTTAATTAAATACAAAACAAAATGTTATCTTCCCCCGTATATCAAAGCACGATTGCAATGTCAAAAAAGGGGTTTGTTTAAGATACACCCCCATCCATTCTCACGCACCCACTCACACATCCTCAGCACAATCCATTCCCACATCATCGCTGCAACGCACTGTCATCCCAGGATCCCCATGGTTTGCAGCAGTCAGCAGTCTCCTGCTGAGTGGCTTCTCGAATCGCAAGCGCTGAATTCCATTCCTTGCCATGTTGTCCTCCATGGGTATTACATAAAAGGGCCAATATTCCGAGTCTATGCAGCAACAAACGGTGGGCGTGATTTCCCATGGGGCGGTGAGCAGGTGGGGCTCCCACAGCCTCGGAAAATTACCCCCGTAACCATTACACTCACGGGGCTCCAGTGTCACTGTCAAATTTCTCCTGTCACTCTTTTTGTTTGATGTCCTTTTCAACCCAAACTACCCAACAGCACTGTGGGAGCACCTTTACCACACGGACTGCAGCGGTTCAAAAAGCAGACCTACCACCACCTCCTCAAAGGCAACTAGGGATGGGCAATAAATGTCGGCTTTTCCAAGGTGCCCTTGTCCCAAGAATGAATAAAAACAACTAGTGAGCTAGAAGCAATCTTGAGTAAGAGAATAATCCTTTGCCAACTGCTGGTCAAAGATCGATTTTCTTTCAGGACAAAACATTTTCATGCACTTGTCATTATTGCTGGTACAACTTGGCCAAACATTTGTATATGGACAATAGACACACAAGATTTGTACTACCCAGTAACTCGCCAAGGCTTCTTCGGCAGCACATCCCAAACCTGCGACCTCTCCCACATCGAAGGACAAGGACAGCAGGCTTATGGGAACACCACCACTTGACTTGGAAGCATATTGCTGTTCCTTCATCGTCACCACAAGGACTGCAGCGATTCAAGGAGATGGCTCACCACCACCTTCTCAAGGGCAATTAGGGATTGGCAATAAATGCCAGCCTTGCCAGCAATGCCCACATCCCATGAACGAATAAAAAAAATATATTAGAGCAAGGTTCCCAGACCAGCAAGTAAGTTGCGGTAAAATGTACTTATATAGTATTAGCTTGGCACAGTGTCAGAAGGTTGTGGGTTCAAGCTCCACTTCGGAGACTTGAGCATATAATTTAGGTGAACACTTCAGTGCAGTACTGAGGGAGTGTTGCAATATTGAAGGCGCTGTCTTTTGGATGAGATATTAAACCGAGGTCCCGCCTGCCTTTTCAGGTCAATGCTTAAGATCCCATCGCATTCATTATTCGAGGAACTGTAGGGGAGTTCTCCTGGTATCCTGGTCAACATTCATCCTTCAACCAACATCACCAAAACAGATTAACTGGCCATTCATCTTGTTACTGTTTGTGAGATCCTGCTATGCGCAAAATGGCTGCTGTTGTTTGCCTACATAACTGTAATGTATTTGCTTTGTGAGTTTTTTGCTGAAGCATTCATAACAACACAGTGCTATTAAGAACTAGTTGGTTTATTAACAAAGGTTTAACAATCGCACTACAATACCAGTTCATCCACTAAGCTCACAACCACATGCCTCATTGTGGATCCCCCAAACCCAACTGGCTTTATTGAGTCTTGTGAACATCACATGACTGGCTAAGCCACTCCCAAACCTGTGAGCATACTCACAGGGGCATACATTACACATAACAACAATGACGACACTTCAAAAGTAAGTCATTGCCTTTGAAGACTATGAAGTCTGGAGAATGTTACAGGCACAATGCACAAATGCAAGTTCTTCAAAATTCCAATGCATGGCTCCTTGGTGTGCTAGGACTGTACGCACAGTTTATAATTATCCATCAATTAACTTTAACAAACTGATAATTATGGGGTGGGGGTGATTTGGCAATATGTAGTGCAGGTGTGTGCCAAGATGTCATTCATCGGAATTCTTGCCTTTTTGACACCTCCCCCAGGCATACATGCAAAAATGAATCTATCAACTTCAGTATCTCCAGCACCAGACTCAGTGAAACACAAAGTGAAAGTAATACTGAGCACAGGGGGGGAGCTCAGAACCAACCTCCTGTTTATCTGCTCTCTGAAAGGGACACGAACCCCATAATATTATAAACTGCAAGCATCGTACGCAGCCCCTAATGATGCTGCTGTCCATGTGGGATGAGGCTTCAGAAATAAAAGGGTCCGTTTTAACTGAGGCTGTATTTTGGATGGGCGGGAGGGAAACCCCTCTGGAGACTTCAGTCTGGCGCCCAAAGCATAATTTCAACTTTAATAATTGGGACGGATTTTGAGGTCTTTCGGATTTAATTTAACCCCAGCCACCTGCTCGTATGATGTCACAGCTGTCACGGCAACCCCAATGGAATGGTCCCCAGCATAAAGTTAGTGGTGGGAGGGGAGGTCTCCAAAGAGCTGTTGATGGTGAGAAAGAGAGGCAAGATGGCAGCAGAGGAGATCCAAGGACTGCTGGCGGAGACCGGAGGGGCAGTCCTGCTCCTCCTAACCCACAAGGCATCTGCAGAAAATGTCATTTTAAATACTTTCTGGAGCCTCTTCTGGCCTTTTTTGGATATGAAGGGAATCAAGGGATATGGGGATAGTGCAGGCAAGTGAAGTTGAGGTGGATCAGCCATGATGTTATTGAATGGCGGAGCAGGCTCGAGGGGCCGAATGGCCAACTCTCGCTCCTATTTCTTATGTTCTCTCCGTTCCCTGCCACCAGATTTTGCTTTTGGGTTTGACTCACCTCGTGCAGGCCTCCCGAATTGTTTTAGCTACAACAGCGTGGTGGTGCTGGTGACAAAATCGGACCATGGCCTTTTAATGTAAAGTAGGTCCCCATCTGCCTGGGGTGGGCCTCACTCTTGCATCTGTTCTGCAGAGTTAAGATGGTTGGAGGAACAAGGCGGCTTAATGTCCCTGCCACCTTAACCCCACCCACCCAACGTGCAAAACTTCCCTGCCATGCAAGCAGGCGGCGGGGGTTAAAATAAATCTGAAAGACCTCAAAATCCATCCCAATTATTAAAGTTGAAATTATGCTTTGGATAGCAACCTGTTCGGCCACTCACCGGTTATACACCACTTGTCCGCCTCCATTGTGCCCACTTTGTCCCTCTGATTTTTAAGACTGAGATGAGGAGGAATTTCTTCACTCAGAGGGTTGTGTATCTTTGAAGTTCTCTGCCCCAGAGGGATGTGGATGCTGAGTCTCTGAATATATTCAAGGCTGAGATCGATAGATATTTGATGTCTCAAGGGATATGGAGATCGGGTGGGAAAGTGGAGTTGAGGTCGATGATCAGCCATGATCTCACTGCCGTACGGCCTACTCCTGCTCCTATTTCTTATGTTCTTATGTTCTGGCCCTTTCCCAACATTCTACAGACAGCCATGAATGACAAGAGATAGCAAATTCTTGCAGAAATAAGCTCAAAATGACCTCATTATAAAATCAGAGAAGTTTATTGCACCGGAAGCCATTTGGCCCATTGGACCTGTGAATGCTCTCTCCTAGAGCCATCCAACACAATTCCCAATGCCTTGCTTTCTCCCCGTAGTCCTCCCCATCACTTGGCTAACAAATACCAGACACAGCAGGAAAGTATTATGTCACTCTCCAACCCTCCAGTCCTACTTGATTACATCCAGGCAAACATAGATTCAAATGGAGCTGCAATTTATATGAACCTGATCCACTGGGGCTCGGGGGGAGGGTGGGGGAGGGTAATGCATCACCGGGTGTGGTACAGAGCTATGGCAACCATCATCATCATAGGCAGTCCCTTGAAATCGAGGAAGACTTGCTTCCACTCCTGAAGTGAGTCCTTAGGTGGCTGAACAGTCCAATACGAGAGCCACAGACTCTGTCACAGGTGGGACAGACATTCGTCGAGGGAAGGGGGGGTTGAACTGGTTTGCTGCATGCTCTTCTCGCTGCCTGCGCTTGGTGATGAGACTCGAAGTGCTCAGCGCCCTCTCGGATGCACTTCCTCCACTTAGGGCGGTCTTGGGCGAGGGATTCCCAGGTGTCAGTGGGGATGTCGCACTTTATCAGAGAGGCTTTGAGGGTGCCCTTGTGATGTTTCCACTGCCCACCTTTGGCTCATTTACCGTGAAGGAGCTCCAAGTAGAGCACTTGCTTTGGGAGTCTTGTGTCTGGCATGCGAACTATGCAGCCTGCCCAGTGGAGCTGATCGAGTGTGGTCAGTGCTTCAATGCTGGGGATGTTAGCATGGATGAGGATGCTGTTGTTGGTGCGCCTGTCCTCCCAGGGGATTTGTAGGATCTTGCGGAGACATCGTTGGTGATATTTCTCCAGCAACTTGAGGTGTCTTCTGTACATGGGCCATGTCTCTGAGCCATACAGGAGGGCAGGTATTACTACAGCCCTGTAGACCATGAGCTTGGTGGCAGATTTGAGGGCCTGGTCTTCAAACACTTTTTTCCTCAGGCGGCTGAAGACTGCACATGCACACTGGAGGCGGTGTTGGATCTCGTCGTCGATGCCTGCTGTTGTTGATAGGAGGCTCCCAAGATATGGGAAGTGGTCCACGGTGTCCAGGGCTGCGCCGTGGATCTTGATGATTGGGGGGCAGTGCTGTGCGGTGAGGACAGGCTGGTGGATGACCTTTGTCTTATTGATGTTTAGCGTAAGGCCCATGCTTTTGTACGCTTCAGTAAATACATCGACTATATCCTGGAGTTCAGGCTCTGTATGTGCACAGACGCAGGCGTCGTCCGCATACTGTAGCTCGACGACAGAGGTTGGGGTGGTCTTGGACCTGGCCTGGAGACGGCGCAGGTTGAACAGTTCCCGCTGGTTCTGTAGTTTAGTTCCACTCCAGCGGGGATCTTATTGACTGTGAGGTGGAGCATGGCGGCGAGAAAGATTGAGAAGAGGGTTGGGGCGATGACTCAGTCCTGTTTGACCGCCATTCGGATGTGGATTGGGTCTGTGATGGATCCGTTGGTAAGGATTACGGCCTGTATGTCGTCGTGGAGCAGGCGGAAGATGGTGACGAACTTTTGGGGGCATCCGAAACGGAGGAGGACGCTCCATAGACCCTCGCGGCTGACAGTGTCAAAGGCCTTTGTAAGGTCGAAGAAGACCATGTATAAGGGCTGGCGCTGCTCCCTGCATTTTTCCTGCAACTGTCGCGCTGCAAAAATCAAACACTCATCAAGGACACCGAGGTAGTCAGGGCCCGCTGGAAGGAGCACTTCGAAGATCTCCTCAATCGACACTCTGCCTTTGACTCGAGTGTTCTCGACTCCATCCTGCAGCATGCGACCCACCACCACCTCAGTGAGACCCCAGCACTGCACGAGGTAGAAAAAGCCATAAGACAGCTTAAAAACAACAAGGCTACGGGTGCGGACGGAATACCTGCTGAGGCATTGAAGTATGGCGGAGAGGCACTGCTGGCGCTAATATACAACCTCATATCTCTCATCTGGAGGGAGGAGAGCATGCTGGGGATCTCAGAGATGCAGTAATCGTGACCATTTTTTAAAAAAGGGGACAAGTCCGACTGCGGCAACTACAGAGGAATCTCCCTGTTATCAGCCACTGGGAAAGTCGTCGCTAGAGTCTTCCTCAACTGTCTTCTTCCCGTGGCTGAGGAGCTCCTCCCGGAGTCACAGTGCGGATTTCGTCCCCTACGGGGCACAACGGACATGGCAACCAGTGAGGTGCTAAATTCAATCTCTGGCCTGTGCTGCGTCAGCTCATCTCAGCTGGGAAAGTGGTCGGAATATGTTACTGGTTAGGATGCAATTCACGGTTTCCATTGGTCTGTGTATAGAATAATGAATACCAGGAGTGAGTTTATTGACTGGAATCTCATTGAGGGGTTGGGATGGTTGAAATATAGAATAACTGATAGGCTGGAATCTAATCAAATGGCTGGGATTGATAAACTATGATACCCAGGAGTGGGTTATAAAAGGTGCTTCACAGGGGTGTCTTATAACACCCCTGTGAAGCACCTCGGGACGTTTTACTATGTTAAAGCGCTATATAACTACAAGTTGTTGTTGTCATATAGCACTTTTCACGACCAGCGGACATCGCAAAGCGCTTTACAGCCAATAAGTTGAGTGGAACACATTTTTGTTAAAATGAGATTTGGGTTGACTTAAAGTGTGGGACGGTTGTGTGTGAGATGCACGAGAAATGTAATTAACGTGCAAGAGGTAAATGGTTAAAGGAAAGCGAGAGTTGGTGCAGGGCCCAGCATATGGTGCTGGCTTGGTTGTGAGAGGGACAGCTGGTGACATGTCTCCCACCCACATGAAGCTTTTAAAGAGGCACTGAGATCTCTGAGCTGCCACCATTCCCAGCACAGGAGATTCACCATTCAGCTATTCAACTCTCCACATCTTCGCAGCTCACAAACAATGCTGGTTGGGCTGGCGTTGGAAAAAAGGAAGTCAAAGTCTGGGTTTATTTTCACGCCAGAACCATGCTCATTAAAATCTTGTTGGCATAGTTACAAAGTCTGACATTGCAGGAATGAAGCTTATCTCTGGAGAACATTCTGGACACCCACGCGACACCACTCATCAGGTGTGTGGGCCTCAACGAGGAGAGAGATTCCAATTATGGTGCATTTAGTTATGGCCAGAGTGATACATGGCAGAGAAT
Source organism: Pristiophorus japonicus (assembly GCF_044704955.1). Classification (NCBI taxonomy): domain Eukaryota; kingdom Metazoa; phylum Chordata; class Chondrichthyes; family Pristiophoridae; genus Pristiophorus; species Pristiophorus japonicus. The sequence continues at coordinate 19,397,187 of NC_091993.1, forward strand.
TAAACTCTGGAACATTAACTGCCGGTGACTGATGGCACGGACAATTGAAAATTACATTTTATTGGCTGTCACGTTGTCAATTTTTTATCGCATAACACTCCTGTGAAGCGCCATGCGACGTTTCACTACATTAAAGGTGCTATATAAATACAAGTCATTGTTATTGTCACAGTCTGGCACACCATGCAGCTGACTTCCAATCTTGGACATACTCTGGGTGAAATCAGGGCTGGAAAATTGCATGGGCAGTGAGAAACTTCTACCAGGCTCTCCAGCACCCGATGGTACCAACTATGAGTGGCATCATGTGTGTCAGGCTCAGTGGGTAGCATCCTCGCCTCTGAGTCAGAAGGTTGGGGCTCAAATCCCACTCCAGGGACTTGAGCACAAAAATCTAGGCTGACACTCCAGTGCAGGACTGAGGGAGTGCTACACTGTCGGAGGTGCCATCTGTTGGATGAGACGTTAAACCGAGGCCCCATTTGCCCTCTCAGGTGGATGCAAAAGATCCCATGGCACTATTTCAAAGAAGAGCAGGGGAGTTATCCCCGGTGTCCTGGGGCCAATGTTTATCCTGCAATCAAAATCACTAAAACAGATTATATGTCCTTACTATACAGTGCAAATGCACACAAGGCCCATACTTGAGAGAAGGTCACTCTGTGACCAGTAACCTTTATTAGCCAGCACTGAAGTGAAGAAGGTGGGTGGAGCTTCCCCTTTGATACCTGAAAGTTCAGGTTAGGAGTGTCTCCCACAAGTTCACCACCTAGTGGTCAGTGTTCTCACGGTGTACAACTTAGGTCAGTTTATACATGGGTTACAATGACAGTTGAATACATGACATCACCTCCCCTCCAAAGTCTTATTGGGATCACAGGTTGAGTCTCTCTGATGGTTTATGCTCCCTTGTACGGCGCCTGAGTTGGGGCTCCGGTTGTTGGGCGCTGGCCTGATGTCTGCTGTTTGCGGTGCCTCAGGCCTGTCCGGACTGCCCACAGTGACTGGGCTCTCCTCCACTTGGTTCCGGTGTTCGGTCACCTGTGGTGGAGTAAACTCTACGTCGTGTTCTTCCTCTGCTTCTTCGATGGGGTTGCTGAACCTCCTTTTTGTTTGATCCACGTGTTTGAAGCAGATTTGCCATTTGGTAAGTTTAGCTACCAGAATCCTATTCCCCTCTTTGGCAATCACAGTGCCTGCGAGCCGTTTGGGCCCTGCAGCGTAGTTGAGGACAAAGACAGGGCCACTGACATCAATACATCGCGCCCTCGCATTCCTGTCATGGTAGTCACATTGTGACCGGCGCCAGCTCTCAACAATTTCTTTCATAGTGGGGTGTATAAGGGATAACCTGGTTTTGAGCGTCCTTTTCATTAGCAGCTCTGCGGGTGGAACCCCTGTGAGCGAGTGTGGTCGGGATCTATTGGCCAATAGGAGGCGTGATAAGCGGCTTTGTAGGGAACCCCCTTGGATTCTGAGCATCTCCTGTTTGATTATCTGCATTGCTCGTTCCGTCTGGCCGTTTGAGGCCGGCTTGAACGTTGCCGTTCTGACATGGTTGACACCATTTCCTGCCATGAAGTCCTGGAATTCAATGCTTGTAAACCACGGGCCATTGTCGCTGACCAAGACATCCGGTAGACCATGGGCGGCGAACATTGCCCATAGACTTTCTACCGTGGCAGAGGGCGTGCTTGAATTAAGAATATCACACTCGATCCATTTGGAGTAGGCGTCTACTACAACCAAAAACATTTTTCCCATGAAAGGACCTGTGTAGTCCACATGGATGCGTGACTATGGCTTGGTGGGCCAGGACCAGGGGCTAAGGGGGGCTTCCCTGGGCGCATTGCCCAGCTGGGCACACGTGTTGCACCTGCGAACACAAAGTTCCAGGTCTGCATCTATCCCTGGCCACCAAACGTGTGACCTGGCAATTGCCTTCATCATGACACTGCCCGGGTGCTAATTGTGGAGTTCTCGGATGAACACCTCTCTGTCCATCTGGGGCATGACTACTCGGTTTCCCCACAGTAGGCAATCGGCCTGAATCGAGAGTTCATCCATGCGCCTGTGAAATGGTTTAAATTCCTCAGGGCATGCCCCGTACGTGGTTGCCCAGTCCCCATTCAGGACACATTTCTTGACTAAAGACAGTAGCGGGTTTCTATTTGTCCAGACTTTGATCTGACGGGCTGTCACGGGTGAGCCTTCGCTTTCGAAAGCTTCAACAGCCATGACCATCTCAGCAGCATGCTCGGTTGCCCCCTCGGTGGTGGCTAGTGGGAGCCAGCTGAGTGCATCGGCGCAGTTTTCAGTGCCCGGTCTGTGCCGAATTGTATAGTCATAGGCAGCTAACGTGAGTGCCCACGACTGTATGCGGGCCGCTTTTGCATTTATGGCCTTGTTGTCGGCCAAAAAGGATGTTAGGGGTTTGTGATCTGTCTCCAGCTCAAATTTCCTGCCAAACAGGTACTGGTGCATTTTCTTTACTGCATATTCACATGCAAGCGCTTCCTTTTCTACCATCCCTTAGCCCCTTTCTGCCTGGGACAGACTTCTGAAGGCATAAGCTACCGGTTGTAACTGACCCTTGGCATTGACATGCTGCAACACACATCCGATCCCATAGGACGATGCATCGCACGGTAAAACTAGTTTCTTACATGGGTCATATAGCGTTAACAGATTGTTGGAACATAACAAATTGCGTGCTCCATCAAAAACCCTTTCCAGGCTGTCCCCCCAGACCCATTCATGACCTTTGCGTAGGAGCACGTGTAGCGGCTCTAACAGCATGCTCAATTTAGGAAGAAAGTTGCCAAAATAGTTCAGGAGCCCCAGGAATGAACGCAGCTCCGTTGTGTTACGGGGTCTGGGTGCTCTCTGGATCACTTCCGTTTTGGACGCAGTGGGTCTGATCCCCTCTGCTGCTACCCTCATCCCCAGGAATTCTACCTCTGGAGCTAGGAAGACGCATTTAGCCTTTTTCAGTCGCAGACCTACCCGGTCCAGTCTGTGTAGCGCCTCCTCCAGGTTGTGGAGGTGTTCTTCAGTATCGCAACCCATGATGAGGATGTCGTCTTGAAAAACCACTGTCCTTGGAATCGACTTGAGGAGGCTTTCCGTATTTCGTTGAAAGATCGCGGCGGCCGAGCGAATCCCGAATCTGTTGTACTCAAACAACCCCTTGTGTGTCATGATGGTGGCCAGCTTCTTCGACTCACTCGCCAGCTCCTGGGTCATGTAAGCTGAGGTCAAGTCCAATTTTGAAAAAAGTTTGCCACCGGATAGCGTCGCAAAGAGGTCCTCTGCTCTCGGTAGCGGATACTGGTCTTGGAGTGACACCCAATTGATGGTGGCCTTGTAATCACCACATTTCCTGATCGACCCATCCGCCTTGAGCACCGGCACAATCGGGCTCGCCCAGTCACTGAATTTGACTGGCGAGATGATGCCTTCCCTCAGCAGGCGGTCCAATTTACCTTCTATCTTTTCCCGTATCACGTATGGCACTGCTCTGGCCTTGTGGTGTACTGGCCTGGCGTCCGGGTTTATGTGAATCACTACCTTGGTCCCCATGAAAGTGCCAATGCCGGGTTGAAATAGTGAGTCAAATTTGTCCAGGACCTGTGAGCATGATATTCGCTCCACAGAAGAAATTGCATTGACATCGCCCCATTTCCAGTTCATGACAGCCAGCTAACTCCTCCCCAGTAGTGCTGGACCGTCCCCCGGGACAACCCAGAGTGGCAACCTGTTCTCCGAGTCTTTGTGGGTCATGACTACCGTGGCGCTGCCTAGTACCGGAATGATCTCCTTTGTATATGTCCGTAGCTTTGCGTCAATCGGCAATAATTTTGGTCTCCTGGCCTTGGACGCCCACAACTTGTCGAACTGTTTGAAACTTATCAGGGACTGGCTGGCCCCTGTGTCTAGCTCCATTGATACTGGGATGCCACTGAGGAGCACTTTCATCATTATCGGTGGCATCCTGTTGTATAAACTGTTTATGTGCTCCACATGAACTCGATGAACTTCAGCTTCCAGCGATTTCCCCCAGTGTCCATTTGGCCTCGTAGGGCTTACATTGGGCCCATCCTCCTCGTACATCAACCTGGCTGCAGGCTTCCTGTGCCAAGTGACTGCTGACGTTGCAGTTTCTGCAGGTATATTGCTGATACCTGCAAGCTCTGGCTGTGTGTTTGCCTCCACACCTCCAGCATGAACCGTTGTTGGAAACAAAAGGTCCATTACTAGTCGATCATCTCTGACTGTCTCTGTAGGTGTCCTTAAGCGCACCATTGACCGGTGTTGATGGCCCCATTACTGGCCGCATTGTCCCTTGCGATGGCATGAATCGCTGTTCAGCTAGCCATTGTCTCTGTTGAATTCCCCCTTTGGGTTCGACTACATGCTCGGGCATGTCCGATTGTCCCTGTCTGCCTGGAGAACTGTGTGCCACATTAACAATGTTGACTCCCTGTCCATTTGCTGCATTTAAACCAAGATTTTTGTCAAAAATCATTCAGGTCTCTTCCTCCCCTGAGATAAATATCTGGGCCATCAAAGCCGCCGTTTCCAGGGTCAAGTCTTTGGTCTCAATCAGTTTCCTGAAAATCCCAGCATGCCTGATGCCCTCAATAAAAAAGTCTCGCAGCATCTCCGCTCTGCATGCATCTGGGAACTTACATAGGCTCGCCAGTCACCAGAGGTCTGCCACGAAGTCTGGAATGCTTTGCCCTTCTCGCTGCCGGTGCGTGTAAAACCGGTGTCTCGCCATGTGCATGCTGCTCGCCGGTTTAAAGTGTTTCCCGATCAATTTACTGAGCTCTTCAAAAGTCTTGTCCGCCGGCTTCTCTGGCGCTAGAAGGTCCTTCATCAGGGAGTAGGTCCTGGATCCACAAACCGTCAGAAGATGAGCCCTGCGTTTGCCGGCCGAATCCTATCCTAGCCATTCCTTATTGATGAAACTTTGCTGTAGTCTCTCAATAAAATCGTCCCAATCATCACCAACACAGTACCTCTTGTCTGTGCTGCTAGTGGCCATGCTCGCGTGGTTTAAATCCCATCCTTGTCACCGATGATATGTCCTTGCTATACAGTATAAATGCACACAAGGCCCATACTTGAGAGAAGGTCACTCTGTGACCAGTAACCTTTATTAGCCAGCACTGAAGTGAAGAAGGTGGGTGGAGCTTCTCCTTTTATACCTGAAAGTCCAGGTTAGGAGTGTCTACCACAAGTTCGCCAGCTAGTGGTCAGTGTTTTCACGGTGTGCAACTTAGGTCAGTTTATACATGGATTACAGTGACAGTGACTACACTCCAAAAGGACTTCTTTGGCTGTAAAGCATTTTGGGGGGTTCTGAGGTCATGAAAGATGCTATATGAATGCAAGCTTTTCATTTCTTGCCTTTTTTTTAGGAAAGGCTGTGAACAAGATGTTCATCTTAGCATCTCAATTAAGAAATGCAGTGATTATAATTCAAAGGTGCTTCATTGGCTGTGAAGCACTTTGGGACGTTCAGAGGTTGTGAAAGGAGCTATATAAATGCAAGTCTTCATTTTTGGCGGAGAACAATGGAGCAACAATGGGTTGCATACCCGTGTAGCAGGGAGAAACACCTTCAACAAATACAACTTATATCAGCAACACTGGAGCAGAGATTCACTGAATTACCGATCAGTACTAAACAGATTTATCTGCTCTCGACACTCAGTGCCTAATCTATTCTGAAACATTCCCAGCACCCTAGGCACTGTCAGTAAAAGGCAACTGCTTTCACTAACCAGCCCGAAGCCTACTCTATTCAGTTAGAATATCTCAGAAACCTCTCCCTAATTTTACCCTTTTCACTATGTATAAAGGAATGAATAATGAAAGCGAGACTGAATATAACATTTTTTTATTCAGTGTTTAAAAAAAAATTTGAACAGAGTGTCAAATATTAAAGCCCTCGAGCCAAGACTGGAGAAATCTGAAGATAAGAACAAAAGACTTTCATTTATATAGTGCCTTTCACGACCACCGGACGTCTCAAAGCGCTTTACAGCCAGTAAAGTACTTTTGGAATGTAGTCACTGTTGTCATGTGTAAATCGTCACAGCCAACTTGTGCACAGCAAGCTTCCACAAATAGCAATGTGATAATGACCAGATAATCTGCTTTTTTGTTATGTTGATTGAGGGATAAATATTGGCCAGGACACCGGGGGTAACTCCCCTGCTCTTTTTTGAAATATGCCACGGGATCTTTTATATCCACCTGAGAGAGCAGATGGGGCCTCGGTTTAACAATTGCCAGGCCTCCAGTGCGCCAGTGCAGCCTTCAGCCACCTGAGGAAAAGAGTGTTTGAAGAACCTGACCCTCAAATCTGCCACCAAGCTCATGGTCTACAGGGCTGTAGTAAAACCCGCCCTCCTGTATGGCTTAGAGACATGGACCATGTATAGTAGACACCTCAACTCTGGAGAAATACCACCAACGATGCTTCCGCAAGATCCTACAAATCCCCTGGGAGGACATACGCACCAACATTAACGTCCTCGACCAGGCCAACTTCCCCAGCATTGAAGCACTGACCACACTTGATCACCTCCACTGGGCAGGCCACATAGTCCACATGCCAGACACGAGACTCCCAAAGCAAGTGCTCTGCTCGCAACTCCTTCACGGCAAACGAGCCAAAGGTGGGCAGAGGAAACGTTACACGGACACCCTCAAAGCCTCCCTGATAAAGTGCAACATCCCCACTGACACCTGGGAGTCCCTGGCCAAAGATTGCCCTAAGTGGAGGAAGTGCATCTGGAAGGGCGCTGAGCATCTCAAGTCTCATCGCCGAGAGCATGTAGAAATCAAGCGCAGGCAGCGGAAAGAGCGAGCGGCAAACTAGTCCCACCCACCCCTTCCCTCAACGACTATCTGTCCCACCTGTGTCAGGGACTGTGGTTCCCGTATTGGACTGTTCAGCCACCTAAGGACTGATTTAAAGAGTGGAAGCAAATCTCGATTCCGAGGGACTGCCTATGACATTTTATATTGCTTTTATCATCATCATCATAGGCAGTCCCTCGAGTCGAGGATGACTTGCTTCCAGGTCAAAAAGTTCACAGGTGTTTCAATGATGGACCTAAAATTCCAGGTCCGAACTAAATCTTGAAGGCTGGAAGATGCCTGCGCGTGGATTTTTTTTAACGTATGGTGGCCGTTGCACACCAGCCACCACACGGACTTGACAGAGCCAGGTCTTGGTCCAGTAGCAAGGATTAAACAAGATGACTGGAGACCAGCTCTGCTGCACGGGCCGAGTGCGCGCACACATATCGCAGTGTGGGCTGGCTCGGTGCTGCCCCTGGGCCCTCGCCTCTTCTGGCCCCGAACTCGCGCCTCTCCTGGGCGCCGATCACATCCCTCTACAATCTCTCGCCGCTCCTTTGCCCTGACCTCGTCGCTCCTGCTGTACCTGCCCACGCTCCAATCACCGACCTGGACCTTGATGACGGGGGCCACACAGACTGCCTGGCCTGCTAACATGTGCAGATCTTGCACAGTCCAATGTGTCCTTGAAGGATTTGTTAAGGCCACTGGGTGGAAAGGTCTTTCTTTCCTGGGCCTTTCTGGTCACCAGCCTTATCAGATTTGGTTTATAGATCATTGGTGAAGATACATTAGGAGCGCTGTGCAACCTTGAAAAGAACATTGATGCATTCATGACAGGCAAGGATTGAAGCAGTGATATCCATGGCCTCGGGCACTGAAGCCTGAACCATTACAGAACTGAAAGACAATCAGTGTGTAGGCTGTGAACAGTTTCTGTTTAATCTGCATAAGGTATGCAGCACAGCAATTACTCTGACTGACACCTACTCCACCGTGAGTTTCTGCTCCTCTGTGGCAGAATGATTGAGTAAGGCCTGTATTCTACAACAAACAATCTTTGCAAAAATATACAAACAGTCCTCACTGGAATTTCTGCTCTTAACTCCACATTAAAAGAAAATATAATCCCCTTTGCATTCTTTATATCTATCATCGCATCTTGTGAATTAATTCCTTGAAGAGTGTTTGGTATATTGACGGTTTGATTTCTACAGTTTACCTAAGTTAATGCCATTATTTCAGTAGCGAGGGGTTGTGTTGTGTGGACACAAATGCAGACATTTCATGAATGGGATTTCAGTGTGCGAGACAAAGCCTTCATCTAAAATGTCTCAGTGACAGATGGATTAACCAATGCCATCTTTTCACCAGAGCTCCAGCATTGTGACTATGACATTTTAAATAAACATTTTTCCGAATCTCAACAATAAAAGATGTTTTTCATTTTAAAACATTAAAGGCACTCGTTCATTTACTGCAGTGCTGCACCGGCACAGGGCGGCCATTTTAACCCCCCCAAGCCCTCTTCAAGATGGTGCTATTAGCAAGTAAATTGTAAAGAGGCTTTCAGAAGGCCTGCGTTGCACTGAAATCCAGATTTGTGCCACTGCCCATCAACATAACACTTCCGTGCCAGCAATAAACAAACCATGCTGCATCCATTTTTCTACAGGCTCTTTGGCAATTACTCTTTAGGCTTTTTGGGCCACAGATCTCTCTCTCTAATTCCCACATAACTCTATCTCCCTCACTAATTCCCACATAACTCGATCTCCCTCACTAATTCCCACATAACTCGATCTCCCTCACTAATTCCCACATAACTCGATCTCTCTCACTAATTCCCACATAACTCGATCTCCCTCACTAATTCCCACATAACTCGATCTCCCTCACTAATTACCACATAACTCGATCTCTCTCACTAATTCCCACATAACTCGATCTCCCTCACTAATTCCCACATAACTCGATCTCCCTCACTAATTCCCACATAACTCGATCTCCCTCACTAATTCCCACATAACTCGATCTCCCTCACTAATTCCCACATAACTCAATCTCCCTCACTAATTCCCACATAACTCGATCTCCCTCACTAATTCCCACATAACTCGATCTCCCTCACTAATTCCCACATAACTCGATCTCCCTCACTAATTCCCACATAACTCGATCTCCCTCACTAATTCCCACATAACTCGATCTCCCTCACTAATTCCCACATAACTCGATCTCCCTCACTAATTCCCACATAACTCGATCTCCCTCACTAATTCCCACATAACTCGATCTCCCTCACTAATTACCACATAACTCGATCTCCCTCACTAATTCCCACATAACTCGATCTCCCTCACTAATTACCACAGGTCTCGATCTCCCTCACTAATTACCACAGGTCTCGATCTCCCTCACTAATTCCCACATAACTCGATCTCCCTCACTAATTCCCACATAACTCGATCTCCCTCACTAATTACCACATAACTCGATCTCTCTCACTAATTACCACAGGTCTCGATCTCCCTCACTAATTCCCACATAACTCAATCTCCCTCACTAATTACCACAGGTCCCGATCTCTCTCACTAATTACCACAGGTCCCGATCTCTCTCACTAATTACCACTGTCATTTATGTACATTCTGTTTGTAGCCACCAGATGGCATCATTGTTGGAGGCCACTGAGCAGCACGAACATAGTGCCGCTCAGGTATAAAAGGCCAGCCATTTTGAGAGTCAGGCACTTTGGGCTGAAATAAAGCCGAGCCAAGGTTGTACCTTGCTTAGTTAAACAGTACTCAGTTTGAACCTTTATTGCATACTTAACATTTGACGACGAGAATACAAGAACCTTTGTTTCCAAAATGAGCACGATTGGATTTTTAGAGCGATTCGTGGGGGGAGAAGATTGGGCAGACTTTGTGAGCCGTTTGAACCAGTACTTCGTGGCCAACAAAATGAAGAGGGTCGACGATGCAGATCAGCACCGGGCTGTGTTCCTCACTGTGTGCAGTTCAAAGATCTACGGGTCTGATAAAGAATCTACTCATGCCTAGTGATCCGACAGAGAACATGTACGAGGAGTTATGTACATTGGTGTGGGAGCACCTCAAGCCAGATGATGGCATCATCACCTCGAGATACAGGTTTTAAACACACGTTCGATTGGCGGGCCAGAGCACGACAGAATTCGTTGCCGACCTGAGTCGTCCAGCGGGACCGTGCAAGTTCGGGACGGTGTTGGCAGACATGCTGCGGGACTTCTTTGTTATCGGTATCAACCACGAGGTGATCCTGTGCAAACTTCTGGCAGTGGAGGAGTTGGATTTAAAAAGGGCCATCCAGATCGCTCAATCATGTTTGACGACGGACAGGAGTCTAAAGCAAATAGCGGTGAAGAACCGAACCTCGGCAAGTACTGTAAATGCGATTGATTCGGCGTTCGGCAGAGCGGCATATGGCAGGACCTATCCGGCTGCGTTCGCGAAACCTGTGGCTGCCCAAAGTCCGCCAGCAGGAATGTATCCGACTTCTCTGTGTTGGCATTGTGGGGGAAATCATCGGAACCAGCAGTGCCAATTTAAGCAATATAGCTGCAAAGGCTGTCTGAGAGTGGGGCATCTCCAGCGCAAGTGTCCGCAGATGAGCAAGCGTGCTGCGACACACCACGTGGAGGATGAGTGTCAGACTAGCGCGGATCCGGATATGTAATCCGAGATGCCAGAGGAGGAAGTGTATGGACTGTACTCATTCATAACCAAGAATAAACCGATTTTGATTAATGTGAAGTTTAACGGGATACCAGTATCGATGGAAATGGACACGGGGGCGAGTCAATCGATCATGAACATGAGGGCATTTAATAAGCTGTGGGATACTAAGACTGTGAGGCCCAGGCTGAGCCCTGTTAACGCCAAGCTGCGCACGTACACCAAAGAACTGATAAAGGTGATTGGCAGTGCACAACTTAATGTGTCATATAACGGTGCGGTTCACGAGTTACCGCTGTGGATTGTTCCAGGCAATGGCCCAACGCTGCTCGGCAGGAGCTGATTGGAGAAAATCAGATGAGACTGGAACGACATAAAGGCGTTGTCGTCGGAGGAAGATACATGTGCCCAAGTATTGAGCAAGTTCCCCTTCCCCTCGTTGTTCGAACCGGGTATCGGCAACTTCACGGGAGCCAAGGTGCAGATCCACGTGGACTCAGATGCAAGACCCGTCCATCATAAAGCTCGGGCAGTATATGATGAGGGAGAAATTGAACTGGATAGACTCCAGCGTGAAGAGATCATATCACCGGTCGAACTTAACGAATGGACCAGCCCCATTGTTCCTGTGCTGAAAAGTGATGGCACAGTCAGAATCTATGGAGTCTACAAGGCTACGATCACAGGGTTTTGAAACAGGATCAGTACCCTTTAGCAAAGGTTGATGACTTGTTTGCAATGCTAGCCGGGGGGGGGAGTCGTTCACCAAACTGGACTTGACGTCGGCCTACATGACACAGGAGGTGATCGAGACGTCGAAAAGACTTACGTGCATTAACACGCACAAAGGACTGTTTATTTACCACAGGTGCCCTTTCGGAATTCGCTCGGCTGCAGCAATATTCCAGAGGAATACAGAAAGTCTACTGAAGTCCGTTCCCAGAACCATCTTGTTCCAAGATAACATCCTGATCACCGGTCGTGACTCCAAGGAACATCTGAACAACCTGGAAGAGGTTCTACTGCGTTTGGATAGAGTGGGACTCAGACTGAAACTGTTGAAGTACGCCTTCATTGCACCGGAGGTTGAATTCCTCGGGAAGAAAATCGCCGCTGATGGTATGAGACCTACTGATGTGAAAACCAAGGCCATCAAGAATGCACCCAAGCCGCAGAAGGTGACGGAGCTGCATTCGTTCCTGGGTCTACTCAACTACTTTGGTAACTTCCTAACTAAATTGAGCACCTTACTAGAACCACTGCACATGCTATTGAGAAAAAACGACAACTGGGTGTGGGGCGCATCGCAAGACAGAGCTTTCGAGAAAGCCACCAGTCTGCTTTGCTCGAACAAGCTGCTGGTACATTATGACCCATGTAAACATTTTGTTTTGGCCTGTGACGCATCGTCATATGGAATTGGTTGCGTACTCCAACAAGCCAATGAGTCGGGGAAACTTCAACCTGTCGCGTATGCATCCAAAAGTTTGTCTAAAGCATAAAGAGCCTACAGCATGGTAGAAAAAGAAGCTTTAGCATGTGTGTATAGTGTTAAAAAGATGCATCAATACCTGTTCGGTCTGAGGTTCGAATTAGAGACTGATCACAAGCTGCTCATTTCATTGTTTTCCGAGAGCAAAGGTATCAATACCAACGCTTCATCCCGCATCCAAAGGTGAGCGCTGACATTATCTGCCAATGATTATGTCATTCGTCACAGACCTAGCACAGAGAACTGTGCTGATGCTTTGAGCCGGTTGCCGTTGCCTACACCGGAGGTGGAAACGCCACAACCAGTGGATCTAATGTTAATCATGGATGCTTTTGAGAGTGAAGGAAACCCTGTCACGACTCAACAAGTTAAGATCTGGACCAGCCAGAACCCGATTTTATCGGTGGTAAAGGGTTGCATCCTCAAAGGGGTTTGGTCTGCCATACCTAAGCAAATGTGCGAGAAGGCCAAACCATACATTCGTCACAAGGACGAACTGTCTATTCAAGCAGATTGCATATTGTGGGGCAATCGTGTTGTAATGCCCAAGAAAGGGAGAGAGAAATTCGTGCGTGATTTACACAGCACACATCCTGGTATAGTGATGATGAAGGCCATCGTCAGGTCCCATGTATGGTGGCCAGGAATTGATTCTGAGCTGGAACTATGCGTGCATCAATGCAACACTTGCATGCAACTCAGCAAAGCACCAGCGGAATCGCCGCTGAGTCTGTGGTCATGGCCATCCAAACCTTGGTCCAGGATCCATGTAGATTTTGCAGGTCCCTTCCTGGGCAAGATGTTTTTAGTGGTGGTGGATGCTTATTCGAAGTGGATAGAATGCATAATCATGTCATCCAGCACGTCCACGGCAATCATAGAGAATCTCAATGTCATGTTCGCGACACACGATCTGCCTGACATAGTGGTGAGCGACAATGGGTCGTGCTTCACCAGTCAGGAGCTTCAGGAGTTTGTGAAACTTAATGGCATAAAATATGTAAGGTCAGCACCATTCAAGCCTGCGTCCAACGGGCAAGCTGAACGTGCAGTACAAATTATCAAGCAAAGCATGAGGAGAGTAACCCAAGGGTCACTGCAGACCCGCTTGTCCTGCATACTGCTGAGTTACAGGACAAGACCCCACACACTCACAGGGGTCTCTCCTGCTGAACTCATGATGAAAAGAGGCCTTAAGACCAAACTATCTCTGGTACACCCAGATTTAAATAATCATGTTGAACACAGAAGACAGAGTCAACAAGGGTACCACGATCACGCAACTGTGTCACGCGAGATTTCTGTTAATGATCCTGTATATGTGTTGAACTATGGTCAGGGTCCCAAATGGATCGCTGGTACGGTCATGGCCAAGGAAGGCAACAGAGTGTTCATTATTAAGCTCAAGAATGGGCAAACTTGCAGGAAACACATGGCAGACAAAGCTGAGGCACACAGACGAGCCAGAACAGTCGGACGAAGAAACCATCGATGACCAACCAACCTACCAGCAGTCTTCAGAGGATTCAAGGATCATCAGTGAACCCAGAATTTCTATCACGGACCTGATCAATAAAAATGGACTTGCAATTCCTGACGTGGCCACTGCCACTCCCAAACAAGTCAGTCATCCAGCCATCAGCCACAACAGACCCCGCACATTCACCCAAGGCTGGAATTGAACTGAGACGGTCAACCTAGGAGCACAAAGCACCGGACCGTCTCAACCTGTAAAAGACTGTGATAAGGTCTCAGAGGGGGGTATTGTCATGTATGTACATTCTGTTTGTAGCCACCAGATGGTGTCATTGTTGAAGGCCACTGAGCAGCATGCACATGGTGCTGCTCAGGTATAAAAGGCCAGTCATTTTGAGAGTCCGGCACTTTGGGCCTAAATAAAGCAGAGCCAAGGTTGTACCTTGCTTAGTTAAACAGTACTCAGTTTGAACCTTTATTGCATACATAACAACCACAGGACTCGATCTCTCTCTAATTACCACAGAACGCGATCTCTCTAATTACCACAAAACACGATCGCTCTCTCTAATTGCCACAGAATCGTTCTCACTAATTACCACAGGCCTCAATTTCTCTCACTTACTACTACAGGTCTCGATCTCTCTCATTAATTATTACAGATTTCTCTCATTAATTACCACAAACCGTGATCTCTCTCACTAATTACCACAGACCGCAGATTTCTCTCACTAATTATAACAGACCTCGATCTCTCGCATTAATTACAACCAGCCGTGATCTCTCTCACTCAGTACAACAGGAAAGCATGTTAGGGAAATAAAATTGCTGAGTTTCTCAACCAGGAGCAAAGAGTAAAACGAGTTGGGGAGTGCTAACCACTGCCATAATGTTGTGCCCTATTTGCAATGAGGCACCCGAGTGCAACACATCCGTCAATGACCCGTCACCCAGCTGACTGATGACATTCGAGAAATTGATCAGACAGCTGTGACTTTTCATTCAAGTCTTCAAGATTGGATGACACCTCATTAAAAAAGGAATGAAACACGGTGATCACTCATCACAAAATGGATGTCCCTATCTACACGGCCTTGTCTAATATCACAACAGCTTACACTGATAGAATGCTTTTAACATGGAAAAGGTCCTTAAAGGTGGAGAAATGGATGTCAAGCAGTAGCAGCAGAAAAGTTAGGGGTGGTGAAAAGGGTTGTGTTCATACTCGCTTTGTTTGTTACAGCTCACTAGACAGGCATTAGGACCCTGCAGCAGCTATTCACACACTGATGTAAACATTCTGGTCCATGCTGGTTTAGGGGCACCATTTTGGGAGTTGCTATAAAGGACACAGTTAGTTACATTACTCCTGGTTCAGTTAGTCTGTTATTTACGTACACAACATAATTTGGCGACGAGGATGAATCAAATTAACCTCCCTACCCCTCCTCAACCCCTCCCCCCCCCCCCCGCCTTTCCTCTCCACACCCGGAGACCCAACAATCCCGTGGCCGAGATGGATAAAAAGCTTTTCTATGTACATCACGGGGAGTGGGTTAGACGGCAACAACGTAACACCAGCTCGCCGCTGTGCAATACTTATCCACTGCCATGTTGAGCGAGGCTGTGTACAAAACCTATTTCACGCACTGTCAACTGCAGCCCACAACTTCCACTCTATGTGCCTACTCCGACTCCAAAATTGAGGTATTTAGGGTCATATCTGTCCCGATATACTATAAGGACGCAACATTAGAGAACTTATCCTTTCATGTCGCGATGGGATGAAGCCTCATGAGTGTTGACTGGTCTCAGCGTATCAGAACGCGGCCTGGCTTTCTCAAGGACTTAGTCTGTTCATAGACTGTGTTTTCAAAAGGGAGAAAATATGTTGTGTTCATACTCGATTTGTTTGCTGCAGCTTACTAGACAGGCATTAGAACCCTGCGGGAGCTATTCACACACTGCTGTAAACATGCTAGTCCATGCTAGTTTTGGGACACCATTTTGGGAGTTGCTATAAAGGACACAGTTAGTTACATTGCTCCTGTTCCAGTTAGTCTGTTATTTACGTACACAACAAAAATACGGCACAAGTGAGAGCTTTTGAGAAGGTCGCTGAAGGTGAGAGACAGCTAGCAAGGTAGAAGGGTTTTAGTTTGAGAGTTCCGGAGCATGGGGCCAATACAGTCTGAAGGTTCTGCGACTGACGTTGGGAGTGGAGAGAATGCACAGGAGGCTCGGGTGAGAAGAGTGAAGGCTAAATGCTGGCACTTAAGAGATGAAGGAGATTGCAGCGGGTAGGAACTTGGGAACAGGAGTAGGCCATTCACCCCCTCGAGCCTGTTCCTCCATCCACTGAGATCATGGCTGATCTGTATCTTAACTCCATTCACCCACCATGATTCCACATCCTTTTATACCCTTGTCAAGCTAAAATCTAGCGATCTCAGAATACAAATTAGGAATTGAGTTTGTATCACTGCTTTTTGTGGGAGAGAGTTCCAGACCTCGACCACCATTTGCGTGAAGCAGTGTTTCTGAACTTCGCTCCTGAATGACCTGGCCCTGATTGTACGGTTATGGCTGTTGGGTAGGGTGGGCAAGGCTGTGGAGGGATTTGTAAATGACGATGAGGGTTTTCAATTAAATGCATTGGGTGGTGGAGGTTGGCGACGGTCGGAGTGAAATGTGAGCAGGACTTACTACAAAACATGTGGCATTTTAGATACCTTTGAATTTATAGTGTGGAGCCCAGGAAGCTGGCAAGGGGAGAATTGGAGAAGTCCAGGCTGGAGGAGAAAAACACACGGTTTCATTAGCAATGTAGATGAGATAGGGGTGAAGATGAAGGATAAATAAGTGGTGATGAATTGGTTAGAGGTTTTGAGGCTCAGTGCAGGGCTCCTGGCTGGGCTCCCACATTCTATCCTACGTAAACTTGAGCTCATCCAAAACTCGGCTGCCGTGTCCTAACTCGCACCAAGTTCCGTTCACCAATCACCCCTGTGCATGCTGACCCACATTGGTTCCTGCTTAAGCAACGCCCCAATTTCAAAATTCTCATCCTTGTTTTCAAATCCCTCTATGGCCTCACCCCTCCCTATCTCTGGAACATCCTCCAGCCCCACAACCGTCCCCGAGATGCCTGCGCTCCTCTAATTCTGCCCTTTTGAGCATCCCTGATTATATAATCGCTCAACCATTGGTGGTTGCACCTTCTGTTGCCTGGGCTTTAAGCTTTGGAATTGCCTGCCTAAACCTCTCCGCCTCTCCACCTCTCTTTCGTCCTTTAAGACGTTCCTTAAGGCTTACCTCTTCAGCCAAGCTTTTGGTCAACAGTCCGAATGTGGCTCGGTGTCAGATTTTTGTCGAATAATACTCCTGCGAAGCACCTTGGATGTTTGACTACGTTAAATGCACTATATAAATACAAGTTGTTGTTGAATGGTCACCGAGGGTGTGCACCACCAGACTCCACCAGACTGAACAGCCGGGCAGGGGGATGCAAGCAGGAGGGTAGCAGGCTGCGGAAACCGTGGCGGGGGCTGAACAGGATGACCTTGGTCTTACCACAGGAGGAGTAGGCACCTCGGACTCAGCTATTACAGCATACTCTTTGAAGGCCATATTCGTGAAGATCAGTCCTTGAGAGATCAGTACGCTCTTCATGGTGATACAGAATGAAATAAAGACCCTGGAAACTTGGCTGGGTATGGAAACTTGCTGTGGTCTCGGCTTCTCATTGCACGAATACTGCCCGATTTGGAGCCGCCAAAATTGCTGGCTTCGTCTGGGAGGTGCGAGAGTCAAGTTAATTCGTGAACAAGTTCACAGAAAATAGGGGAGATCAGGAAATCAATCAGATCTATCCGAGAGCAGTAAATAACTCACCTCCATCGGTGAGATTAGCAACAATTTGATATCTGTCCTTAAGATTCCCTCAAATGTTTAAAAAAATACATAACAGCATAGATCAGGGTTATTCGGTATACAAGTTACTGCAGCAAATTCAACAAAAGCACAGCAGTTTACAGCATTGTCTGTGGTCAGAGAACCCAATGGATCCCCTTCCGTCCAGTCACACCCCTTACATTGTATAGAAACAATGCATGATACACTGTCAGCTGTGGCTAAGTGGGTAGCGCATTCGCCTTGGAGTTCAAGTCCCACTCCAGGAACTTGAGCAACTAGATCTAGGCTGACACTGCAGTGCAGTGCTGAGGGAGTGCTGCACTGTCGGAGTTGCCGTCTTTCGGATGAGATGTTAAACTGAGGCCCCGTCTGCCCTCTCAGGTGGATGTAAAAGATCTCATTACACGAGTTTGAAGAAAAGCAGGGGAGTTATCCCTGGTGTCCTGGCTAATATTTATCCCTCAATCAACATCACTAAAACAGTTTATCTGGCCATTATCACGTTACTGTTTTTTGGAGCTTGCTGTGCACAAATTGGCTGCCGTGTTTCCCACATTACAACAGTGACTCCACTCCAAAAGTACTTCACTGGCTGTAAAGCGCATTGAGACGTCTGGTGGTCATGAAAGGCGCTATATAAATGCAAGTCTTTCCTTTTTGCTCTCAAAAAAAAATCTCATGGTCACCATCTGCTGCTCACAGAACAGGACCAAATGTCCAGGGACATCTCCAGTTGGAGAGAAAACAGGATTCCGAAACCGGATATCCCCTGTGCAGCACTCGTGGGCTTCAGGGAGTAGCAGTGACAATGCTCCCGCATCTGTGCAGCCCTCTCCCACCGTCCAGCAGGGGGCTTCCAGTCTGGTCCTGGTGGGCATTGGACACGTGTGCAACATGACACTGCAAGCAAGTCTTTCAAGGGACGTTGACTTCACTGAGTGGCATCTCACTCATCGAGGGGTTCATCAGTACTGGCCCAGTCACAAACTTCAAGACTTCCTGACACGGAGGTGGCATCGCATAGGAATAAGAGATTAGAGTCATAAGTGAAAAAAGGTAGTCACGGCAATGAGGTAGCAAGGAATAGTCATGGCAATGGTGTAGTAAAGGATAGCCATGGCGATGAGATAGCAAAGGATAGTCACGGCGATGGTGTCGCAAAGGATTGTCACGGCGATGAGGTAACAAGGGATAGTAGTCAAGGCGATGAGGTAACAAGGGTAGTCATGGCGATGAGGTAGCAAGGGGTAGTAGTCATGGCGATGAGGTAACAAGTGTGGTCATGGCGATGTGGAAGCAAGGGGTAGTAGTCATGGCGATGAGGTAGCAAGGGTAGTCATGGCGATGAGGTAACAAGGGATAGTCATGGCGATGAGGTAGCAGTAGAAGCAGGGGGCACAAAGAAAGAACAAGATGGTAGTATAATGTACATTTCCAGCAGTTCAATGCATTTACGTATTTTTTTCCAGAGAGACCTCATCTTCTTTCTCTCACACGGTGATCAGTGTTTGCAACTGCCCTCTCCCAGAACAGATATTAGTGTCACTGGAGATGAGCTGAATGATTAACTGAGAGCCAGGAAAAGGCCGTCACTCAAGAAGAAATGAAGCAGAGCTACTCCCGTGGAGCATTCATTGACATGTAAACAGAGGCGGCTAACATCCTTCACTCTCTGAATATCCGGGGAATGAAAGCATTTTCTGTTCATGAGGTTGATGGGATTTTCAGATGGGGCCGTTATCAACAAATGGGTGGCATCAATTGCACCTTCCACTAATGGGAATCCAGCCACTCGGAAGAAGACGATGGTTCTTGCTCTCACTCTTTGCTTCATTGGGTCCACATAGAGCTGAATGAACTCGGACGGGTGCCTAAACAGGGCATCCGTGATGTGTCTTATAGCAATGAACTGTTAACTGACTGTGACTAATATCACCAGAGGCTGCCTGGCTGGCTCTGATGCATATAAAGTTAAGTACTGTTGTCACCTTCACAGCCACAGTGTTTCTGGAGGAAAGTGCATACAAGTCAGCTTGCAATAGTAACACAACAAAAGAATTAGGAGCAGGAGTAGGCCATTCGTCCCCTCGAGCCTGCTCTGCCATTCAATGAGATCATGGCTGAATTTCTACCTCAACTCCACTTTCCTGCACTATCCCCATATACCTTGATTCCCTTAATATCCAAAGATATATCGATCTCTGTCTTGAATATACAAAAGGACCAAGCCTCCACAGCCCCCTGGGGTAGAGAATCGCCAAGATTCACCACCCTCTGAGTGAAGAAATTTCTCCTCATCTCAATCCTAAATGGCCGACCCCTTATTCTGAAACTGACCCCTGGTTCTGGACTCCCCAGCCAATGGCTGGTCATATCTCTTGTCAGGATAAGCAATTTAGGACCGAGATGAGGAGAAACTTCTTCACTCAGAGAGTTGTGGGCATGTGGAATTCTCTACCACAGAAAGTTGTTGAGGCCAGGTCGTTAGATATATTCAAAAGGGAGTTAGATGTGGCCCTCACGGCTAAAGGGATCAAGGGGTATGGAGAGAAAGCAGGAATGGGGTACTGAGGTGCATGATCAGCCATGATCATATTGAATGGTGGTGCAGGCTCAAAGGGCCGAATGGCCTACTCCTGCACCGATTTTCTATGTTTCTATGTGAGGGATAAAAACAGCTTTTTCAAACAGGATCGGACCCTGTGGCTCATATCTGCGGCTCGGGTGCTGTCTGCATGCATACTGCCACCCTCTGCTGGCTTCCATTCTTTCACCTTCCATCTCCTCATTCTCCTCCTACTCAAGGCGGAGGAATAATGGAATCTCCATTACTCCTCTTTTAAATTCTCAAAGTACCTTTCAATGCTCACAAACTGCAGCTTCAAGGCACAGGACACGACTCTCAGCCAAAAACAGGGTTGTCGAATTGTATTCCTCTGTCACCTTTCGCCTTCTTGATCTCTTCCTGCCTGTGAGACATCTTCACAGTGGTGGTGATTTTCAGGACTGCTAAGTTGGTGCAAACACAGGGTAATCTTGTCGGGGGGGCACTTGCCCACTCGCCACCCCATCCCATTTAATTTACATGTGGTGTGGTATTTTTCCAGCAGGCAGATCAGGGTTGTGACGTGGGGAGCCATTATAGGGGTGGAGTTTTCCTGAAGGGTCCTTCTGCCCCATTTTTTCAGACCACCTGAAAATGGGCACTTTCTTTCAGCAAAATCTTTATGTCTGAAAAAGAACATGCAGATCGTCGCTTCCGAAGATTGGACAGCAAGGAGCAATTCACTTGCCGAGCCTATACCTGATGCTTTGGCAGAGCTGGGTAATTCAGAAGTTGGTCAAACAGCGAGAGATCCAGATTGAGCCTTACGCGAAAACTCCAGACACTTTTGGGTTAAATAAATAAACATTCCCCCAGTAACAAGCTACTGGCACCAAGTCACCTAGTAGCATTCTATCAGTGCAGGAAAAATAAACGCTGCCGTGGGCGTCTCTAGTTACCGAGAGCAGCCATTAGTGACCGTGAATAATTGCACAAACTCTCTGATGAGGCATCAGAAAACTGACCTTGGGATGAGCCGCGGTCAAGCAGTCTGCATGGCAACGCTAGACCTCATTACATAAAGACATGTTTCAGAGTTTAACATTACTCAGTTATCAGCATTTTCCCGTTAACGTGCTTTGCAGTTTTTATCTGGAAATGTCAAACCATGACAGGCTTGTTCACGTTTCTGAAAATCCTCAGCCATAAGGAATTCACATTGGGAATGGTGAGTACATGCAAACACTCATCAAGTGGAGAACCTATCACGCTAGCACATTCTGACTGAATTCTCTGATGTTTCAGCAAGCAAGTCCGCTGCCTTGTGTGTGAACCAGAAGATCTCATGTCCTGTACCTCTTCTGTATTTCATTTCAGCGGGGTTAGCAGTTGCCCTGAGCTGGGCAGGGGAAATATCTGCCACTGGCAGTACCACCACTGTGATGCATATTAGTGCCAGGTGTCCTTAATACAGATGGTACAGGCAGTGGAAAAAGTGTGCGGCAAACCAGTCCCACCCACCCTTTCCCTCAACAACTGCCTGTCCCACCCTGACAGGGACTGTGGTTCTCATATTGGACTGATCAGTCACCTAAGGACTCATTTTTAGAATGGAGGCAAGTCTTCCTCGATTCCGAGGGACTGCCTATGGTGATGGTACAGCTCTGCCCCCTCAGCATCAAGAGCCAGACACTGACATCAAGGACGTGCAGTGGACACTGCGCCACTGTGAGGGAGTAGGTCAGGCAGGAGCACTAAGACAGAGGAGCATACCCCTGGGTCGCAGGGACAGAGGACACATCAGAAGCTAAGAGCTGATTTTTCTCCTCTTCTGTCTGACGGGGCCTCACACTTCAAACATTTCCTTGAATCACTTTCTTTTCTCAGTGATCTGCTACGATGGCTCCAACACTTTAGACCGAGCACAATCTGGGTGCAAGCCAGAAATAAGAGAAGGAAAAAAAAAAATGGACAGTCGGGGGACTTTGAAATATAAACAACACTCCCAGGACCGATAAAGGCAAGCAACTTGAGTCACTTGAGATCAGCTGCGGGATGTCTGGCTTTCAAAAGTCGATGAATCGCTGTATAAATTTAATCCTTTGGTTCTTTATTAAGAGCTGGCAAAGGTAATTTAAAGAGATGATTTTGAGTACTGATATTAATGAGTCATAGACCTTTCTCGGGACCACTAATCTATCAGACATTCGCTGCTTGTGGCCCTATTATGTTACAGTATCCCTTACCCTGGCTGAATTCAATGGCAATTAATTATTTAGGTGACTACAGGGAGATCTGCCCACTGTGATATCGTAAAAGTCAGATAGAAACTGCCTGTCTTTTTCAACATTTTCTGCACTGTTTGAGTACCGCAAAAAAGGAAACGCAAAGAGAAAGACCTGCATTTATATTGGGCGTTGCACACTCACTGGATGTCTCAAAGCACTTTACAGCCAATGAAGTACTTTGAGTGGGGTGACTGTTGTAACGTGGGAAACGCGGCAGCCAACTTGCACACAGCAAGCTCCCGCAAACAGCAATGTGATAATGACCAGATAATCTATTTTTTTGGTTATGTTGATTGAGGGATAAATATTGGCCAGGATACCAGGAGAACACTTCTGCTCTTCTTCGAAATAGCGCCATGGGATCTTTTACGTCCACCTGAGACGGCAGGCGGGGCCTCGGTTTAATGTCTCATTCGAAAGACGGCACCTCCAACAGTGCAGCACTCCCTCAGCACAGCACTGCAGTGTCAGCCTAGCATGTACGTGCACTTTTACTACTCCTGTACCCATTGGAGATATGAGACACAGAGGGTTCTATCATCAACACTGTCTGTCCCATTCTCAATTACCACCTCTCCACCCAGCACTCTCAAATTCCTGCTGCTCCAACAGCAACACAGCCTGTCCCACACTCAAATATCTGCTCCTGATCCTCAACACAGTCCATCCCATTCTCAAATAGCAAATTGGCCATCATTGACACACAACCTGTTTCATTCTCAAATCGCAGCTTCTTCATCCCAAAACATATCCTGTCCAGTTCTCAGATACTGGACTTTCCAACACCAAAACAGCTTGTCTCACTTGCTGCTACAAGCTCCTACCAATACCAATGCAGCCTTATCCTCCTCGTAGGTACCAGCTTCTCCATCACCTAAACACAGCCTGTCCCACTCTTAGATACCAGCTCCTCCATCACTAACACGCAGCCTGTCCCACTCTCAGATACCAGCTCCTCCATCACCCACACACAGCCTGTCCCACTCTCAGATACCAGCTCCTCTATTGCCTATATACAGCCTCATCATTATAGGTGGTCCTTCGAACAAGGATGACTTGCTTCCACACTAAAAGGGATGAGTACATAGATGTTCCAATGGAAGACCCGATATTCCAGTCCTGAACTCCAGGGGTGGAAGATGCCTGTGCGTGGATTTTGTTAACCTGCGGTGACCATTGCACACCAGCCACCACACAGCCTTGACAGAGCTAGGTCTTGGTCCAGTGGCAAGGGTTAACCAAGACGACTGGAGACCTGCTCTGCTGCACAGACCTAGTGCGCACACATATTGCAGTGTGGGCTGGCCCGTGCTGCCCCTGGGCTCTCGGCTCTTCTGGGCCTCGCACCCCCTCATTTGCCGCACCTCCACCATGATCTCTCACCGCTGTTCTCTCACTGCTCCTCCACCACAATCTCTCGCCGCTCCTCCACCACAAAACATTCACTACACATCCGCCATGATCTCTCACCGCAACTCCGCACCAAACATTTGCAGCACCTCCGCCACGCTCTCTCACTGCTCATCTCTTGTCACATCTCAGCCACGATCTCTCACTGCTCATCTCTTGTCACATCTCAGCCACGCTCTCTCACTGCTCATCTCTTGTCACATCTCAGCCACGATCTCTCACCGCTCCTCCACCTCAAACCTCAATCATTCGCCACACCTCCGCCACAATCTTTTGCCGCTCATCCGCCCTGACCGTCCCACTCCTCCGCTGTGCCTGGGCCCCGCCGATATTCCTGCCCACGCTCTAACCAGCGACCTGGGCCTTGATGATGTCACCCAGTCATCCACTTCAAAGTCGTCGCACATTCTTCAGCGCCAGCTGTGTAATTTATTGAACATAATTAGCATACCGGGCAGATGTGACTGTTTGCTTTCTGCTGACTGACATTTTAGAGTTGCTTGTTGGGCAAAATAGGATGCAGGGCACCGTGTCTGTGGTTATTAATGAAAAAACTTGCATTTATAATCTGTTTTAGTGGTGTTGGCTGAAGAATAAACATTGGCCAGGACTCAAGAGAACACCCTTGGTCTTCTTCGAAGAGTGTCGTGGGATCGTTTAATAAGAAGCTAGACAAGACTTGGGTCTAACATCTCACTCGAGAGTGTCGATGAACTGGAATGTCAGCCTAGGTTATGTGCTCAGTGTCTGGAGCGGGGTTTGAATGTACTTGGGTGCAAGAGTGTCACCACTGATTCAAGGCAGGTTTAAAATTCACCTGTTCCAAACTCTCGTCATTCCAGGGATAGGAACTTTAAGGAATAGTTTTGAGTATACTTGGTTCCTTTTGAAGCATTCTCGTCAGCTCTCCATTTCGTGGACTCCCACACTTGATGCCAAAATGTTTAGCCTTGAAGGCTCCAAAAGCCAATATCGTACGAATAAAAATTAAATGATTGCCTCAAGCGTCTCCCTTCTCTATTATTCAAGTCAATTTGACTGAGACATCGACATGTTTAAAATGAAGTCTTACGGCAACAGAGAAAATTGGGAAGAATCTGCTTCTCAACTGGGAAATGAGAGATGAAAACCAGGAATAGATGATGGCTGTGATATTCTTCTGTCACCTACATGACTTGGATTCATATTTGGCCTGGACTGATGGGATGAAACCCTCTAGTCACTGGCATCTGTTGAGCATTTGAATGGATATAATTCAAACAGTTTTTCCCAGCGCAGTTCACAAAACAAAATCTATGCTAAAATGTTCAGCAGAATTGTAATGAATAAAACAGTGTTGGTCGTCAGAGTAGGAGAGTGGGAGAAAAAGAATTAGTGCGACAAGAGATTTCCGGAAGGGGACTTTATAGGCGAGAAGAATGCAGGGAGTCATATTTCTTTTTCATTAAAAAAAAACCCCAGTAGAAACCTGAACAAGCTGCAAATGAAATTGCAGGAAATGGTACCTAGCTTTGAAACAGACACTTCCTGAAAACACAGTTTTGTTCAGAATGTCTACTGACACTGCTGTATCAGCCAGTAAGTTATATTGTGTTAGCCAATGAGTTGGAAGTGGGGTGGGACTTAAGGCCAGACTTACAGCAGACAGAAGCAAACAGATTTACGAAGCAGTCTAGTCAAACTACGCACTACAACTACAAGTCGACAGAGTCTATTTAAAAAAAAATTGACGACAAACTACAGCAAATAGAACTCACGGTTGCCGCAACGTCACCCAACGAAAGCAAGGGGATCAGATTGCAGTGCGTGGAGAATAGCTACATACAAATTATGGGTGTTAAATCAATCGCAGTCACTTACAGCAGTGTTGTCTCCAGGCGAGAGTGACGGGGAAATTAGCCAATCAGGATGGGATTAATGGCGTCACTACATGCAGCCAATTTTGCTCGCAGTAACAAAAAGATGAGCAGCCAATCACAATAGATGTGGAACAACGACGGAGTACCGGATCTGGGGATGTCCTCACCAGTGTCTGCCCACTGTGGCCAGTGCAGATCTTTCTCACCTCGTGCATTTCCCAATCGGCATTCCTCGCACTCTCTTTGGGTGTATTCTCTGAGGCACCTCCAACTGATATCAAAGGTAGGGGGAGCATTCAAATCTACATTATCCTATTACATAAATGGGGCGGGGGGTGGGGGGGGAGTATAGTTTATTTATAAACACCCCCACCTCCAGCTACCTTCCTTTAATGTTGATGTAAAACACAATAAACTAGTCCTTATACACACCACAGAATAAATAAATGCTGTGTTACATAGAAACCAGGGGTCACAGTCTAAGGATAAGGGGTAAGCCATTTAGGACCGAGATGAGGAGAAATTTCTTCACCCAGAGAGTGGTGAACCTGTGGAATTCTCTACCACAGAAAGTTGTTGAGGCCAATTCACTAAATATATTCAAAAAGGAGTTAGATGTAGTCCTTACTACTAGGGGGATCAAGGGGTATGGCGAGAAAGCCGGAAGGGGGTACTGAAGTTGCATGTTCAGCCATGAACTCATTGAATGGCATTGCAGGCTAAAAGGGCCGAATGGCCTACTCCTGCACCTATTTTCTATGTTTCTATGTTAGGTGCAGGAGTAGGCCATTTGGCCCTTCAAGCCTGCACCACCATTCAATAAGATCATGGCTGATCATTCACTCAGTACCCCTTTCCTGCTTTCTCTCCATACCCCTTGATCCCCGAGCCGTAAAGGCCATATCTAACTCCCTCTTGAATATATCCAATGAACTGGCATCAACAACTCTCTGTGGTAGAGAATTCCACAAGTTAACAACTCTCTGACTGAAGAAGTTTCTCCTCATCTCAGTCCTAAATGGCCTTCCCCTTATCCTAAGACTGTGTCCCCTGGTTCTGGACTTCGCCAACATCGGGAACATTCTTCCCGCATCTAACCTGTCCAGTCCTGTCAGAATTTTGTATGTTTCTATGAGATCCCCTCTCATCCTTCTAAACTCCAGTGTATAAAGGCCCAGTTGATCCAGTCTCTCCTCATATGTCAGTCCAACCATCCCGGGAATCGGTCTGGTGAACCTTCGCTGCACTCCCTCAATAGCAAGAACATCCTTCCTCAGATTAGGAGACCAAAACTGAATACAATATTCCAGGTGAGGCCTCACCAAGGCCCTGTACAACTGCAGTAAGACCTCCCTGCTCCTATACTCAAATCCCCTAGCTATGAAGGCCAACATACCATTTGCCTTCTTCACCACCTGCTGTACCTGCATGCCAACTTTCAATGACTGATGAACCATGACACCCAGGTCTTGTTGCACCTCCCCTTTTCCTAATCTGTCGCCATTCAGATAATATTCTGTCCTCGTGTTTTTGCCCCAAAAATGGATAACCTCACATTTATCCACATTATACTGCATCTGCCATGCATTTGCCCACTCACCTAACCTGTCCAAGTCACCCTGCAGCCTCTTAGCATCCCCCTCACAGCTCACACCGCCACCCAGTTTAGTGTCATCTGCAAACTTGGAGATATTACACTCAATTCCTTCATCTAAATCATTAATGTATATTGTAAAGAGTTGAGGTCCTAGCACTGAGCCCTGCGGCACTCCACTAGTCACTGCCTGCCATTCTGAAAAGGACCCGTTTATCCTGACTCTCTGCCAACAGGTTCTCTATCTACATTACCCCCAATACCATGTGCTTTGATTTTGCACACCAATCTCTTGTGTTACACCATCCACATTACCTGCCCAGTTACAGTGTGTCCTTTATCTAGGCTGACACTCTGGTGCAGTGCTGAGGGAGTGCTGCACTGTCGGAGGTGCTGTCTTTCGGATGAGACATTAAATCGAGGCCGCGTTTGCTCTCTCAGATGGACGTAAAAGATCCCTTGGCACTATTTTGAAGAAGGGGAGTTATCCCCAATGCCCTGACTAATATTACCTCTCAATCAACATAACAAAAACAGATTATCTGGTCATTATGACATTGCTGTTTGTGGGAGCTTGCTGTGCGCAAATTGGCTGCCGCGTTTCCCACATTACAACAGTGACTACACTCCAAAAGCACTTCATTGTCTGTAAAGTGCTTTGGGACGTCCGGCGGTCGTGAAAGGTGCTATATAAATGCCGATCTTTCGTTTTTTCTTATCCCTCTGCACTGCACTATCCACACAACTCGTCCCACATCTATCTGCAACTTAAACAGAATATTCCTGTCTACACAGTACTGTAGTTACCAATGTAATCACACACAGATGGGTCTAATATTCCAAATTTTTTTCCACGTGAAAACTGATATATTGAAATAGGCACCTCCTCCCTCATAGGAACGTAATGTGGAGATATCGAGACAGGCACTTCCTCCCTCACAGGAACGTAATGGCATCTAATTCAGAATCGCATGGACTGTAGAATCCAGTCGGCAGAAATACCCTGGTCAGTGTTTGATGCTCGTGCCAGGGGTGTGTGCTGCGTTTCCAAAGGTTACTTGAACATTATCCATTGTGAACTGCTGGCTTCACACTCTGCTCATCACACCTCATTAGCAAGAAGATTCTGCCAGTTGCTGACATCAGGAGCTGATACCAGGGGGTCTGTGAGAGTCTAATGCTGGACCACGTGGTCTGCACTCAAATGACTCACAGCTACATCAGGAGCCTGCCCATATTCAGTTAACGCAGCAATGGCGTTAATGACCCGCACTGTTACCTGGGACATCGAAGACAATGATGGAATGGGAGTAGTGAGGCTATGAATTGCTGGCTGAGGACTGAGTGTCATCTCTGGGCGGGCCACATTGTTCGCATGCCAGACATGAGACTCCCAAAACAAGCGCTCTATTCGGAACTCCTTCACGGCAAATGAGCCAAAGGTGGGCAGAGGAAATGTTACAAGGTTACCCTTAAAACCTTCCTGATAAAGTGCAACATCCCCACTGACACCTGGGAGTCCCTGGCCAAAGACCGCCCTGAGTGGAGGAAGTGCATCCGGGAGGACACTGAGCACCTCGAGTCTCATCGCCGAGAGCATGCAGAAATCAAGCGCAGGCAGCAGAAAGAGCGTGCAGCAAACCAGTCCCACCCACCCTTTCCCTCAACGGCTATCTGTCCCACCTGTGACAGGGACTGTGGCTCTCGTATTGGACTGCTCAGCCACCTAAGGACTCATTTTAAGAGTGGAAGCAAGTCTTCCTCGATTCCGAGAGACTGCCTATGATGATGATATCATCTCTGACTAATTCAGAACAGAACTTGGGTCAGTGTGGTCCGTGCGCGGATTGAGGGGGGTCTCTCGGAAACCACCCTGCTCTCCTTTATAGTGGGCACGATGCCCCGAGTGTGGTTACTGCTGAAATCACCTCACACTATTAATCTCCCCTTTTTATTTCGGCCCAATGTGTTTGGCACCGTCAGAGCCTCACCAGGGGTGGTACTCGATGCAAAAACAAAAGCAAGCTGAGTATGTATTTCCTTAACAGTTGGTATCAAGGCTGATAGTTGACACCAGTCGACAGGCACAAGCACACAGTGCATGAATTAGCATCAACCAGTTCAGCGTCCTGGGATGATTTTACATCATTGGCAAGATCACCAGATGAGGAGAAATGTTTTTTTATACAGTGAGTTATGATCTGGAAGGCACTGCCTGAAAGGATGGTGGAAGCAGATTAAATAGTAACTTTCAAAAGGAAATTGGATATATCCTTCTGTACTGTGTGATTCTATGACTGTGCTCGAAGAGCTTCAATAATGTGGTACTGCCAGTCCAACTGTCTGCATTTGTTCAGCCTTCATGCCAAGTGTTTTATGCCATTACATTTCTTGGGTGGCAACAATGTTTGATCAAAATTAGAAAGAAAGACTTGGATTTATATAGAGCCTTTCACGATCACCGGACATCTCAAAGCACGTTACAGCCAATGAAGTTCATTTGGAGTGTAGTCACTGTTGTAATGTAGGAAACACGGCAGCCAATTTGCGCACAGCCTGCTCCCACAAACGGCAACATGATAATGATCAGATCATTTTTTTTTTTGTTATGTTGATTGATGGATAAATATTGGCCAGGACACATTATTAACTTGGTGGCTATCAACTACCCTCCAACACAACACATGGGTGACAGGAAACTGTGGCACAGTGAGTTACTGTCAGAACGGACACTGCTGCAGGCAACAAGCCAAAGCATGCTGCCCTCTCGGGAGCGGTGACTGGCAAAAGCATCAAACTCCATCACCATCACCACCTCATCAGCCCTCTCCAACAGCAGCAACGCCCCACCCTCTCTCCTCCTCAAAAAATCTATCAGATTCCAGCTTCCATCTGACAGAAGCCCAAACTATCCGACAAACTCTTTGAATATTCTGAAAATGCCGCAAGTTCTGTGGCTGATGCCTGCTTTGCTCGCGGTTCTAAACACGCCGACAGTTTAGGGCATTGCTTGCAACTCTCGCGGAGGCCAGTATCCTGTAATAACTGTTTTACATCCATCAACGTTGTCAAAGGGCTGTCGGCCATTTTAAATAAACTTTATTACGTGACTGATAATCAAACATGAAATGAGCAATGGTGAATGTTTCAACAAAGAAACAACAATCTGTTGGTAATTTTAATGCTCACATTGATTTTACAATAATCTCACCCCAAATTTAGCTTGTACAACTAATCACAATCCCATTGTGCTTTGTGATGGTGAGTTACAGAGTACTGTTCGTAACCAATAAAAACTCATTCTCATACAGCGCCTCACATCTCAGAGAATCCTACCCATCACTGCCAGGGTCTGTATTCAAGCTTTTGAACAAAAAGGCCACTTTAAAAAAAAAAATTAAGCTCCCGTAATATCCCAATTATCATCAAGGGAAGTTATTGAACATGTATTACAGATAACCCTGCAAGTCCGAGGCACAACAAGCAGCTGGGAAGCTTAGATATGGAGCAACTTCAGGCTGCAGTTTAGGAGAAATGATCACTTCATTTTAAAATGCTGTCACTGCTATTTGCTCACCCTGTCCTGGGCTCCGAGGCTCTTTGGTGTAGGAGTGCAGGGAGAGGTCGGGAGTAAAGTCCCTCATACCGGATGCTGATTCAAACTGCTTGGTTTTGAATTTTGAAAATCAGGAAAATATAAACCAAAACAACCTGTATTTTGCATCCCTCGTTCCACCATCAGCTGCCGAGACCTTCAGCTCTGGAACACCCTCCCTAAACCTCTCCACCTCTCCACCTCTCTTTCCTCCTTCAAGGCGCTCCTTAAAACCTACCTCTTTGACCAAGCTTTTGGGTCACCTGTCCTAATATCTCCTTATGCAACTCGGTGTCAAATTTTATCTGTGGACGCTCCTGTGAAGCGCCTTACTATGTTTTACTATGTCAAAGACGCTATATAAATGCAAATTGTTGTTGGTGTTGAGATTTTCTCCAAATTCAGCATACTCCCCATGGCATCCTCAGTCTCTGAACCACAGATAGCTCAAACAATGACTCCTATAAGCCTCAGCTTTCTGCGGTGCTGTGACGCTGTATTGCAATATTTACCTGTACTAGACTGTGGGCTCAATTTTTGCCACCATTCTGCGCCTTTCTTTGACGTTCGCTGTTTTTTTTGAGCAAACTAAAATCTGCAAGTTTTGCCAAAGTTTCTGCGCTATTGTAAACTACTTATAACATAAGAATTAGGAACAGGAGTAGGCCATCTAGCCCCTCGAGCCTGCTCCGCCATTCAACAAGATCATGGCTGATCTGGCCGTGGACTCAGCTCCACTTACCCGCCCGCTCCCCATAACCCTTAATTCCCTTATTAGTTAAAAATCTATCTATCTGTGACTTGAATACATTCGATGAGCTAGCCTCAACTGCTTCCTTGGGCAGAGAATTCCACAGATTCACAACCATCTGGGAGAAGAAGTTCCTTCTCAACTCGGATTTAAATTGGCTCCCCCGTATTTTGAGGCTGTGCCCCCTAGTTCTAGTCTCCCCGACCAGTGGAAACAACCTCTCTGCCTCTATCTTGTCTATCCCTTTCATTATTTTAAATGTTTCTATAAGATCACCCCTCATCCTTCTGAACTCCAACGAGTAAAGACCCAGTCTACTCAATCTATCATCATAAGGTAACCCCCTCATCTCCGGTATCAGCCTAGTGAATCGTCTCTGTACTCCCTCCAAAGCCAGTATATCCTTCCTTAAGTAAGGTGACCAAAACTGCACGCAGTACTCCAAGTGCGGCCTCACCAATACCCTGCACAGTTGCAGAAGGACCTCCCTGCTTTTGTACTCCATCCCTTTCGCAATGAAGGCCAACATTCCATTCGCCTTCCTGATTACCTGCTGCACCTACTTATGGCTGATGTTTTTAGTTTCCGATTTTTTTATGTCACTGGGGGGTGCCGGCTGCCATTTAAGTGAGTTTGGCCAACTGGGACTTTTTCAAAAACGGCGCAGTGCACCGTTTTAAAAAAACCTTACGTGAAATTAAGAAAATCGGCGCAGAAGATCGAGTTCCACGGCCCGGGATAGCAGCGGCGGGGGTGGGGTGGGGGGCATCTGGCCCGGGATAGAAGCGGCACTGACACTGGGGGCGGGGGGCCTTTCGGCCCAGAATAGCAGTGGCATGGGGCTCTACAATTGCTTATGTCTTGCTGCAACTTGTATGATTCACTTTGCAGCCTCAGCCCTTCAGTGTGTCTCTCGTTACCCTGGCAATCTCAGTTTTTCGCCGCAGACCTTAAGCTCCACCCACAGAGCTTAAGGTCGATGTGCGCCCCTCCAAAATGAAAGTTTATTCCGGCGAAACTTGCAACTTTTTGGGGGGCGCTGCCGGGCACTAAGAAATCGGATGTACTTCTACAACTGCGCCAAAAATCGACAATGTGGAAAATTGGCCCCTGTGTATCTGTACAGTATTATATACTTATACCATGTATCTGTGCTGTTTTGTACACCTGTACTTTACCATGTTCCTCTACGGTACCATTTGTATAATATATTTGTACTGTTGTGTATATATGTATGGTATACTGTTTTTGTAAAGTGTACCTCTACTGTATACTTGTATCCTATATCTACACCATCTTAAAACCTTACTAAATAATCAGCCGACCACATGTACAATAAACTGTAAAACTTTAATTTCATTGAATAAATTTTCTGAAATCATTACAATTTTACTTAAGTTTCTGAGAACATTAAAATTGAAACAAAATAACCTGAAAGAAACAGCAGATTAAAGTCTGATTGTAGAAAAACTGTTTCCTTGTGTTCTCTCTGAGGTGGCGGGAATTAAATAATCTGTTGGGCCTTTAAAGTGGGGTAGGGGGGTGGTCCCATGGGACAGGAGGTTGGAGTCAGTATTGGAGACTCCTGAGATCAGGATGTAATAAGGTAATCTCTCTGGTCCCTAACTGATTTCTGCTGGAGTGCTGGAACCCTAACTGTAATGTATGCACGGTTTGTAGAGCTGTTGCATTGTGAGTGGCTTAGCCAGTCATGTTATGTTCACAAGACTCAATAAAACCCCAGTCAGTTGGGTCCAGGTCATCCACGATGAGGTGTGCAGTTGTGAGCCTAGTGTATGAACTGGTAATGTGTAGTGTGGTTATTAAGTTTGCGTTAATAAACCAACTAGTTCTTAATAGCAATGTGTTGCTATGAATTCTTAAGCAAGAAACCATGAAGCAAATACATTACCCTAACATGCTCCTCAGTAATCCATCCACAATTTGACTTTACATACTGACAACAAGCAGTATTTCATAGTGCGGAGATTCCGTGGGGAGCCAGGAGAGGGGAGACATGAAGGGAGTGTCACAGGTTTCATTTCTGAGAATATTCTGCAAAATGACTTGATTTTCTTTCAGGAAATATGTTATCAGATCCTAACAACAAAGCACACCGATCCCACAGTAGTGGTTAGATTGGAACGAAGGGGCTAGAGTGAAGTGCTTTTCCTAACGAAAGTGGAATGAATCCTTGTGTCCTTTTAGAATAAAGCTTATCCCACAATGACAGAATCACAAGAGTGTTCCAGCACAGAAATAGGCCCTTCAACCCATCAATTCTAACCCTACTCTCCTGCTCGCTCCCCATACCCTTTAAATGCCACTTTTTCATGCAATTTCCTCTTTGTAGAATTTACGGTTTGCACTTTATCAACAGTTTGTGACAGGGAGTTCCACATTCTAACCACCCTCGGCGTAAGGATTTTTTTTGTTAACCCCCCTTTCAAATCTTTTCATAGTTCTCTTAAACTAATACCCTCTCGATTCCATCTCACCGTGGAAACAATCCATCACTTTAACCCTATTACAACCTTTTGTAATATTGAAGATCTCGATCAGGCCATCCCTTGAACATTTTCAGCTTAACGTCTCATCATCTGCTGTCATGTGCCTGGGATGAAAGGATTTTGTTTGTAATGCAAAGCACACCACACAGTGCTTGAACAGGGGTTGTAGAGTTTGGAGGAGAGTATTCCTGTGAGGAAAACAAGCCCAGACCTCAGAAATGACAAGATGATAGCCTAGGTTTTTCGATCAGCAATTCCATCACTTGAAAACTCTAGTCTGATGGGTTGTTGGTGGCTCGCCTCATCTCCTAGGCTACAATCCTCGGCCTCCTTGAGAAATTCAGCTAGCAAAGGCAACACTCAGTTTGAACCATCGACTGAATCCCAGGTAAAATGATAGTACTGTATGTTTGCTGTAAAATAACACAACCGAGTCTCGTTGCTACCACAATGTCACAAGTGCCTTCCTTCTTAGAAAGACTCGAGACCATCAAAGTCCCACGTTTACATCCCCAGTCTGTGCGGAATTAGCTGAACTCAACCCAGGGCCATAGATTGGAGCTATCATTGGCCTCAGTGCCTTTGCATAAGGGAGGGGGGAGAACAAAATCAGCAAAACTTCCTGCTTCCTGCTCCGCTAGAAAGTGCACCAGGGAAAGGGAACAAGGGGCAAAGGGACAAGGAACAGCGAAGTGAAAGGGAGGGTTTTCATCGCCATGTCTCAGAGTCCAATAACCCACGGGCGTGTGTCGGAGCGCAGTATCACAGGATTGTCATAGATGTATCTGAGAATGCAGTCATGATTTTTGGAAGAATGCTGAGGGGCACAAGGGGCGAACAGGGCAACAAATGCAGATGTGATCATCATGGAATGATCTTGGGCTTTGGTTTATAAGAGACCCTTTTCATCCACTGGCTTGCGCAAGCACCTTTTTGTAAACCTCTTCCAGGAACGTGAGGCTTTCTTCCAGTACAGTGGAGCTGTAACAGACACGGCGCTTGCCTGACTCGAGGGTCAGTGGACTGCCAGCTTTTCTTGGACCCAAGGGCTGGATGATTGATTCCCTCGGTCGCTTTTTGTGGCAGTCTGTGCACTTCTCACCCAGTATCATTAAACCTTTACTCATGGTGCCTTTCCTCCCCCCCCAGTGAGAGTACTGATTCTTGCTGGAGTATGGCTTCCGTGGACAGCTACTGCCTGACAGCAGCTCACCCAAAATGGCCACTTGGGGGGCGGGGGGGGGGGGGGGTGAGTAGTTGGCAGGAGAGTTGACTTTGAGGGACATCACCTCCAGGCCAGAGTCTCTCCTTACCCAATGCCTCATGTGCACCCACTCACAGGAGAGTGAGCAGAAGCTGGTATGTGGGCTGATCTTCTCCCTCCCTAGCCCTGGGTTGCTGTGTCAATTGTAAGCCTGCGATTTGACTTGGGGCGCTCAACTCTGTACGTACACACCAAACAAACGGTGAATGGCTACTGCTTACAGAGAAAGAAAATAAGCAAGGATGCGAGGATAGGCACGAACGGAGGCAAAGGTTTTAACAAATGAACGACACGTGAAACACACTCCAAATCTTTGGTATTCTTGAGTCTAACTCTCCTGGTTCAGTAGATCAGGTCCCAGGGTGGGTTAGGTATTGTGGCCGGCGGCTCTTTTCAACCTACAAAAGAAAAATAAACACAAACAAAACAAAAAAACACAGAAAACATCAAATTAAAACAATACAAATAAAAATGGAACTGAAATTAAACACGTGAAACAGAACTGAAACTTTAACTAAAAAAAACACAAAAAAAACTGTGACAGCCTGGAGATTGAAGAACTTGGAATTATGTAGCACTTTATCACATCTCTCAGAAATACTTCAAAGGGCGCCACGTACAATGAATTACATTGAAGTGCAGTGACTGTGTGTAGTTAAACAAATATTGCAGTCATTTTGTACATAGCAAGACCTCGTAAACAACACTGAGACAGATGACCGTTTTTGGTGGAGGTGAAGAGTGGAATGTTGGCCAGGACACTGGGGGAACCACCTTCTCTTGAATAGTCCCACGGGATCCTTATTGTCTCGAACAGGCAGACGAGGCCTCGTACTAATGGGTCTGAAATTCCGATCGGAGGCTTCTTTCGGACGAACGCCTCCGATCGGAGAATTTTTATGAATTTACCTGATGGTCCCCAAGGTGCCTCGGATTCCGGTGGGGAGGCCTTCTCTTCCCGCGCTGTGGAACGCGCTCCCATCCTCCAAGCTCCCACGCAGAAGATGCAGTCCCGTGTGACTGTTCAACCAATCAGGTACAGTATTCCACAGCATTCTCATTAATAGCAATGGGAACTCCGTATCTACAAGTTCTCATTGCTATTAATGAGAAAAAAAACACTAAACACACATAATAAAAAATAAAAAACACACCTCTCATAATTAAAGTTAATTGAAATTAAAGTTAATAAATGTCTTAGAAAAAAAAAATTCCAATTTAAAAAAAAGTTTTTTTAATTATGTTTAAAATAAACTTACCTTAGTGGGCAGGGTTTTAAACAATAAAATGTGTTTTTAAAATGTTATTTTTTAATGTTTTTGTGTATTTTAAAACTCTTATGCCTGTAAAAGTAGGCTATGCACCTGCTTTTATCAGATGCAAGAGTTTTGAGGATATTTGCTGGGCAAGATATGGGTAAATACCGCAATCTTGCCCTTGCAAATATCCTCGCTTCCGAGATGCGGAGGATCTGTCGAGCTGGAGCTTGACAGATCGGAAAAGCCGGTTTTCAGCGCATGCGCATTGTGCGCTGAAAACCGGTTTCTCCGATGCCTTCCCAGGTCCGTACACACTCCGTACACACAGTACGGACCCGGGGAGGCTGGGATCTCTGGGCCAATATGTTTTGAAGGACAACATCTTTCAGTACTCTGTCAATACTGCACTAGAGTGTCAACCTGGATTATGTGCTCAAGTATTGGTGTGAGGTTCTGACAAACCCATTCAGCTAGATTCTATTTTACACTCGCACAACATCTTTTAAAATAAGCATCAAACTCTGAAATCTCAGGAACTAGAGTGCTGCAAAAAGAGAGGAGTTTGAACATTTCAACCCAGAAAAATCCATTTTAGACAGGACTGAGTAGATGACCATCCCTCTGCTACCGGAGTAATGTTCTACTTGTACAGAGTGCTGGGGCAGAGATTGACGATGGGGTCCAGGGCATATGATCTTCAAGTTTGTTTCCAATAGATTTGATTGTGCAAATGTTCTGAATTCAAATTTTAAATGATGCCATATGCCAAATGTTGTTACTTAAAGCACAGCTGACACAACCGATCCACCCTCACAACCTCCACTACTGAGGGGTTGTGGACTGGAAAGGAGGGACTTCACAGGAGCAGGCTGCGACAGAGTGATCCAGCGGACACAGACTGGGACAGAGTGATCCAGCGGACACAGACTGGGGGAGAGTGATCCATTGGACACAGACTGGGGGAGAGTGATCCAGCGGACACAGACTGGGAGAGAGTAATCCAGCGGACACAGACTGGGACAGAGTGATCCATTGGACACAGACTGGGGGAGAGTGATCCATTGGACACAGACTGGGGGAGAGTGATCCAGCGGACACAGACTGGGAGAGAGTAATCCAGCGGACACAGACTGGGACAGAGTGATCCAGCGGACACAGACTGGGACAGAGTGATCCATTGGACACAGACTGGGGGAGAGTGATCCAGCGGACACAGACTGGGAGAGAGTAATCCAGCGGACACAGACTGGGACAGAGTGATCCATTGGACACAGACTGGGGGAGAGTGATCCAGCGGACACAGACTGGGAGAGAGTGATCCAGCGGATACAGACTGGGGGAGAGTGATCTAGCGGACACAGACTGGGGGAGAGTGATCCAGCGGACACAGACTGGGGGAGAGTGATCCAGCGGACACAGACTGGGAGAGAGTGATCCAGCGGACACAGACTGGGAGAGAGTGATCCAGCGGACACAGACTGGGAGAGAGTGATCCAGCGGACACAGGCTGGGAGAGAGTGATCCGGCGGACACAGACTGGGAGAGAGTGATCCAGTGGACACAGGCTGGGGGAGAGTGATCCAGCGGACACAGGCTGGGGGGGGAGTGATCTAGCGGACACAGGCTGGGAGAGAGTGATCCAGCGGACACAGACTGGGGAAGAGTGATCCAGCGGACACAGGCTGGGGGAGAGTGATCCGGCGGACACAGACTGGGGAAGAGTGATCCAGCGGACACAGGCTGGGGGAGAGTGATCCAGCGGACACAGGCTGGGGAAGAGTGATCCAGCGGACACAGGCTGGGGGAGAGTGATCCAGCGGACACAGGCTGGGGGAGAGTGATCTAGCGGACACAGGCTGGGGGAGAGTGATCTAGCGGACACAGGCTGGGGGAGAGTGATCTAGCAGGTGCTGCAACTCTATGGAAAGGTCTGCAATTTTATAATAAGCGGATTCCAGATAATATTTCACCTCAGAAGCCACATGTTTCCTTCTCTTCACTGAGTCAGTTTGTCTGACTCCCGAATGGCCTTTTTCACATAGCTCAAGCTGGCTTGCAATCCTCTTTGCTCACAGCCAGGCAGCGGAGAGAGGCAAGAGAAGGAAGCAGTCGCTTCCTTAGATTATTTTTCCTGAGCTAACTGTAAAATTGAAACTATTTTAAAAGAGAACTTATAAAGGGCAGCTTCTCATGTCAGACTCGTTCCCCTGTAGTTCAGAGGTTTGCAAAGGTACAATGTAACACGAAATGTCACAGGCACATTTTTCGATAAAATAACAAACGACGAGAAGCGAGGGGAAAGTAGAGGTACATAAACCCTTAATCAGGAGGAAATCAGACTCTCTCCCCGTATCACACTAATTAGCTTCACTTCATAGGCCAATTAGCCCCTCGAGTCTGTTCTGCCATTCAATGAGATCATGGCTGATCTGTGACTTAACTCCATATAGCCAGAAGGGTGATATAGTCGGTTAAACACCAGTCTTTCAGGTCTGGTGCCTGGATTCAAATACAGTGTAGACTGACAGTATGAGAGTCTGTGCTGTCTGTGACTATTTAACATTCCTCTGTTACGGGCTTCGACCCAAAGGATGGGCTCAGGTGACTTCATAAAGCATGACCAGATTATAATTGGCATCTGTATGCAGAGATGAAATCAGAGCCCACTGCATCTGCTATTTTTACTCTATTGGTTATGACGAGTTTAATTTGGTCCAGGGTAGTGCGTTTTCCAGGGTTGGCAACCCTGGATCAACTCCCAGATGCAATCCAAAGTTGTGGCCTCAATTAAAGGGAGCAGAGCTGCTCCAAGATGCACGGAGGTCCTTATCGGCAATGATTTCAAAATGTGCCGAGTCTCATTCAGGCAGGCAATTTGTCTCGATTAAAAATATGTAACAGTATGTTGGTTGCTCTATTTTTACATAGATATTGGTGAGGGACTTAGAAGAAGCAACGCACACCTCCATTAATTCATTAAATAAATCTGAAATACAGTCAGTAATACTACTTCCCAGATAGCCTGTAATACAACAGGAAGGATGGGTAAGGGGAGTGGAGTCATTTATGGACCAGTTGAAATGCTGCAATCGTCATCATAGGCAGTCCCTCGAACGAGAACGACTTGCTTCCACACCAAAAGAAAACCTTCTGAACCCTGGTATGCTGCAATGGGAATATGCTAGAGTTGGGATTCCGGAAGGTCGAGACCAAATGGGCCAAGGGACCTCTTCATCTGAACCATTCCTGTGAAACTATCTACATCTATAAGCACATAAAGAGCTGGCATCTAGCATATGTCACCACATCTCAAGCAACATAACTGGCACATATACATTTTATGTTCTACTTGCATCTTATTGGTTTAAAATTGATTTTCATAATACTGCAATAGATCCCAATTGAACTGGCAGACGTGCACCAATCAAAAGCAGGTGCTTAGACTTATCAGGAAAGACCATTAAGTTCACGAGGAAACAAGAGATCAATGATGAGTAGGCCGCAGAAGCAAGCAATAACAATGGAGGATAAACCCATGATATCGCACCAAAGAGGTTTGAAAATCCTGTGAGCCACCATTTTGGACTTTTCCTCACTTCACTGAAAATAAGGTTTGCAGCATAACATAGACGTTAAAAATTATAATATTTGAAAGAAAATGATTAAACTTACCTATAGAAAAGCATTTTCTGTGTTTGGAACAAGTCTGTGCTTTCTGTTAAAGGCCTATGCCTTTCTGTTAACCCTCGGGCTGGACTTCATGGAAGCTCCTCAGGACCATCACTGTTAACTCAGAGGCACTTCTAGCATGCATCAGTACCTATAACGCCCAGAATTCGTTTGTGATTGATGGGAAGACTGGACATTTACAGAGCAAACTTGCTGTTTGCAATCCGTATCCACTCCTCTAGTACTTTTGAAGTGGTCAGCCCCGACCGGTGTGAGAACATCATCGCAGGTCGGGGCTATAAATAGAGCTGGAGCGCCGGGCCCTGGAACATCGTGGCAGAGGTGCGGCGAATGAAGGTACGGGGCCCAGAAGAGCCGAGGGCCCAGGGGCAGCACGGGCCAGCCCACACTGCGATATGTGTGTGCACTAGGTCCGTGCAGCAGAGCAGGTCTCCAGTCGTCCTGGTTCAACCCTTGCCACTGGATAAAGGCCGAGCTCTGTCGAGCCAGTGTGGTGTCTGATGTGCAATGGTCACCTCACGTTAAAAAATCCACGCACAGGCATCTTCCACCCCCTCAACTGGAATTCAGGACTGGAACATCGGGTCCTTCATTGAAACATCTGTGAACTCTTGTGGAAGCAAGTCATCCTCGTTCGAGGGACCGCCTCTGATGATGATGACTTTTGAAATGTATTATATATTATCTGTCGAACTCTACATATTAAAAGTGTTGTGCATGAGCAAACCTCATATAATTGACATTCTTCCGGTAGAAATTTCCTGTCACATATATTACCTTTGTGCTTTTTTGTGATTTTTGTCATTATTACTTCCAATTTTACGAAGAGCAGAAAAGATTGAGGGGAAATTTAATAGAGGTGTTTAAAATCATGAAAGGTTTTGATTAAGAGTAAACAAGAAACTATTTTCATTGGCAGAAGAGTCGGTAACCAGAGGACACAGATTTAAGGTAATTTGCGAAAGAACCAGAGGCAAGATGAGGAGATTTTTTTTTTTTTTACGCAGCGAGTTGTTTTGTTGTGGAATGCACTGCCTGAAAGGTTGGTGGGAGCAGATTCAATACTAATTTTCAAAAGGGAATTGGATAAATACATGAAGGGTAATCATTTTCAGGGATCTGGGGAAAGGGCAGGGGGAGTGGGACTAATGGGATAACTTGTCCACAGAGCCAGCACAAGCGCGATGGGCCAAAAGGCTTCCTTCTGTGCTGTATCATTCTATGGGCTGGAAATTCATCGAAAACTGCTACCAGCTGTTTGCCGCCAAAAAAAACGCTATGACTCCACTATGATTTTGAAGCGGAAGGTTCATGAAAAAAATGGGAAAAAATCCGTCAGGCGGGACAAATCGGCGTTACACGAGGATTCACGGCAGAAACCGCGATCCTCGTCAACTTTATTCCGAGGCCGATTACTGCTGTGAGTTGGGCCTAGGGAGGGGGGAAACACAAAAAAAGTATATATTTTTTTTTAAATCGCTAAGCATTCACAAGACCCTTTTCTAGTGAATCGCTGCAAAAGAATTAAAAAATTAAAAATTGTACTTACCTTTTTGCCGGGTTTCATACCAACTGCCGTTCCAAGGGCCGCTCCGATCGGCTTTTCCTCGCCGGTTTTCCCCCCCCCATCTACAGGTCACCGCTGTGACCAAACTCAGGCGGATGCGCTTTTTCCAGACTTGCACGCCGGCGGTCCGCTCCCCAGCTGTATTTCAAAACCGTCGGCGGAAGACTTCAGGGAATTTCCCGCCGCACCGTTTTTCCGTCCAAAACGGCGAAATACCCGCCGAAAAATGCGGCGGAAGGCTGATGAATTTCCAGCCCATATGATTCTATTCCATTCTCTGATTGAGTTTTCCTGGTTTGCAGTGTAGATGGCGCTGTTGCACACCTCAGGTTTTTCCCTGCATACATTATGCTATTGGCACCCAACCAATTTTAATGGGAAGGAATATCGGGAGTGGTGTAAAATGGTCGTTCCTTGCTTTCGATGCCGGCATATGTGCTTCCATTGCGCAAAATTCTGTGCCCGGAACACAAATCCATTAAATCTGTCCCTGAAGAAACTTCCAACAGCAACAGTAACTTAGCCTCGAATTCAACTCAAAATGTCCCTCTTGGGGACACCTGAGCATAATGTGCAATTCACTGTAACATAATATAGTCAGTAGTAAAATACAGTATGTAAAACAAAAGTCTGCAATATACTATAGTCTAATTTACTGTAGCCTCTAGTATACTGTAGCCCAATATAATTTTTGGAAATGTAATTTAGTTTATAATATAATGTAGTATGTTATATAACAATCTATATTATATTCTATAATATAAGAGTCTGTAATACACTGCCGTTTGTAATCTAAAATCACCTATTACATATTATAATAAAGAAAAAAAAAACTTGCACTTCTATATTGAATATTGTGCACAGTTTTAGTCTCCTAATCTGAGGAAGGACATTCTTGCTATTGAGGGAGTGCAGCGAAGGTTCACCAAGCTGATTCCCAGGATGGCAGGACTGACATATGAAGAAAGACTGGATCAACTAGGTTTATATTCACTGGAATTTAGAAGACCAATTGAACAAATACTTTGGTTCTGTCTTCACTAAGGAAGACACGAATAACCTCCCAAAAATACTAGGGGGCTGTGGGTCGAGCGAGAAGGGGGAACTGAGGGAAATCCTTATTAGTCAGGAAATGGTGTTAGGGAAATTGAAGGGACTGAAGGCCAATAAATCCCCAGGGTCTGATAGTCTGCATCCCAGAGTACTTAAGGAAGTTGCCCTAGAAATAGTGGATACATTGGTAGTCATTTTCCAACATTCTATAGCGTCTGGTTCAATTCCTATGGATTGGAGGGTAGCTAAAGTAACCTCACTTTTTAAAAAAGGAGGGAGAGAGAAAACAGGGAATTATAGACCGGTTAGCCTGACATCGGTAGTGGGGAAAATGTTGGAATCAATTATTAAAGATGTAACAGCAGCGCATTTGGAAAGCAGTGACAGGATCGGTCCAAGTCAGCATGGATTTATGAAAGGGAAATCATGCTTGACAAATCTTCTAGAATTTTTTGAGGATATAACGAGTAGAGTGGATAAGGGAGAACAGTGGATGTGGTGTATTTGGACTTTCAAAAGGCTTTTGACAAGGTCGCACACAAGAGATTAGTGTGCAAAATTAAGGCACATGGTATTGGGGGTAATGTATTGACGTGGATAGAGAACTGGTTGACAGACAGGAAGCAAAGAAGGGGAATAAATGGGTCCTTTTCAGAATGGCAGGCAGTAGCTAGTGGGGTACCACAGGTTTCAGTGCTGGGACCCCAGCTATTTACAATATACATTAATGATTTAGACAAAGGGATTGAATGTAATATCTCCAAGTTTGCAGATGACACTAAGCTGGGTGACAGTGCGAGCTGCGAGGAGGATGCTAGGAGGCTGCAGGGGGACTTGGACAGGTTAGGTGAATGGGCAAATGCATGGCAGATGCAGTATAATGTGGATAAATGTGAGGTTATCCACTTTGGTTGCAAAAATAGGAAGGCAGATTATTATCTGAATGGTGACAGATTAGTAAAAGAGGAGGTGCAACAAGACCTGGGTGTCATGGTACATCAGTCATTGAAAGTAGCATGCAGGTACAGCAGGCAGTTAAGAAGGCAAATGGCATGCTGGCCTTCATCGCGAGGGGATTTGAGTATAGCAGCAGGGGGGTCTTACTGCAGTTGTACAGGACCACACCTTGAATATTGTGTACAGTTTTGGTCTCCTAATCTGAGGAAGGTCATTCTTGCTATTGAGGGAGTGCAGCGAAGGTTCACCAGACTGATTCCCGGGATGGCAGGACTGACATATGAAGAAAGCCTGGATCGACTAGGCTTATATTCACTGGAATTTAGAAGAATGAGAGGGGATCTCATAGAAACATATAACATTCTGACAGGATTGGACAGGTTAGATGCAGGAAGAATGTTCCCGATGTTGGGGAAGTCCGGAACCAGGGGTCACAGTCGAAGGATA
Organism: Pristiophorus japonicus; assembly: GCF_044704955.1. NCBI lineage: Eukaryota > Metazoa > Chordata > Chondrichthyes > Pristiophoridae > Pristiophorus > Pristiophorus japonicus. The sequence goes on from NC_091993.1 coordinate 19,441,457, forward strand.
AGGGGTAAGCCATTTAGGACTGAGATGAGGAGAAACATCTTCATTCAGAAAATTGTGAACCTGTGGAATTCTCTACCACAGAAAGTTGTTGAGGCCAGTTTGTTAGATATATTCGAAAGGGAGTTAGATGTGGCCCTTACGGCTAAAGGGATCAAGGGGTATGGAGAGAAAGCAGGAATGGGGCACTGAAGTTGCATGATCAGCCATGATCATACTGAATGGTGGTGCAGGCTTGAAGGGCCGAATAGCCTACTCCTGCACCTATTTTCTATGGTTCTATGTTTATAACGCCAGACGTCTCAAAGCACTTTACAGCCAATGAAGTATTATAATCTGTATTGTCACAGCCTATAATAGTGTTTAATAGTATATAATATAATATATCGACTAGGATAATAATGGAACCATAACAATGAAATATGGGTCGCTAAATTAAATTAAAGCCGTGGCTACTGTATGGAGAAGAAAATCAGGAGAAATGTTTTTTTAAAAAAAAAAAGATGTACATTTTATTTCTTAGTCTGTTGTTACGGTCTGTTGTATAATATAATAACAGTCCGTAACATAATAGTTTGTAATATAACACTCTATAATATGTTCACATATATATGGTCTGTAATACATCATATAATAATCTGCAACATCATGTAGTTTGTAATATAATATAATCTGTATTACAAATCTGCCTGTAATAGTATGTATTCTGTAAATTTAGTATCATCTGCAATATAATGTAGTCCATAATATAAATATATTATAATGTGTAATAATATAAACTCTTACAAACACCATTTATTGAGTGCAATCATTCTTATGAGGTGCTTTGCTATAAATTTCTGCTGTTGTAGAACAGACTGTGATGTAGGTGTTAGCGACTGATCCCATTGAAAAAACTGATGCGTGTTTAATGATTCTGTTGGCTGTTTTTCTCATGTCAGGGCTGGAGGCACACTGCTACCACCCTCTTCCTGAGGCATTCATGTTTATTTCATTTCACAGATGGGAACAAAATGAATTTGAATGGAGTGTTCTTCTGGTGCCCAGCTATTTAATAATGCAGAGGTAGCACAGGTTAAACAAATCCCTCCACTGAATGACATTCACTGCAAGGCTGTAGGAGAATAGGCTCAGTGAATAGTCGGTTCAGAAATCATAGAACTATCACGTCACAACCAACATGAGAGCCCATCGGTTTTAACAATTGATGAACCTCACAGCTAACGAAAAAAGATTCAAACCACTAAGACCAATGACGGAAAAGCCACTTCTCAGAGGTGACTGCTGCTGTCACTAAGTGACTTAATGAATACTAAATAAATAAACCATCTCTCAGGAGTGACCCAGCCTCTTGCTCACTGTCACCAGTGCAGTGGGACCCGGCCACACTCAATATACTTACCATACCGAGTATCTGAGAGAATGTCAGTACTCACAGTGCTGGGGATGGGCTGATTCAGGGCCCAACATTGCTTATGGGAGGATTCAGCCTTCAATATTGCACAGCTTATATCAACGCCCTCAGCAGCTCTCAGCAATCATTAGGCTGTGTGGCTGTGCTAGCCTAGTTCTGATGAAAGGTCCCACCCAAACTATTAACCTGTTTTTTTTCTCGTTCAGATGGTGACCCGATGCGTATTTCCAACAGGTTCTGTTCTTACTGTATTATGATTGTCTTTTTTTCCAAATGTTCAGATCAGTGTTCTCCCCTCTTATCCAGAAGGTGCTGATTCTTGCCAGGGTGCAGCTCCCCATGTGTACATCCAGACAGTGAATATTGGCAGGGTATTGAAGCATGGCAGGCATCACAACCGAGCCTGATCCTGTTCTCATTCACATAACTTGGGCCACTGAAGCCAAGTGTAGCACACTCACCATCACCCAGGCTGAGATCGACTCACTCAGAATGGGATCGTGCCTGGGATCTTCCTATTCTGTATGGGTCAGCTCTTCAATGGCCGAACTTGCGGAGCCATTGCGGAGGCTATTGGGATGATTGTGTTTTGTTGCAAATTTTCATTTATTACGTATCCTTTATCGTTATGTTCACTATTTGTAACTCTCATATTACACCTCAAATTAACAACTGTCCAGGTGTGAAAATATTGCTCACCATCCCTCACTTGTGCCACCCTCTCCACACACTGATTCTGCCATTAAAACCACTTCAAAAATAATCAAAAGATTCTACATCTCTCTGTAGAGCTGTCCCTACCTCCCTCACCTCCATTCATCATCATAGGCAGTCCCTTGGAATCGAGGAAGACTTGCTTCCACTCTTAAAATGAGTTCTTAAGTGGCTGAACAGTCCAATACAAGAACCACAGTCCTTGTCACAGGTGGGACAAATAGTCGTTGAGGGAAGGGGTGGGTGGGACTGGTTTGACGCACAGTTTTTCCGCTGCCTGCGCTTGATTTCTACATGCTCTCAGCGACAATACTCGAGGTGCTCAGCGCCCTCCTGGATGCACTTCCTCCACTTAGGGCAGTCTTTGGCCAGGGATTCCCAGGTGTCAGTGGGGATGTTGCACTTTTTCAGGGAGGCTTTGAGGGTGTCCCAGTAACGTTTCCTCTGCCCATCTTTAGCAGAGACAGATCAAGGCTTCAAATCACACCCTTCAAAGAGAGTATGATGTTCCAAAGCATGTAATGAGATAGGATTAATTAATGAGCTCAAAGTAAAGGATCCTCTGGGGAAGAGTGATCATAGCATGTTAGAATTTTAAGTTCAGTTTGAGGGTAAGAAATGTGGGTGTCAAACTAGTGTCCTGAAATTAAATAAAGGCAATTTTTACAAAGGTATGAAGACAGAGTTGGACTGGGAAAATAGATTAAAGGGTAAGGAGGGATATACTTGCATTGGAGGCAGTTCTGAGAAGGTTCACTCGGTTGATTCCTGAGATGAAGGGGTTGTCTTATGAAGAAAGGTTGAGCAGATTGGGCCTATACTCATTGGAGTTTAGAAGAATGAGAGGTGATCGTATTGAAACGTATAAGATTATGAAGGGGCTTTACAGGGTAGATGCAGAGAGGATGTTTCCCCTTGTGGGGGAATCTAAAACTAGGGGGCATAGTTTCCGAATAAGGGGTCGCCCATTTTAAACAGAGATGAGGAGGAATTTCTTCTCTCAGAGGGTTGTGAATCTTTGGAATTTTCTACTCCAGAGAGCTGTGGAGGCTGGGTCATTCAATATATTTAAGGTCGAAATAAACAGATTTTTGAATGATAAGGGAATCAAGGGTTATGGGGAGCAGGCAGGGAAGTGGAGTTGAGGCCAAGATCAGATCAACCATGATCTTATTGAATGGCGGAGCAGACTCGAGGGGCCAAATGGCCTACTCCTGCTCCTATTTCTTGTGACCCTTTAGGGAGATTACAAGGTTCCAAAGAGTGATTGGACCATTTAAGGAGGAGTTCCAAAGAGTGGATGGATCTTTTAGGGAGAGTATGAAGTTCCAAAGAGTGGTCGGACCCTTTAAGGAGAGCTCAAACCCTCCAGAGAGTGATCAGGCCCTACATAGAGAGCACAAGTCGCTAGAGACTGCTCTGACCCTTCAGAGAGCGACTGGGCCCTTCAGGAGGAACACAAGACTTTAGAATTAAAGGAGTCTTTCCAGAGATTTCTCAAAACCTGGAGAGATACTTGGAGCCTCTAGAGATTCCAAACTGGAGAAACAAATGCCCGAAATGCACCAAACACAACCAGCTCCAGGGACTATCTCCGAAACAGAAGCTTTTCTCATGGGTTGGTGAGGTGCACAGGCCACCTAAAAACTGGGTTTTCCTTGCATCCAACTTTAGCAAAATTGGTAATATAATTTGGGGTTGATGCCAACTGTACAAGATCAAAATGTTGGGAGCTGGTGTCCCAACAGCCCACTAACCCAATAAAAAGCAGCTAGAATCTACAAACACCACAGGCACATCATAAGATCTTATCCACAAAATAGGTGGATAAGATCCTTAGGTGTCAGCTGGGGCTCAGTCGACTGCTGAGTCAGAAGGTTGTGGGTTCAAGTTCCACTCCATGGCTGAGCACATAAATCTAAGCTGACATTCCAGTGCAGTGTTGAGGGAGCGCTGCACTGTCAGAGGTGCTGTCTTCTGGATGAGACGTTAAACCGAAGCCCCGTCTGCTCTGTCAGGTGGACGTAAAAGATCCCATTGCACTACTTCGAAGAAGAGCAGGGGAGTTATCCCCGGTGTCCTGGCCAAGATTTATCCCTCAATCAACATAACAAAAACAGATTATCTGGCCATGGAGGAGAGGGGGTGGGGCATGGCTGCTGTTGGGAGATATCCTGTGTGGTGATAGTGATGGGGGTTTGATGCTTTTGCCAGTCACTGTTCCTGAGAGGGCAGCATGCTTCAGATTGTTACCTGTAGCAGTGTCCGTTCTGACAGTAACTCACTGTGCCACAGTTTCCTGTCACCCATGTGTTGTGTTGGAGGGTAGTTGGTAATCACCAAGTTAATAATGTGTCCTGGTCAATATTTATCCATCAATCAACATAACAAAAAAAAATGATCTGGTTATTATCACGTTGCTGTCTGTAGGAGCTTGCTTGTGCGCAAATTGGCTGCTGCATTTCCTACATTACAGCACTGACAACAATCCAAAAAGTACTTCATTGGCTGTAAAGCGCTTTGAGACGTTCGGTGGTCATGAAAGGTGCTCTATAAATATAAGTCTTTCTTTCTTTCAAAATACATGAATGAAATTTCGCGTTAGAAAGAAAACGTTAAAAATAAATTTCTAGCTTTTTTTACGCATTTGGACAGTATTGGATTTCCCATAACTAGGCGGTTACAACAGTGACTCCTTTTACTTGGCTGACGTGAGAAAGCTCACTGCTTACACGCAACTGCAGTTCTTGTGAATTATGAGGCTTTCACGCTGATGAAATTAGCGCAGCAATCGCTGCTATTGAAGTGATAGCCCACACGTTCTGATTATTTGAGACAGTGAAGCAGGAATTTAATAAGCAGAGATGAGGATATTTCGGGGCAATAGCGGTTCACCAATGAATTTCATAATATCACGTTAACAGCCACACTGGAGATAATGGGAGTTGATGTTTGTTTAATATTTATGAAATACAATCTTGTTCTGAAACAGACATGCTGATATCATTCAGCTTATTATTAAAATGCTTCAAATTCAGGAGAAACATTCTGAGCTCTGTAATGACGCCCCATCCTCCTGAAATGATTGTCTGACTTCGCTTTTGTTAATGTGACATGTGTCTCTTTCCCACTGTTCGAAATCAACCCAGACTGACACTAGGTTCAACTGTGTTCAATCCACTCCAGTTAATTATGGTACAACTATCAAACTCACTCTTCCCATAGACCATGAACAAGCTATCCTGTCACGCCTGTACACAATTTACTTAAATCTTCTTCGGAAAAGATTCCGTCTCCAGCTGCACGTGGAGGGGCCGGAATTGTCATGCGCCCCGTTTGCGGGCCCGGGACTTTAACCGCTCGGGCCGGACTTCCTGCCCCCGGCGTGGAATTGGGCTTTGCGCTCCTCAGGCTGCTGTCTCAGGCGCTCCACCTCGTTGGAGGGGCTCTCCCGGAGCTGACGCGCTACAACGCCCCTCCCCTTCAGTTAAAGGGGAGGGTTGCTGCGCACCCTGGAGGCCCTTTGGAGACCGCCACTGGGCAACCAGGGACGCGCTCGACTAGGCCAGCGGCCCGGCACCCAATAGGGAGTGCCCGGCTGCGTGATGGCGGCCCGGTCGAGGTGAGGGCCGCCATTGTCGGGCCAGCCGAAGAGTCCGTCGACAAAATAAAAGGGTGGCCCGGGGCGCGCATGGTTTCCCCTTTAAGGGGCCCCCCGGGCGGATGTCAGCGCCCCGCGAAGCTGACAGGGGCCCGCGCCAACCTCTCAGCCCGCGGGGCGCACAGTGGTCAGCGCGCGTGGCGATGACGTCATCGCCTGTTGCACTCCTGCTAGGGGCGCTAACGGCAAATCGCCCCCAAAATCTCAGGGCAATTTCGCCCGAGGCGCTACTGCCCCCCGCCCCCTGCCCCCCGCCCACCAGGCGGAAAGGCCAACGCGCACCGTTAACATCGACCGAAAGTGCCAACGGGGAACAAGAAAGGGGCAATTTCAGCTCGAGAGTTTCTTGTGAGCAACGGTCCACTTTCATTCATCATTACCTGGAGCCGAAGTGAAGACACTGGACTGAAAATGAGGATGGGATGGGTGGGGGGGTGTGGAGGAGACTTACAGCAATCTCAGATATTAGACAAAAGGTGAATAGAATGGGATGGGATGGATGGGATAGGAGGGAATGGGATGTGAAATGGGGGAGGTTGCAGCAATGTCAGATATTACATAGAAGCTGAAGAGGATGAAAAAGAAAGACTTGCATTTATATAGCACCTTTCACGACCAGCGGAGGTCTCAAAGCGCTTCACAGTCAAAGAGGTATTTATGAAGTGTAGTCACTGTTGTAATGTGAGAAACATGGCAGCCAATTTTCACACAGCAAGCTCCCACAAACAACAATGTGATAATGACCAGATAATCGGTTTTAGTGATATTAATTGAGGGATAAATATTGGCCAGGACACCGGGGAGAACCTCCCCAGCTCTTCTTCAAAATAGTGCCATGGGATCTTTTGTGTCCACCTGAGAGGGCAGACGGAGCCTCGGTTTCATGTCTCATCTGAAAGACGGCACCTCCGACAATACAGCACCCCCTCAACACTGCCGAGACTTTTGTGCTTAAGTCCCTGGAGTGGGACTTAAACCCACAACCTTCTGACTCAGAGGCGAGAGTGCTACCCACTGAGCCACAGCTGACACTTAATGATGATATATGGAAGGGAATCACTACACTTTCGGACATTTGATAGAAGCTGAAGATAATGCCGATGGAGCGGGAGAGACTGCACTTTCAGACACGAGTTCAAGAGGATGGGATGAGCTAGGTAGTTGTGAATCACCCAACTTTGTGTACTGATCTAACACTTTCCATTAGAAATTATTTCTCATCAATAGAGTCAAATGAATTGCGCTGTTATCAATGGTTGGCTTTTAATGAAACCGGTAGAGCCAAATTCGCACTGGCTGCCTGTAATTGAGTCTGTAATTGAGAGCGATACTATCTGTAACACTTTATCTACACAGAAAGAGTTTGTATGGAATATTAATAAAAATTCAGGTCAGAATTTTAGATAAGCCGGACTTGGGGAATAGTCAAAATAAAACTTTAAAATCTGAATAATTTACTTATTCTGCTCCCCATCAATATTAACTACCAAAGCAGATTTAATGAGGGAAATGTTCGAATGCAATTATCTGAGCAGCAGTGTGGCCTGTTGGAACATAATTGAGTCAGCCACAGGGAATGGAAATTATGACATAATTAACTTAGCAACAAAACTTGATATAGAGTGTTACTACAACATTGTGTTAAGCTTTAAATAAATTGTCTCCCCTCCTTTGTTTGAGGGAGCTGACTGTTGCTGCCACCCAACCTCCAGAATCTCACCAAAGCAGCCATTCCTCATATATGACTGCTGGCAGTGACTGCCGACAGGATATTGGATCACGGAGGATATCACAGACAAGCCTGATCCTGTCCACACCGTCCACCCTCATCATCATCGGCAGTCGAGGATGACTTGCTTCCACGTCAAAAAGTTCACAGGTGTTTCAATGAAGGACCTAATATTTCAGATCCCTGTGCGTGGATTTTTTTAACATGTGGTGACCGTTGCACACCAGCCACCACACGGGCTTGACAGAGCTAGGTCTTGGTCCAGTACCAAGGATTAACCAAGACGACTGGAGACCTGTTCTGCTGCACGGATCTGGTGTGCACACATATCGCAGTGTGGGCTGGGCCCGTACTGCCCCGGGGCTCTCACCTCTTCTGGGCCCCAAATACACGCCTCTCCTGGGCCTCGATCACGTTCCTCTACAATCTCTCGCCGCTTCTTCGCCCTGACCTCGCCCCTCCTGCTGTACCTGCCCACGCTCCAACCTGGATCTTGGTGATGTCCCTTTTCACTGACTTGGTGACGTCCCTTTGCTCTCCTGCTCCAGCACGTGCTGCTCCCTGGAGTGGTACGCGCCACGCTGTTCCTTCCGCTCCTCGGCCTGCTCCGATGGTGCTCGCAGGCCGGGGACCACTCAGCCTGCTGGACTAGGCCCCCACGCTGTTCCTTCCGCTCCCCGGCCTGCTCCGATGGTGCTCGCAGGCCGGGGACCACTCAGCCTGCTGGACTAGGCCCCCACGCTGTTCCTTCCGCTCCCCAGCCTGCTCCGATGGTGCTCGCAAGCCGGGGACCACTCAGCCTGCTGGACTAGGCCCCCACGCTGCTCCTTCCGCTCCCCGGCCTGCAACTCAGTACACCCAAACACAGAGTGTCGGGGCTCGCTGCTTGCAGTTGCACGTTTATGTTGTAAGCTGGCACTGTAAGCTGGTCCACCAGAGGGTCACCAGACAGCAATCAGGAGCTGGAGCTCTGGATCACATTCCCTTCCTTAGGTCCAGGGCGCGAAGGACAACTGTACTGCCTCTATTGCTGTCCCAAATGAAAGGAGCCAATTCAGCACAGAGCAGTCTCTCTGCTCTACATGACTTAGCCATTCACTCCCACCTCTGATTCAGAAGGTTATGGGTTCAAGTCTCACTCCAGAGACTTGAGCACATAAATCTAGGCTGAACTCCAGTGCAGTTTAACATCTCATCCGTCTTTCAGATGAGATGGTAAACTGAGGCCCTGCCTGCTCTCTCAAAGTGGGCGTAAAAGATCCCATGCCACTATTTCAAAGACGAGCAAGAGAGTTATCGTTGGTGTCCTGAGCAATATTTATCCTTCAATCAACGTAACAAAACATTATCAGATCATTAATCTGGTCACTATCAGATTGCTGTTTGTGGGAGCTTGCTGTGCACAAATTGGCTGCTGCGTTTCCTACATTACAACAATGACTACACTTGAAAAGTACTTCATTGGCTGTAAAGCGCTTTGTGACATCTAGTGGTTGTGAAAGGCGTTATATAAATGCAAGTCTTTCGTTCTTTACCACTGGGTGGTATCGATACCCGGAAGCCATCCGTGATGCATTGTGCAATGTGGTTTACACATTAAACGGGACATTCAGCGATTCCAGGACTTAGTAACTTCTTGTGAGCATTGTCAAACATCAGGTAATAGTGCGCAAGGAATAATCACTTAGACTAAGCATGCCCTTGGTGATGTTACTGTAAGTAAACAAACAGATTTATGGTCCCAGGGTTGTGGCTATGATCTTATTTTTCACATAAGAGCTTTGTTGCAAAAGGATGACAAAATGTTATTCCATATGAAGACTGGCAAACACACTGCACGTTTTCACACTAATATATTACCACCATTAAACTTCACACATCCAGCAATTTTACCTCAATAAGCAAGTGCCTTGAGTTATGTATCATAAATCATTAATAGCGCAGGTAGACAGACATGAATGGTATGTTTAATACATGGTTCCCGTAACCTATTTATTAACCTGCAAGTCCTCACTTGGAGTTATGTATTATAAATCATCTGCATTCTCGAGCGTTAAAAATTCATGTGATTTATAATGCATAAGTTCAGCCATTTATTTATCAATGATAAATGTGCATTTTTGGACTTCCACCATCTTTAATTTAAGGCATAGGAGCAGGGGTAGGCCATCTGGCTCCTCGAGCCTGCTCCACCATTCAATAAGATCATGGCTGATCTGATCATGGACTCAGCTCCACTTCCTTGCCCGCTCCCCATAACCCTTAACTCCCCTGTCTTCTATCTTTCAAAAATCTGTCTATCTCCACCTTAAATATATTCAATGACCCAGCCTCTACAGCTCTCCGGGGCAGAGAATTCCAAAGATTCATGACCCTCTGAGAGAAGACATTCCTCCTCATCTCTGTCTTAAATGGGCGACCCCTTATTCTGAAACTATGCCCCCTAGTTCTAGATTCCCCCACGAGGGGAAACATCCTCTCTGCATCTACCCTGTCAAGCCCCCTCAGAATCTTATATGTTTCAATAAGATCACATTTCATTCTTCTAAACTCCAATGTGTATAGGCCCAACCTGCTCAACCTTTCTTCATAAGACAACCCCTTCAGATTGGGAATCAACCCCGTGAACCTTCTCTGAACTGCCTCCAATGCAAGCATATCCCTCCTTAAGTAAGGAGACCAAAATTCCGGATGTGGTCTCACGAACGCCTTTTGGCGGTGGGTGGGGGGAGGGGCGGAGGAAAACAGAGGCTCGGCAATAGGTGCTTGACTCTGGGACTCTGCAGCAAATGTTCCCTTTAATTTCTTTGGGGGGGGGGGGTTCAAAATGCCACGCATGTGCAATGTTTCTTATTTAAAAGCCGGTGAGCGAGCTGCATGGGAGCTGCGGAGCGCTGCATGACCGCGCCGCTTAAAGGGAACAATGATTACAAGTGAACTTGATCCTGCTCTCACCCGATGTCTACATACATGTGCTTCTACATACATGTGGCGTCTACACACATGTGCTTCTACATACATGTAGCAACCCTGGCTGATAGCCCGGGGCACTGAAGCCATCCCAGCAAAGATCACCTAAACCAGCATAGACCAGAATTCGATCACAAGTTTATGATGTAATTATTTTCACAGCATTTTCCTTTGATGTTGTCCAATGTTGTAAGACTCTGGAATGTTGCTTACAGGCTTGAGGGATATTGTGCTGTGATGAAGGATCTCACGGGATATTGGGTGTGGCGGGATATCAGATTGTTTGGGGTGAAGAACTGCAGAACAGACTGCAATATTTAGAATTAAAATTTTTCTTCCTCACCAGTTTTCTCCCTTTTCTCCTGGTGGTGCTGTTCTCGCCCTGGGGGATGGTCCCACAGGCCCAGGCTGCCCTGGGGGATGGTCCCACAGGCCCAGGCCCAGGCTGTCCTGGGGGATGGTCCCACAGGCCCAGGCTGCCCTGGGGGATGGTCCCACAGGCCCAGGCCCAGGCTGCCCTGGGGGATGGTCCCACAGGCACAGTCCCAGGCTGCCCTGGGGGATGGTCCCACAGGCCCGGGCTACACCCCAATACATTAACCAAGTGATCTTTATTTACATATATGTCGAGACAGTGAGTGTAATCGGGCTATTTAACTGTGGGGGACCATCACAGCTGAGCCTGACCCTGTCCTCATTGCCATCCGCACAAACACACCACCAACAGGAGTCACCAGATAGTAAACAGGAGTGAGAACCCCGGCTTATTTGTCCAGAATGTCTATTGACACCACTGTGTCAACCAATAAGTTGAAGGTGGGGCGGAACTTACTGCAAACAGCGTCTATTTAAACAGCGCAACACAGCAAACAGTCTACAGAGTCTATTTAAAAAGAGTCTCTATGAACTACAGCAAACAGACCTCATGACCAAAACTACAGCAACATCTCCCGATAAAAGCAGGGTGATTTCTCCAGAGAATGCAATGACGCTCTTATTGAATGGCAGAGCAGTGCAAAATGTTATATATGTGGACTTGTATTTACTCTGTACTGCCACCAGAGGGCTCATCCCCTGGCGTCCCAAGGGATCCCATAATCCCTTGGGAGCACAGGTATTTAAGGAGGCTTCACAGGTTGGAGAGGCATTCTGGGGACCTGCAATAAAAGACTACGGTCACACTTTACTTTGAGCTCACAGTGTTCAGTCTGACTCTTTCCCCATACACAACAACTGGCGACGAGATACAGATAGGGAACCCAAAGATGCAGAGAATAGTGGGCATCCTGGAGAAATTCTCGGAGGGAGATGATTGGGAAACCTTTGTGGAGTGACTCGACCAATACTTCATGGCCAACGAGCTAGATGGGGAAGAGAACACTGCCAAACAAAGGGCGATCCTCTTCACCGTCTATGGGGCACCAACGTATGGCCTCATGAGGAATCTGCTCACTCCAGCAAAACCCACGGAGAAATCATACAACGATTTGTGCACACTGGTCCGAGAGCATTGGAACCCGAACAAAAGCGGTCTGATGGCGAGGTACTGGTTCTACACCTACAAAAGGTCTGAAAACCAGGAAGTGGCGAGTTATGTCGCCGAGCTAAGACGCCTTGCAAGACATTGTAAATTTGAAGGACATTTGGAGCACATGCTCAGAGACTTTTTCGTACTTGGTATTGGTCACGAAACCATGCTTCGCAAACTTTTGACTGTAGAGACCCCAACCTTAAGTAAGGCCATAGCATTAGCCCAGGCATTCATTGCCACCAGTGACAATACTAAGCAAATCTCTCAAGCACACAAGTGCTGCTACAAGTACTGTGAACAAAGTGATGTTGTTTTCAAAATGTAACATACAGGGCAGGTCACACATGCCTGCAGCTGCACGTCCGCAGATGACTCAGAGTCCACCATCAAGGGTGATGAATGCAAGGCCATTAACACCTTGTTGGCGCTGTGGGGGTGATCATTGTTTCCATTCATGCCGATTCAAAGAGTTCGTTTGCAAGGGCTGTGAAACAAAGTGACACCTCCAACGAGTGTGCAGGCGAGCTGCAAAACCTGTTAAATCTGCAAACCACCATGTTGCAGAGGAGGACAGATCCACGGAGGATCACGACGAACCAGAGCCTCAGATAGAAGAGGTAGAGGTACATGGGGAAGACACATTCACCATGAATTGTCTCCCGATAATGCTGAATGTTGAACTAAATGGACTCCCAGTGTCAATGGAGCTGGACACGGGCACGAGCCAGTCCATCATGGGCAAAATGACTTTCGAAAGGTTGTGGTGCAAAAAGGCCTCAAAGCCACTCTTAACTCCAGTTTGCACAAAACTAAGAACTTACACTAAAGAACTGATTCCTGTAATCGGCAGTGCTACCGTAAAGGTCTCCTACGATGGAGCGGTGCACAAGCTACCACTCTGGGTGGTACTGGGCGATAGTCCCACGCTGCTCGGCAGGAGCTGGCTGGGAAAGATAGATTGGAACTGGGACGACGTCCGAGCGCTATCACCCGCTGACGGCACTTCGTGTGCTCAGGTCTTAAACAAATTTCCTTCACTGTTCGAACCAGGCATCGGGAAATTCCAAGGATCAAAAATGCAGATCCTCCTAATTCCGGGGGCGTGACCCATCCATCATAAGGCAAGAGCTGTACCGTACTTGATGAGAGAAAGGGTAGAAACCGAGCTAGACCGGCTGCAAAGCGAAGGCATCATTTCACCGATCGAGTTCAGCGACTGGGCCTGTCCTATTGTCCCAGTCCTCAAGGGAGATGGCACCATCAGAATCTGTGGCGATTACAAACTAACTATCAATTGTTTCTCCCTGCAGGACCAATACCCACTTCCAAAGGTCGACGACCTCTTTGCAACGCTGGCAGGAGGAAAGACGTTCACGAAGTTGGATCTGACTTCAGCCTACATGACGCAGGAACTGGAGGAATCATCGAAGGCCCTCACCTGCATCAACACGCACAAAGGTCTTTTTGTTTATAACAGATGCCCGTTTAGAATCCAATCAGTGACGGCGATATTCCAAAGAAACATGGCAAGTTTACTTAAGTCGGTCCCGCACACTGTGGTCTTCCAGGACAAAATCTTGGTCACAGGTCGGAACACAGTCGAGCACCTGCAGAACTTGGAGGAGGTTCTTAGTCGACTCAACCATGTGGGACTCAGGTTAAAGCGCTCGAAGTGCTTTTTCCTGGTGCCTGAAGTGGAGTGCCTAGGAAGGAGGATTGCGGCGGACGGCATCTGGCCCACCAACGTGAAGACGGAGGCAATCGAGAACGCACCGAGGCCACAGAACGTGACGGAGCTGCGGTCGTTTCTGGGACTCTTGAACTACTTTGGTAACTTCTTACCGGGTCTCAGCACCCTGTTAGAACCACTACATGTCTTAGTACGAAAAGGGGGCGAATGGGTTTGGGGCAAAAGCCAAGAAAATGCCTTTGTACCAGCGAGAAAATTGTTATGCTCAAACAAATTGCTTGTGTGATCCATGTAAGTGTTTGGTACTAGCATGTGATGCATCGTCATATGGCGTCGGGTGTGCATTACAACAAGCTAATAATTTCGGGAAACTGCAACTGGTTGCTTATGCATCCAGGAGTCTGTCTAAGGCTGAGAGAGCCTACAGCATGACTGAAAAAGAAGTGTTAGCGTGTGTCTATGGGGTAAAGAAAATGCATCAATACCTGTTTGGGCTAAAATTCGAATTGGAAACTGACCATAATCCACTTATATCCCTGTTTTCTGAGAGTAAAGGGATAAATACCAACGCATCAGCCCGCATCCAGAGATGGGCGCTCACGTTGTCCGCATACAACTACGCCATCCGTCACAGGACAGGCACAGAAAACTGCGCCAATGCTCTCAGTAGGCTGCCATTGCCCACCACGGCGGTGGAAATGGCGCAGCCCGCAGATCTAGCCATTTGAGAGTGAGCAATCACCTATCACTGCCCGGCAGATCAAAACGTGGACAAGTCAGGACCCCTTATTATCTCTAGTCAAAAGTTTTGTCCTTCACGGAAGCTGGTCCAGTGTCCCAGTGGAAATGCAGGAAGAGATAAAGCCATTCCAGCGGCGCAAAGATGAAATGTCTATACAGGCAGACTGCCTTCTGTGGGGCAATCGAGTAGTGGTCCCCAAGAAGAGCAGAGACACCTTCATCAATTACCTCTACAGTACCCACCCAGACATCGTAATGATGAAAGCGATAGCCAGATCCCACGTGTGGTGGCCCGGTATCGATGTGGACTTAGAGTCCTGCGTTCACAGATGTAATACATGCTCGCAGTTAAGCAATGTACCCAGGGAGGCACCGCTAAGTTTATGGTCTTGGCCCTCCAAACCGTGGTCTAGGGTACACGTCGACTATGCAGGCCCGTTCTTGGGTAAAATGTTCCTTGTGGTTGTAGACGCATACCCCAAGTGGATTGAATGTGAGATAATGTCGGCTAGCACATCCGCTGCCACTACTGAAAGCCTGCGGGCCATGTTTGCCACAGTGCAAACCATCAAGCAAGGCTTGAAGAGGGTAACTGAAGGCTCACTGCAGACTCGCCTATCCCGAGTCCTGCTTAGCTACCGCACGAGACTCCACTCACTCACTGGGATCCCGCCTGCTGAACTGCTCATGAAAAGAACACTTAAGACAAAGCTCTTGTTAGTTCACCCTGATCTACATGAACAGGTAGAGAGCAAGCGGCTTCAACAAAGTACATACCATGATAGCGCAAATGTGTCACGCGAGATTGAAATCAATGATCCTGTATTTATATTAAATTATGGACAAGGTCCCAAGTGGCTTCCCGGCACTGTCGTGGCCAAAGAGGGGAGCAGGGTGTTTAGGGTCAAACTTTCAAATGGACTCATTCACCGGATACACTTGGACCAAATCAAACTCAGATTCACGGACTATCCTGAGCAACCCATCTTGGACCCTACCTTTTTTGATCCCCCAACATACACACCAATGGCAACCGGCACCACGGTTGACCACGAAGCAGAACCCATCAGCCACAGCAGCCCTGCAGGGCCCAACACACTAGGCAGCCCAGTAAGGGCAGCTGCACAGCAGCCCAGCGAGGGCCCAACAAATGATTCAACAACACCAGCTTTCACACCGAGACGATCAACCAGGGCAAAAAGGGCCAGATTGACTCACATTGTAAATAGTTACACTATTGACTTTGTGGGGGGAGTGTTGTTATATATGTGGACTTGTATTTACTCTGTACAGCCACCAGAGGGCTCATCCCCTGGAGTCCCATAATCCCTTGGGAGCACAGATATTTAAGGAGGCTTCACAGGTTGGAGAGGCACTCTGGAGACCTGCAACAAAAGACTAAGGTCACACTTTACTTTGAGTTCACAGTGTTCAGTCTGACTCTTTCTCCATACACAACACAAATGATGTGCGTATAATCAATCCCAGTCACTTACAGCAGTGTGGGCTCTAGCCATGATTGATGGGGGAATTACCCAATCATCTCCACTCTGGCCGGGAATACTGGTGTCACTATATGTAGCCCTGATTTTCACCACCCAATCCAGGCCCTTGATGCCAATTTTAACTAACTGCCTGAAATGAGATAAGCATGGCCTGGGGCCTTCCTGGTCTATAGAATTCAGCTACTCACTGGATAAACTGCCTGAGTCATCAGGGAGCAAGAAAGTACAAGATTAAAGGGCTGCAATTTTAAATGGGTCGCATCCTCTGGGATTTTAGCTTGCAAACAGAAACACCTGATCCCATGGCATCGCAACATTGTACATTGCTGAGGTTGCTGTTCCTATCGCAGGGAATTAAATGACATCAAAGAGAAGCTGTTAGACAGGTGAGTCCATCTGTTTATATTAACATAAACTCATTTTGGTAACATTTTTAGACATCCTTCCAGGTTGTAATGTAGAACCTTGCAGGATATCAGGCTGTGGCATAAGACTTCACAGGACATCTGGGTGTGATCTTTGAGCTCAAGGGATATCGCGATGTGATGTAGGATCTCATGGGAAACTGTGATATGATATAGGATCTCACGGGATAGCGGGATGTGATGTAAGATCTCACGGGACATCCCCTGCATTATTTTACCAAAAGCCATTTCAATTATTTCTGCTGAGAAGAATCCTAAAACTAACGTAATTAAGTAGGAATGAAATACGACTTTCCATCTTACAAAGATAATCAGCCTTAGCCTTACATGCACACTGACCTCACTACTCAATTATCTATTGAGGTTACCCAGTAACAGTTTAAACCAGTGATAATCAGATAATATTGCATTTTTCAGTTTCAGAAAGTCTTTTTATAAAATGATCTCCAAGTGATTTTTTTTTTAAAACCTAGTTTTTGATATCAGCTTTTGTTACGCAGAATCAAAGACACCAATCAACACACAAGTTCAGAGGGCGAGGTTTGCCTGGGTTGAGGTTCTGATGAATTCTTCTACAATTAGCTGCGACAGGAACTGCAGTTATTCTGATACTTAATAATTGGGTCATGTCAGCAAAAGTAGAAACGTTAAGTGGAAGCTGTGCTGCAGTAAACGTGTCACCTTATCTTCAACTTTCCGATCATAGAGATTTGATGGCACTCTTCAATCATTTCTTATAATGAACTGATCCTCTTATCAGACATCTTCTGGGATCTCTGTGTTTGTTTCTTAACACAAAGCTGTGAACTTAGGCTTCTACTGAAAGTACTTATACTGCAGAGAAACAGTATTAACATTTTAAATCCTTTAAACAAATTAAATGGTAATCTATTCACTTGTGGGGAGTACAAAATTAGGGTCCATAAATATAAGGTAGTCACTAATAAATCCAATAAGGAATTCAGGAGAAAGGTCTTTACCCGGAGAGTGATTAGAACGTGAAACTTGCTACCACATGGAGTAGTTGGGGCAAATAGCATTGATGCATTTAAGGGGAGGCGAGATAAGTACATGAAGAAAGGTATAGAAGGATATGCTGATGGGGTGAGATGAAGTAGGGTGGGAGGAGGCTTGTGTGGAGCATAAACAGCGTATGGACCTGTTGGGCCGAATGGCCGGTCTCTGTGCTGTAAATTCTAAGTAATTCTTTGCAAAATCCCTGTTTCCCAGATTCATGACAGAGAAGGCGATGAGAGGCAGCAGCAAATAGGGGAGCGTGATAGAGAAGGATGGGAGCTGAGGTGAGCACGAGTAAGTGGGGTGTAAGGAGAGGGGAAAAATAAGGGGGAGAAAGGGAGAAGCGGAAAAAGGGGGGAGAAGACATGTATGGACTGAGAAGGTGTATGGGATAGAATAGGGAAACAGAAACATAGAAAATAGGTGCAGGAGTAGGCCATTCGGCCCTTCGAGCCTGCACCGCCATTCAATATGATCATGGCTGATGGGAAGGGAAGCTGAAAGTAAGGGTCATGGCCAGAGCATAAGGGTCATCATGGAAACGTGGAAAAGGGAGGGCAGAAGCAGCAGTAACAGGGATAGTGAAGATGGCTGATCTTGGCAGTAAATTGTTGTGGGGGTGGGAGACACGGTAAAGGGGTGAGGAGGTTGGGTGGTTGTGAAAGTTTACTGGGCAGTTGGGACAGGGCATGTGTCAAACTGCAAGTACACTGTAAACACTTTAGTGCTTTAACTCTCCTCACTTGTCTCCTGAAATAAGAGAACCTAGAGACAGACAGTCAGAAGGAGATGGCCCAGAGAGGATCAGTAGACAGAGAGAAGATAAAAGCAACAGACAGGTGAGTGATGCTCCTCTAACTCACCACAAGCAGCAACACAGGAGACCAGCTTATATCTAAATATAAAGTGTGTTTCTGTCATACTTCTGACATGATGCTTTGATCCATATGCAAAACAATTCCAAAAAATAAAGCCATGCAATCAAGGGAAAAAAACGCCCTCTGACTGAGCTCAGAACATGACGACTTTCAGTAATTACATCATGTGGCCATAAAGTCACCTACATGATAGTCACAGAGGTCAAGACATTCCTCAGAGCTGCTCCCGCTTTGGTGGAAGTGCAGCGGAAACTCTTTTATGCGTGTAAACAAAACCCTGGTTAGACCACACCTGGAGCTCTGCGAGCAGTTCTGAGCACCACACCTTGGGAAAGATATATTGGCCTTGGAGGGAGTGCAGTGTAGGTTTACCAGAATGAGACACAGACTTCAAGGGTTAAGTTACAAGGAGAGATTACACAAATTATTGCTGTATTCCCTAGAAATTAGAAGGCTAAGGGGAGCTCTGATTGAAGTTTTCAGGATTTTAAGGGGAACAGATAGGGTAGATAGAGAGAAACTGTTTCTACTGGTTGGGAATTCTAGGACTAGGGGGCATAGCCTAAAAATTAGTGCCACCCTTTCAGGAGTGAAATTAGGAAACACTTCCACAAAGTTTAGAACTCTCTTCAGCAAATGGCAATTGATGCCAAATCAATTGTTAATTTTAAATCTGAGATTGATAGATTTTTGTTAACCAAAGGTATTAAGGGATATGGGGGCAAAGGTGGGAATATGGCATTAAATCGCAGATCGGCCATGATCTCATTGAATAGCGGAACAGATTCGAGGGGCTGAATGGCATCCCCCTGTTCCTATATTTGTAAACGGGGTTTCTGCCACACTGCTGGCCAAGTTCTGCTGGTGGAGGGGGAGCAGTTCGGAGGAAGTTCCCAGTCCTGCAGTTCTACCTTAGGAGAAGACGAACAGTTAGGTCGTTGGTCCACCGGAAGCCGGTGACTCGGCATCCCTTCGGCCTACCTGAACCTCGTGGCACGTGGTGCGGGTAATGGCGGTGGCCTTCCTGTCCTCGCCAGTGGCTCACCAAGAAGCAAGATGGAGCAGGGTGCAGCCAACAAAAGCGAATAGGGCCCCAGTGGCTCCCAGCCTCACCCTCCACACCTTGGGTCCCTCACCACCGCTCCTGAAGGCACTGCTCAGTACCGAGCTTACGGCTCACACCCACCGTAGGCAACGAGGCCCATGCAGTACAGCCTAGTCTCCAGTCGAATCGGACCCCCTTGCCACTGGACCAAGACCTTTCTCTACTAAGCCCGTGTGGTAGCCCGTGTGCAACGGCCATCCCACGTTAAAAGGACTCATGCACAGGCATCTTCCACCCTTCAAAATGAAGTTCGAGACCTGGGACGTCAGAGCAACCCCAATAGCGACAGACCGGAACGCCGCACTATCGTTGCCCAGGAACTCCGACTTTTCGATGTTGACATCGCCGCCCTAAGTGAGACTTGGCGGGCAGGGGAAGGCCAGCTCAAAGAACAAGGTGGTGGTTACATGTTCTTCTGGAAAGGTAAACTAGAGGAAGAACGCCGCCTCCATGGAGTTGGCTTCACCATCAAGAATGAGCTGGTGGGCTGCCTCAGAGATTGCCCCTGTGAGATGAGCGAAGTTGCACCACAGTCATCAGCGCGTACGCCCCAACACTCGACGCAACAGATGAGACCAAAGAGGAATTCTACTCCAGCCTCGAACAATCCCTGCCCATTGTCCCTACAGATGACAAACTGATTCTCCTCGGCGACTTCAATGCCAGAGTGAGTAAGGACACAGACCTGCTGGGGAGGAGTGATCGGCAGAGAAGGGGTAGGGAAAACCAACTCCAGCACTACCCTGCTCCTGACAAAATGCCTAGAACGTGACTTTGCCATCACCAACACCTTGTTCCGTCAGAGGGGCAAGTACAAGGCATCATGACAACACCCTCACGTCAAGCACTGGCACCTGCTTGATTACGTCATCATCCGAGCGAGGGACCGCAAGGACGTGCGCATCATCCGTGCCATGACAGGAGCAGATGACTGCTGGACGGACCACCGCCTAATCTGCTCAGTCATTAACATCAATACAGCTCCAAAGCAGCGATGGCAACAGAAACAATGCCTCAGAAAAATCAACGCCGGGGCACTCAAAGATCCAGTTAAGGAAGCCCTATACAGCGCCTCACTGCCAACCTGGTGACCCACGATGACCCCGAGACACACAGTGCCTGGTCTGCCCTCAAGGCCTCCATAACCAGCTCCTGCGAAGAGATGCTCGGTCACTCAACCAGGAAACACCAAGACTGGTTTGACGAGAACGACCAGGAGATCCAGGAGCTAATAAGCGGCAAGCGCAAGGCATGTCTAAACTTAGAGCAGCAACCCAACTCGGGAACTGCAAAGCAGCTCTACAGGTGGCTGAAGGCTGAGGTCCAGGAGAGACCAGGACCTCAAATGTAGCACCAAGCTTATGGTCTACGGGGCAGTAGTGGTACCCGCCTTCCTATATGTCCCAGAGACGTGGACTATATACAGCAGACACCTCAAAATACTGGAGAAGTACCACCAGCGCTGCCGCCGCAAGATCCTGCAAATCTACTGGGAGGATAGACGCACCGTCAGAGATCTCGCTCAGGCCAACATCCCCAGCATCGAAGCACTGACCATACTCGACCAGCTCCATTGGGTGGGCCACATCGTCTGCATGCCCGACACAAGACTTCCAAAGCAAGCGCTCTGCTCGGAACTCCTACGTGACAAACAAGCTCCAGGTGGGCAGAGGAAATGCTTCAAGGACACCCGCAAGGCCTTCTTGATAAAGTGTAACATCTGGAACCTGGGAATCCCTGGCCCAAAATCGCCCTCAGTGGAGGAAGAGCTTCCGGGGAGGGCGCTGAGCACCTCGAGTGTTGTCGCCGAGAGCATGCAGAAACCAAGCTCAACCAATGGAGGGGAGAGTTGCAAACCAGTCCCACCCACCCTTTCCTTCAATCATTGTCTGTCCCATCTGCGACAGAGACTGTAATTCCTGCATTGAACTGTACAGTCACCTGAAAACTCACTTTTAGAGTGGAAGCAAGTCTTCCTCGATTTTGAGGGACTGCCTATGCAATACAATGGCCCTGAATTTCCTCATTGTCTTCAGCACTTCCAGCTTTGTAACGCCATTACTGCAACAAAAAGATTGAGGAAATTTGCATTTAAATGCATTACGCTGCAATGTGTACCAGAGGCAGGATTTCATTTTAACCATGCAAATCTTCTGACTATCAGTGCCCTTCACTGTCCAGGGTAATTAAAGTGACAACTATGCATAATTACGGTGTTTATATACACTGATGTTTCCTGGGTTTATGCCACTCCTACAAGCGGTGTAACTTTACACACAAATACAAAAGATCCAACAACTCCCCAGAACATTTCAGAGCAGTGCAAGTTGTGGTGGGCTGAAGAGAGCTCCAACTTCACTTACTGATTACCGGCTTGTGACGAACTGTTTTGAACCCCTTCCGTCACATTTATTTAATCACTAACATCTGCACTTCATACTACTGTTGTCCTTTCCTCTCTTCAGAGAATTTTTTTCTGGGACACCCCCCACCCCCGACTTCCCCCAACCCCACACTCAGACTGACTTGGAACAAGAGGTGGCTTTCCCCATGGGCCAACCACTCAATGGCGTCTCAATGGAGGGGAGAGTTGCCACAGCAGCATGTTGAGGCCAGGAGGATCAGGCAGCATGGGAGAGGACAGAAGTCCGCTTAGATACGACCCTCCCCTCCGAGAGTACAGGCCGCACTGATCCTGTGAAGATCCCTCCCCCCCCCCCAAGGACCTGTACATCTGATGGCTACACCTCGCCAAGGCTCCAGTGGGCATCTCTGCCAACTTCATCACGATAACTTAGAGACTCGCTCCACTGCCTCAACTGCTCTGTCCATGGCAATTAAAGCGACAACAGTCCTCAACATTTAACAGCTCCCGAACCTTCCATGGAATCTGTGCGTCATTGACCAGAGAGCTGTCAGGGCGAATATCCGACTGGTGACAGATGCACTCTTCCCTCAGCATCATAGGTGGTCCCTCGTATCGAGGATGACCCGCTTCCACACCAAAAAGGGATGAGTTCAGAGGTGTTTCAATGCAGGGCCTGATGTTCCAGTCCTGAACTACATCTTGAAGGATGGAAGATGCCTGTGCGTGGATTTTTTAACGTGTGGTGACCGTTGCACACCAGCCACCACACAGGCTCGACAGAGCTAGGTCTTGGTTCAGTGACAAGGATTAACCAAGACAACTGGCGATCAGCTCTGCTGCACGGAACTTGTGTGCACACATAATCGCAGTGTGGGCTGGCCCCGCGCTGCCCCTGGGTCCTTGCCTCTTCCAGGCCCCGAACTCACGTCCCTCTACAATGGCGGCCCCAACCAGCGAGAGACCATCAGCGGCAGGTTGGGGCCATAAAAGGAGCAGCGAGCGGCGGCCATGGGCAGCGTGATGGCATGCCACTTCAAGGTACAGCACGAGCTGGTGCAGCAGGCCGATGGCAGCAAAGAAGGACTTCATCAAGGTCCAGGTTGGTGATCGGAGCATGGGCAGATACAGCAGGAGTGGCGAGGTTGGGGCAAAGGAGTGGCGAGAGATTGTAGAGGGCACTCCTCCATGGCACAGCCGAATACGTCCACTGTGGCAACAGAGACAAAGAGCCAGGGATTTCTATGGGCACCAAGGCAGAGCTGCTTGGCACAGCAGGACCTTGCCAGAAACCATCACCTGTGTGGAAAAAGTCCAAACCTATTGAATGGTCTATTTGCTGGCACTGGAGTGGGACAAGCCTGGTGACACGCGCACCTTGCCTGCCCCCATGAAGGGTTTCCGGTTCCTGCTGTTCTGTTGATCAGCCCTGGGTCTGAGGGAGGTGGACTCTGTGCCATCTCCCTGCAGACAACATGACAGGGGGGAGAAATTCGGCTGCGGCTCATTTGGGGCGGTGGAAGGTGCCAACTTTTTCAAGGCGCTAAAATTACCGCTCCGCTGCGCCTTGAAAATGTTGGCACCTTCCGCCCAGAAATTCGTCTGATTTAGTTCAAAGAGCTGACCGAGCCATTAAATCAGCCGTTGCACACTACAGCTGGGGAGAGCGAGAATGAAAGTTTGGTCAGTAAATTTGGAGGAGCCGCTGCGCATGCGCAGAACTCCGAGTCAGACCCCGGGAATAGCCAAGTGTTATAGAAGCGGCAACTCAAGTTGGCACATGTGCAGTTCCAGCGCCACAGGGTCTTCAGTGCGTGAAAATGGAGGAGCGAGGAGGACGCCAGCTATCTACCCGCTTCTCGCCCACCGCCCTGGATACCTTGCTGGAGGCAGTGGAGAGCCGCTGGTATGCCCTCCAGCCTGGAGAGGGGCGAATAACAGCGCCTCAGGATTTGACAAGGCTATAGAGGGAGGTGGCTGAGCACGTTACAGCCCGGAGCGCGGTGCCCACGACAGCGACCCAATGTCGCGATACATTCAACGGCCTTACTACGGTCAGGGCGAGTATCCTTTCCATTCACCTTCCAATGCCTGACTGTGAACTTCACACTCTCACACAATATAAAGATTTTGCAGTTCCTACCCCTTTTCTATGTCTACCAGGCCAAGTTCCTCCTTGCTGAGACCTCTCCATCGCCTCACCAGATATGCCCTGCCCATCCAAGCATCTCTCACCTTCTAGCTCCTTACTCAGCCTGAGCCTACCAACCAGCACCTTTCAGCTCTTCATATGTGGTCCCAGTCCTGAGCTGCACACTTACTGGTAGCTGTTTGTGCTCCAGACCCATCATGCACACATCCACTGTGCGATGCCACGGACCATGAAATGCCGATATGCACACTTCAGTTGGGAGGAGGCTAGCATCGCAAGAGGAGCGGCGCGGGAGGACACAGGGCGGCGGCAGCTTGGAGCAGCGGCAGTCGGGGGAGGCTAGCTGGTGCAGAGGCTGAAGGTAAAACAGAGAAGTAGAAAGAAATCGAAGGGTGACGTCACAGCCAAGTGGGTAAGTGATTGGCAGCTGGATTGGTGAGTATTTAGTCTTTTTTTCTCTTTTATTTCCTTATCAGTAGATAACCTTTGACATTTATACCAAATTAAGTTAATTTAAGGGTTAAGTCATGGCAGGAGAGCCCAGACCCATGTCATGCTCCTCCTGTGCTACGTGGGAAGCCAGGGACGCTTCTAGTGTCCCTGACGACTACATGTGCAGGAAGTGCATCCTGCTGCAGCTCCTGACAGACTGCATTGCGGCACTGGAGCTGCGCATGGATTCACACTGGAGCATCCGCGATGCTGAGGATGTTGTGAATAGCACGTTTAGTGAGTTGGTCACACCGCAGGTAAAGGTTACTCAGGCAGATAGGGAATGGGTGACCGTCAGGCAGTGTAGTGGAAGGAAGGTAGTGCAGGGGTCCCCTGCAGTGATCCCCCTCCAAAACAGATACACGGCCTTGGGTGCTGTTGAGGGGGATGACTCTTCAGGGGAGGCCAGCAGCAGCCAGGTTCGTGGCACCGTGGGTGGCTGTGCTGCACAGGAGGACAGGAAAAAGAGTGGGAGAGCTATAGTGGTAGGGGATTCTATTGTAAGGGGAATAGATAGGCGTTTCTGCGGTCGCAATCGAGACTCCAGGATGGTATATTGCCTCCCTGGTGCAAGGGTCAAGGATGTCTTGGAGCGGCTGTAGGTCATTTTGGAGGGGGAGGGTGAACAGCCAGTTGTCATGGTGCATATAGGTACCAACGATATAGGTAAAAAATGGGATGAGGTCCTACAGGCTGAATTTAGGGAGCTAGGAGTTAAATTAAAAAGCAGGACCTCAAAGGTAGTAATCTCAGGATTGCTACCAGTGCCACGTGCTAGTCAGAGTAGGAATTGCAGGATAGCTAAGATGAATATGTGGCTTGAGGAGTGGTGCAGGAGGGAGGGATTCAAATTCCTGGGACATTGGAACCAGTTCTGGAGGAGGTGGGTTCAGTACAAACTGGACGGTCTGCACCAGAGCAGGACCAGAACCAATGTCCGAGGCGGAGTGTTTGCTAGTGCTGTTGGGGAGGGGTTAAACTAATATGGCAGGGGGATCGGAACCTATGCAGGGAGACAGAGGGAAGTAAAATGGGGGCAGAAGCAAAAGATAGAAAGAAGAAAAGTAAAAGTGGAGGGCAGAGAAACCTAAGGCAAAAATCTAAAAGGGCCACATTACAGCAAAAGTCTAAAAGGAAAAAAAGTGTGCTAAAAAGACGCCTGAAGGCTCTGTGCCTCAATGCGAGTAGTATTCGGAATAAGGTGGATGAATTAACTGTGCAGGCAGCTATTAACAAATATGATATAATTGGGATTACGGAGACATGGCTCCAGGGTGACCAAGGCTGGGAACTCAACATCCAGGGGTATTCAACATTCAGGAAGGATAGACAGAAAGGAAAAGGAAATGGGGTAGCGTTGCTGGTTAAAGAGCAAATTAACACAATAGTAAGGAAGGACATTAGCTTGGATGATGTGGAATCTGTATGGGTAGAGCGGCGGAATACCAAAGGGCAGAAAACGCTAGTGGGAGTTGTGTACAGACCACCAAACAGTAGTAATGAGGTTGGGGACAGCATCAAACAAGAAATTAGGGATGAGTGCGATAAAGGTACAGCAGTTATCATGGGCGACTTTAATCTACATATAGATTGAGCTAACCAAACTAGTAACAGTACAGTGGAGGAGGGATGGTTTTCTACACCAATATGTCGAGGAACCAACTAGAGGGCTGGCCATCCTAGACTGGGTGATGTGTAACGAGAAAGGACTAATTAGCAATCTTGTTGTGTGAGGCCCCTTGGGGAAGAGTGACCATAATATGGTAGAATTCTTTATTAAGATGGAGAGTGACACAGTTAATTCAGAGACTAGGGTCCTGAACTTAAGGAAAGGTAACTTCTATGGTATGAGACGTGAATTGGCTAGAATAGACAGGCAAATGATACTTAGTGTTGACGGTGGATAGGCAATGGCAAACATTTAAAGATCACATGGATGAACTTCAACAATTGTACATCCCTGTTTGGAGTAAAAATAAAACGGGGAAGGTGGCTCAACCGTAGCTAACAAGGGAAATTAGGGATAATGTTAAATCCAAGGAAGAGACATATAAATTGGCCAGAAAACGCAGCAAACCTGAGGACTGGGAGAAATTTAGAAATCAGCAGAGGAGGACAAAGGGTTTAATTAGGAGGGGGAAAATAGAGTATGAGAGGAAGCTTGCTGGGAACATAAAAACTGACTGCAAAAGCTTCTATAGATATGTGAAGAGAAAAAGATTAGTGAAGACAAACGTAGGTCCCTTGCAGTCAGAATCAGGTGAATTTATAATGGGAAACAAAGAAATGGCGGACCAATTGAACAAATACTTTGGTTCTGCCTTCAAGAAGGAAGACGTAAATAACCTTCCAGAAATACTAAGAGACCGAGGGTCTAGCGAGAAGGAGGAACTGAAGGAAATCCTTATTAGTCAGGAAATTCTGTTAGGGAAATTGATGGGACTGAAGGCCGATAAATCCCCAGGGCCCAATAGTCTGCATCCCAGAGTACTTAAGGAAGTGGCCCTAGAAATAGTGAAAACATTGGTGATCATTTTCCAACAGTCTATCGACTCTGGATCAGTTCCTATGGACTGGAGGGTAGCTAAGGTAACACCACTTTTTAAAAAAGGAGGGAGAGAGAAAACGGGGAATTATAGCCTGACATCAGTAGTGAGGAAAATGTTGGAATCAATTATTATAGATGAAATAGCAGTGCATTTGGAAAGCAGTGACAGGATCGGTCCAAGTCAGCATGGATTTATGAAAGGGAAATCATGCTTAACAAATCTTCTAGAATTTTTTGTGGATGTAACTAGTAGAGTGGACAAGGGAGAATCGGTGGATGTGGTGTTTTTGGACTTTCAAAAGGCTTTTGACAAGGTCCCACACAAGAGATTGGTGTGCAAAATTAATGCACATGGTATTGGGGGTAATGTATTGACGTGGATAGAGAACTAGTTGGGAGACAAGAAGCAGAGAGTCGGGATAAACGGGTCCTTGACTGGGCCTGTATTCACTGGAGTTTAGAAGCGTGAGAGGGCATCTTATAGAAACATATAAAATTCTGACGGGACTGGACAGGTTAGATGCAGGAAGAATGTTCCCGATGTTGGGGGAGTCCAGAAGCAGGGGTCACAGTCTAATGATAAGGTGTAAGCTATTTAAGACCGAGATGAGGAGAAACTTCTTCACACAGAGAGTTGTTAACCTGTGGAATTCTCTACTGCAGAGAGTTGTTGATACCAATTAGTTAGATATATTCAAGAGGGAGTTAGATATGGCCCTTACGGCTAAAGGGATCAAGGGGTATGGAGAGAAAGCAGGAAAGGGGTACTGAGGTGAATGACCAGCCGTGATCTTATTGAATGGTGGTGCAGGCTCGAAGGGCCGAATGGCCTACTCCTGCACCTATTTTCTATGTTTCTATATTTCGCCATCTTACTTGTGAGTACCCTATTGCAGACACATGTGGCACACCAGCACCTACATAGCCGCTAACAACTTTTTGCATTTGCCATTGCAGGTCATACTCACACACAATCTGCGCAAGCAGAATCGGTGCGAGAGGGCCAACCCTACCTCCAGGACCTGACCGAGGTGTAGGAGGGAGTGTCTGCCCTCATGGGCACTGCAGTCATGGCGATGGAGGGCGGGGAGACAGAGCCCCCGCTCGACAGTGACGGTATGTGAATGACATGGCTGCTTTGTGTGAGTCCCCTTAGCCTTGAAGCCACATGCCTTGCAAGATGTGGCCACCAAAATAACGATGCCTCCCTCATTCTTGCCTTCCTGCCCCCTCCGCAGCTGATAATTGCACTTCTCTTGCTTTGTGTTCACAGATGATGAGCCAGAAGAGCGCCAGCCTGCCAGTCAGCGGACGTCTTCAGACGTCGGGGAAGATGAGGAGGAGGAGGTGGTGGAGACCGGTGTGCCGGGACAGGGCGAGACGTCCTCATTGGGAGTGAGTGGGGAGAGGCCACCTCCCCAGGGTTGGCTGAACCCGAGGCTCCTGGCCCCAGTGAGTCCTGCTCGCAGGCAGATGAGCACCTAGACTTGGAGGCTATATCCAGGGAGTCAATGCAGATGTACCCCGAGCTCATTGGTGCTACATTAGCAAAGATCCCGCTGAGTGAGGATGCACTTGCGTTGAATGTGGCGGAGGCTGCCCCAACGCTGGCGTTTGCATTTCACGGGCCGATTGAGCCCATCGTTGGTTGATTACAACAGATGATGTAGGCTACAAGTGACCATGGGGTCCCAGACATGATGGCACGGGCCATGGCTGATGTGGCAGTAGCCCTTGAGTGGCAGGCCGAGACCACGCCACACCTGCATTCTGCCAGGTTATCAGTGCGTGCTGGCATCAATGCATTGTCTGCTCTGATGCAGGGTCAAATTAATGCCACGCAAGCACTGATTGCTGCCACAATGTCTGGGGCCCCATCAATCCAACGGGAAGGTAACGGTGCCGAAGTAGGCCAACAATCTGTGCTCCACCAGATTGCTCTGGATGCTGAGGCTCTGTCCCAGGGGAGTGGCAGGCCATTGGTCGAGAAGGAACCTGATGTTTTCTCTCAGGACGACATCATTCGGTCTCCCGACATTGCCATTCCACCTTTGCACCTGCCTTGGTCTGCACCCCAGCCATCCCACACTGCTGCCACCCATTCTCAGGCAGGGCTGTCAGCAGCCAGGCCTTCCAGGCCCAGAGCTAGTCCAATGTATCATGCTAGGCCATCCATCCTGTCTCCCCCACACACACAGCAGCCCTCAAGCGACCTTGCTGCAGGCACTGAGGCATTGAGGAGTAGGCGAGGGAAGGGGATGAGGCACAGGGGTGGGAAATGTCTATGTGAGACCCACTAATGAAAGCTGTGGCTATGTAGAAAAGGTGTAGATGTTATTCATCTGTTGTATTATTTGAAGGGGCGGGCGCTCCATTATGTTTTCTTTGAGAGGGTGGGTTTTTGGGGTTGTTTGAGGGATGTTTGCAATAAAATGTTACAGTGACCGTTTCCTGTGGTGTATGACTCTTGACTTCTAATGGAGAGGTGGCATTATCGTGCCACAATACATGCTCGTTATTAGCTGCATCCCTCAGCTCACTCCATTTAAGCGAAGCATTCCCTTATGAACCTCTGCCGAATAGCCCTGCCGCCACCAACATTGGCACGCTGCCTTCTCCACGGATGCTGCTGGTCCTTGTCGTGTTGCTGTTCATACGGGGCATCAGCAGGCACCTGGTTTTCCTCCTCCTCCCCCTCATCCTCCTCCTCATCCTCCTGAGGTTGCCCTGTGATCCCCACTGGCAAGGCCTGGGCCCACACGATGGCCAAGTTGTTCAGCATGCAGCACACCACAATGAATAGTGAGACCTGTTGAGGGGAGTGTTGAAGGCTACCTCCAGAGCGATCCAGGCATCGGAATCGCTGCTTCAACACCCCGATTGTCTGCTCTATGATGTTGCGGGTGGCGGCATGGCTCTCGTTGTAGTGTTCCTCCGGCTCTGTGGTGGGGTTGCGGAGGGGGTCATTAGCCAGGTGGCCAGGCCGTATCCCTTGTCCCCGAGCAGCCAGTCTCGGCCTTGCCGTTGCGGCTGAAACAGTCGAGGCACAATGCTCTCCCGCAGGACAATGGCTTCATGTGCACTTCCAGGATAGCGAGCATTGACTGCGAGGATACTCTGTGTGTGATCGCACACCAGCTGCACATTTAGGGTGTGGTATCCCTTTCTGTTTCTGAAGACCTCTGCATTCTCGAATGGTGCTCGCTAGACCACGTGCGTGCAGCCTATTGCTCCTTGCACCCTCGGGAAGCCCGTTATCCTGGCAAACCCACATGCACGCTCATTCTGTTTCTCCCTGGTCATCGGGAAGGTCATGAAGTCCAGTCGACAGGTGTAGAGAGCCTGTGTGATGTCACAGATGCAGCGATGTGCTGCTGAATTGAGACCCTGCATATGTCCCCTGATGCAGCCTGGAAAGAGCCGGAAGCATAGAAGGTGAGTGCCACGGTGACCTTCACTGCGACGGGCAGCGCAGTCCTGGTGCCGATGTGAGGCTACAAGTCTGCCTGCAGGAGATGGCATATCTTTGTAACGACTTCCTTTTGGAAGCGCAGCCTTCTGACACACTGCTCCTCAGACAGGTCCAAGAATGAGCGTTGCCGTGGTAAAGCCATGGCGGGTGAGGCCTCCTGCCCCGACATCTAGGGGCTTTCCTCCTTCGGCCACCGACTTGGCCAACAGCCCTTGCCTCTTCACCACGCCTTTCTAGAAATATAGAATGCGACGCTGGCAAACTAGTAATGCCCACATTAAAGTTTCAAAAATAAGTTGATTTCAAGCTCAACTGGTATGTCTGTCTGCCGCTGCAGACTCAGAGGCTCACCACCGTGCTGTATGTAAACGTTGCACTGACTGTGACCTCAGAGGGAAGCACTTTAAGAAGCTACCAGTTAACGCCTCTGCAAGCCGGAACCAACTGTTTTTCCAGATGTTATGTTTGGCGGCTGCACCTAATTTACCGACCGGGGTGCAAGCATGGGCGTTGCACCAGGAATAGGTCAGGATGGTGCTGATTGTCAGCAGCCGGGGCGCTGCTGGTTTACATCCCTGGTGAGCCTCGAATGAATTTACGGTCGGGGCGCTAAAAGCTGCGACCCTGGTCGGTAACCTCTTACACTCCCATTAACGCCCCCTCTGGCCGCTAACTGAGGCGTCAGACAACCGAAAATCCAGTCCTTGGTCTCTGGCTTGATCAAAGGAAGATCAAGGCGACTCAGGCTTCTGTCTTGTCCCTTTTTCATAGAATCATAGAAATGTGTGTATAACGCTGTGTACACTTACAAAGCAGCACATTCGCTGACTCAACATGAGCGACAGCATAGGTGATCAGCTCGTGACAGATGAAAAACCGATTTATCTTTGAGGCTATTTCCCCAGCCACAGACATCACGCCCCTGAGGGAAGATGCTTGGTGAGGCACTGACTCTGCGCATCCAAATAGTGTTCCTGTCTGTTAAACATGAAGTGATTGATTTAAATTCCACTAAACTGGAAAGGATGCTTGGAAGCTTCTGTCTATCCACAGCATACAGTGGGGCCATCAGCACAATACGAGAGGCACATTAACCAAAAACATTTTGATTGCTTCATTACAATTCTGGTAAAACATAACTGAAACAGCCATGCCATGAGGTGTCTGAATGCAGAGGAGAGCCCTGAATGACAGTGGCGATGATTACAGCACTGACCTTCCCAATTCCAGGTTGAACACCAGGAACTGAAGGTCTCGAGTGTCTGCTGTCTAACCACATATTAAAGATAGTCTGGGCATTTTTGGAGAGTGCTGCTGGAGTTCATCAATCTTCCAGTCTATCCTCAGTTTGTCAGTGCGGCGCACATGAAGCTTATTTTTATTCAATGACATCTACAATTCGCTCCAAACTCTCCGTCCAGAATTCCAGCAGCACAGCTGGTTCCACATAAACGGCACTTGAGGAGACCAGCGCACTGATCCAGCATTGAAAGCCAGTGTAGCAACCATGGCTCATTCAAACTTCCAACTGGCCCGCCACTTCTCACTCCCTGATGGTTGATTCTATTCGCTGCAGTATCAGTACTCTGTCTCTTGTCCATTGTGTCGTTGTTTCTGTCTATTGTAGAATTCGTGCTGTTCTTCCTATCCATTGCAATAGCTGCACTGCTCCTGCTGTCCAATGCAGTACGGTTATTTCTCTCCATCTCAGTATCTGTCCTGTTATTTCTGCCCACTGCAGTATCTGTCCAGTTATTTCTGTCCATTGCAATATCTGTCCAGTTATTTCTGTCCATTGCAGTATCTGTCCAGTTATTTCTGTCCATTGCAGTATCTGTCCTGTTATTTCTGCCCATTGCAGTATCTGTCCTGTTATTTCTAAGCAGAAGAATAGCTGCTAGTTCTCTCTGCTTACTGCAGTGCCCCAAACTAAAATCTCAGCTCCAATATGAAGGAGGGCTCTGGGGCTACAATAAGCTTTACACTGGCTCTGATCCAACCACAACACTTTAATAAATTGACCCATAATAATCTAATAAAAATTTTAGCTGAGTGACCAGTAATCACAGCTTAAAATCAACACCTAGAAAATTAAAATTCACTTTCAGGATATATTTCTCCTGCTACTAAAGTACTAACTGCAATTGATCATTTGAAGGATGGTTCGATAAGGATTTCCCCAATAATTGTTCCAGTCTGGAATTAAATTTCAATGTGCAATTTAAATGTCAATTGTTTTTTTCGAATACCAAATCACCGTGTGAAAGGAGGTCTCGATGACTGGGGAACACGTCAATGCTTCAATTCATCTTAACAGTGAGCTTGTTTACTTATTGTTTGATCAGTGAAGGCAATGAAGCAGAGCCTTGACCTGGAAGCCAGTTGTAATGTATTTGCTTTCATGGGGCCCGATTTTGGCCAACCATTTTCTTTGGCACACTGACCCTTTATGCGCTGACTTTATGTGCTGGAAAGGGCACCAAAAAACGTTCTTAGTATCCTGGCCCCTCTGCCGAGTGTCCCAGGTCCTGGCGCGGCGTCCATGGTGGAGTGGGGGGGGGGGGGGGGGGCGGAGCTACAGCCCTGCGCTGAAAACACTGCCGGCAGCTGTCCGCATGCGCAGTGGAGTCTGCGCGCATGCTCCTCGCCCTCCCAGCATGCCCTGCAAGCTGTCAGCAGGACCTGATGTTCGCTGCCCCTAGCCGTGGCCGAATGGTCGCCCACGTCTGAGTGCAGCCCAGGCTGCCAGAGCCCTACCTGAGATGCCGTCGAGCCCAGCCTTTCCTCTCCCTCCCTCCCCCATCTCGATACCGGCGAGCCCAGCCTTTCATCTCCCTCCCTCTTCCCCCCCCCCGTCCGATGCCAGTGAGCCCAGCCTTTCCTCTCCCCCCCACCCCCCTCCCGATGCCGTCGAGCCCAGCCTTTCCTCTCCCTCTCTCCCTTCCCCTTCCTTCCCCCTCCCCCCAGCCTCCCGATGCGTCTTTGCTGGCTGCCCCTATTCCACGCCAAATGGCCTCCCATACAGGCCGGCCTGCTGCCTTCCCCAGCCCAAGGTAGTATTTACTTCAAATATTTAATTGTTAATCAATTGTTTACCTGAGTTCTTTATTTTT
This sequence comes from Pristiophorus japonicus, assembly GCF_044704955.1. Classification (NCBI taxonomy): domain Eukaryota; kingdom Metazoa; phylum Chordata; class Chondrichthyes; family Pristiophoridae; genus Pristiophorus; species Pristiophorus japonicus. Next base: position 19,474,976 of record NC_091993.1, read on the forward strand.
ATTTAGTTAATTGAACTTTTATTTGGAATGTTTGCTGCTTGGTGCTTGGGTGCAGGTCCTTACTTACTTACCTTATCCGATTTCTTAACTACCTGCAATGTTATTCAGAGCTGGCCACATACGCTGACCTAAGTCGATTTGGTGTAAGTGTTAGACGGCCAAAACTGGCGTAAGTGTCTGGGAACGCCCCCCTTTGAAAAAAAAACAGAACTAAAAAAAATCGTACCTAACGAAGTTACTCTTCAGCAACTTTATTGGGGAAAATGTTTTTTTTTTAAATTTAGGTCAGAAAAACCAACTTACTCCAAAAAAATTGATGCAAGTCATGGCCAAAATTGGGTCCCATGGTTTCTTGCTCAGGAATTCATAGCAACACATTGCTATCGACAACTAGTTGATTTATTAACAAAGGTTTAACAATCACACTACACATTACCCGTTCATCCACTAGGCTCACAACTGCATACCACATCGTGGATGACCTAGACCCAACTGTTAGGCATTTTTATTGAGTTTTATTAAGTCTTGTGAACATCATGTGATTGGCTAAGCCACTCACAATGCAACAGCTCTACAAACCTGTGAGCATACTCACGGGTGCACACATTACACCAATGATGCCCCATTAAAAATGAACGGGGTCAGGAATGAGCAATCTAGGAGGAATCAAGGTCTGGATGTGTTTCAAACAGCTTTCAGAATTTGATTGCTTTGTCCCCTCAATACAAGTGCTCAAACTCAGCATGTGAAGACCATGGTGGCTTCATAATGTCAGGATGATGATGTCAAACATTGCGTGCATCAAACCATGCTCCCTGCCCAACCTTTCCCTCAACGACTATCTTTCCCAGCTGTGACAGAGACTGTGGTTCTCTTATTGGACTGTTCAGCCACCTAAGAACTCATGTTAAGAGTGGAAGCAAGTCTTCCTTAATTTCGAGGGATTGCCTATGATGATGGCTACATCGACAGCCCAAGTAACTTGTGAAACTGCACTGCAGGCAATGGCCAGTGTATCCACTGGAACTACTTTCTCCAGAGTTCTAACTACCAAGAGATGTCTGCCAGTCCTGTTGCAGCTCATGTACTAACCAACCCAGTAATGTTGCTGCTGGGGACAGGAAATCAGTTACTCATAAAGCAAAGCATTTCAATAACCCTTAAAACATTTCTGACTGTCCATACGTCACTGCGACGTTACTCTGCTTATACAGAGTACTACTGACATCTACTGGTACACCAGCAGCAGCTTAGGACCCTTTCCGCCAAGTCTCTCGAGGTACGCTGACAGCGTGCCTTGAATATTGTCAGATTCATTTGGAGGATCTCACATTATCAACAACGCAAAGTCGTAAGGGTCAGATGTGGGATCGTGTTACAATCCCAATGTTCAGACCCCCCAAAACAACACTACACTAAAACTGAGGCAGCATCTTTCAGCTTCTCCTGATCAGCCCAGTTTCGGGGATTTCCTCTCATTGGTATTTGATTGCGAGAAACTGTCACAGTGGCTACACCAATCCCACAACTGCTTGTCGAGGCTTTTCCTGCTTATAGCTACTCGGGGCAAACAAAAGAAATAGAGCAGGGGTAGGCTATTTGGAGTCGAGCCTGCTCCGCCATTCAATAAGATCATGGCTGATCTGATCTTGGCCTCAACTCCACTTCCCTGCCCGCTCCCCATAACCCTTGACTCCATTATCGTTCAAAAATCTGTCTATCTCCACCTTAAATATATTCAATGACCCAGCCTCCACAGCTCTCTGGGGTAGAAAATTCCAAAGATTCATGACCCTTTGAGAGAAGAAATTCCTCCTCATTTCTGTTTTAAATGGACGACCCCTTATTCTGAAACTATGCTCCCTAATTCTAGATTCCCCCACGAGGGGAAACATCCTCTCTGCATCTACCCTGTCAAGCCCCTTCAGAATCTTATATGTTTCAATAAGATCACCTCTCATTCTTCTAAACTCCAATGAGTAGAGGCCCAACCTGCTCAACCTTTCTGCATAAGATAACCTCGTCATCTCAGGAATCAACCTCGTGAATCTTCTCTGAACTTCCTCCAATGCAAGTATATCCCTCCTTAAATACGGAGACCAAAACTGTATGCAGTACTCCATGTGTGGTCTCATCAATGCCATGCACATTTGTAGACTTCCCTACTTTTATACTCCATCCCCCTTGCAATAAAGGCCAACGTTCCATTCGCCTTCCTGATTATTTGCTGTACCTGCATGCTAGCTTTTTGTGTTTCATGTACAAGGTCTCCCAGGTCCCTCTGTGCCGCAGCATTTTGTAATCTCTCTCCATTTAAATAATAATTTGCTTTTTTATTTTTCTTAGCAAAGTGGATAATCTCACATTTTCCCACATTATACTCCATCTGCCAAATTTTTGCCCACTTACTGAGCCTGTCTATATCCCTTTGCAGACTCTTTGTGTCCTCCTCACAACGTGCTCTCCCACCCATCTTTGCATCATCAGCAAATTTGGCTACATTACACTCGGTCTCTTCATCCTGTGTTCTTCATCCAAGTCATTAATATAGATTGTAAACAGTTGGGGTCCCAGCACTGATCCTTGTGACACCTCACTAGTCACTGTTTGCCAACCGGAAAATGACCCATTTATCCCGACTCTCTGTTTTTGTTAGTTCGCCAATCCTCTATCCATGCTAATATATTACTCCCAACCCTGTGAGCTCTTATCTTGTGCAGTAACCTGGATTTTCAGACGGTAACTGATGTGAGTCCAAGTAAGAGACTTGCTCTAGAACTTAAAGGACATGGGGCTAGAACCTCCACTTTTGTGCTTATCGCCCAAAAATGGGCGTTATTTCTGGCGTGGGCATTAAAAAAGGGTTTTCACATCACCGGCTTCTCACCCATTCTCAAAACACCTAGTTTACATTTTTGAAAATGGGAGTTACTGCGAGCAATATCAAATGGGCGGTAGCATTACATTTTTTTGACCTGCCATAAAGTGTAGCTGTCCTTAGCAACGGCATGGCAATGCTCGATTCCCACTATTCTGGGGGTCAAGGGTCACCATGACTTGCGCAGAAGAGGAGACAGAGTGAGAGGGAGCTCAGAGGGACTGAAGGCGTGGCTGGGTGTGGCGTGGCTGCTTTTGGAGGAAGGAGGGAGACTTTAGAGCTTCACAGCAAGTAGGCAAACAAAAATTAGCTGTTACCAGCCACATATTTGACCGAATTTGCCCTATAATGGAGAGAGAGGAGGAGGCAACACAGCACATTGTGGAGACTGACGTTGGAGAGAGCAGTGAGGTGGGAGAGGAGCACATTGGAGGCCGCAAAAGAGTCAGGAGGTTCCCACCTCACTGCTCTCTCCAACGTCAGTCTCCACAATGTGCTGTGTTGCCTCCTCCTCTCTCTCCATTATAGGGCAAATGCCTCCCTCCTGCAGAAGGTCGAGTTACGCTGGGGTGATTTGATACAGGGAGGGCGGAGGAAGCCCACCCCGAAGGCCTACCAGAGGATATGGACCGAGATAGCAGAGGTGGTCTCATTGGCGACCAACAAGGTGCGTGAGGGCAACCAATGCCGCAAACGATGGAACGACCTTGTGAGATCTGAAAGAGTAAGTATTACATTGATTTACATGTACTTATGTATTTATATAATTTGATTTGTAACATTCATGAGTGGCTATTAGCAGATGTGAGGTCTTGCACTTTTACCGGGAATGTTTTATTCAAAGCCTGTGGTCACGGTGTATGTCTTTAGGTAAAGAATGATAATAATCTTAATAATCATGATTACATCTGTCGGTTATGTGCTGTATCAGTCTCTGTGACAGTACCTAGCAATGATATCACACAATGATCTTATGCCATGTCCTCCTATCACCTTTTACAGAAGAAGCTATCAACCATGAGGTCCGTGCAGAGGCGTTCAGGTGGGGGGCCACCAGTCCCCAGCGACATCACAGAGATGGGGGAGCAAGTGCTCGCACTCGTGGGGAAGCACCCCCAGACAGCCACGGATGCATCTGCAGACCCTGAAATGATGCCACGTGAGTAAAGCTTACACCATTGAGTTATGTAAAGTCTTTAGATGCCGCACCCACTCATATCCGAACAATCATATACGATAGATGATTTCTAAAAGTGTCATATAAATAATGCTGGCCTAATGAAAATCATTGCAATGCACAATGTGTTGATGGTCATGAAATGTGATGTCTGTGCTATTTTGATAGCGGTGGTGCTTTTGTTGTGTATATGCTGTGTGTAGCACTGGACTCAACTTGTCACCCTAGCACCCCCTTCTCCTCTAATAACCTCATTTGTGTTTTGCAGCTCAGCCAGCAGCGCGTCCCAAGGCAAGACCTAAGGCCAGAAGGTGGGGGCGCAGGGCAGGAGTCGGTGGATGATCCTACTACATCTGGTGCTGAGGAGCTCCGATTCTCACCCGTCAATCCGCTGGGTCTGTTCTCAACGGATGAGAGCGCGGACTTCGAAGAACCTGCATCGCCATGCTCCAGAAGCCATTCCACCCCAAGGCCATCTAGTGGTCCTCCAGTCATTCCCGTCTCCACTCTGGAGGTACCAGCCCCAAGCACCTCTCCACAGGGCACCCCATTTGCCCCCAGAACAGCGCCGATCCTGCGGAGGCCTCGTGGACGCAGCAGGTCTATTCCACAAGTGCGACATGACAGCAGAGAGATGGTACAGTTGTCCAGGAGGACTGTAGATATTGGTGACCAGCTCATCGAAGCACTGGGGGGCATATCCCGACAGCTGGCCACCATGACCGAGTACATTCCACGCATGGCGGAGTCCCTGGATGCGATAGCCAGGAACACTGTTGCCACAGGCCTCCCAGTGGTCCCCGAGCGCGGCACTCCACCCCTAGGTTCCGCACCACCACTTCGAACGACAGATGAGAGCAAAGACCAAGATCCTGCTTCTGCATCAGAGAATGTTGCCCCTTCAGCACCCCCCGCTCCCGTACCCATGCAACCACCGCATCTGCCTCCATCCCCCGCAATGAGGCACTGCCTGAGGAGCTCCTCGGCCAGGTGCCGTGGAGTGAGGAGTGGAAGGGGTAGAGGTGGGGAGAAGAAGAAGATGGGGGAAGGAAAGTGAGGTGCATGTGCACAGGTGATGGCTGTGTTATATTTCCATCTGGGTGTATGCAATTTGTTGCACTGTATGGGGGCTGGGGACCACGCTCCTGCTTTGCCTTTATATTCTGTGTTGCTAGACATGTTGAACATGTGATTTATGTCAATGGTGGAAAATGTGGGTTGTGGGCGGGGGTTGGGTGTTATTGGCTGTGATACTTATGATTTCAGACCAATGGTGGTATTAAACTTTTGTTATTGAACATAACCTTGTTGCGCATTGTCTCAGATAGCTGGACCGTTATACACTGGTGATTCCTTACCATGAAAGGGTTAAATACAACTTATCAATCAACGTAAACTTTAACTGGCACCAAGATGATGGGCACCATTGATGTCTGAGCTGCACACACACAGCAGTGTGTCAGCGTTGTCACTCACATCAGCGCTCTTTCAGGCAAATCTTTCAGATATCAGCTCCTCACGCAAGAGTGGGATTTAACAAATGTCAGCCACACCGCTGGCATTTGTTCCGGTTAGTTCCACTTTTTGGGGCGGTTTTTTGAGCGAGCAATATTCTGGGCTATATGTGTGCGAGATGGTGAAATTGACGATGGGCGATCTCCATGGCCGCTAGTTTGGGTAAATATGCTCTTTACGACAAAAAACAGTGGCCGGGTGTTCATATTGAATCTCGCCGTTAATTCCGTGCAGAAAGTAACCCTGGGCGATATTATGGGCGTTGATTTCGCCCATTCTGCTGATTACGCCCCAAAAAAGGGAGCGGGCGGTAATATTTTTTCCCATCGTTAAGCACATGGGGAAAGTAACGCTCACCGATAAGTCACCTAAAAAAGCCCGTTGGTTTCCATTTTGTGCCAAAATTGGCGATATATGGGCGTTATACGTCATTTCAGCAGTAAAATGGGCATTAAGTGGGCGTTAAGCATGCAAAAAAAGTGGAGTTTCTAGTCCAAGGTATTAAAGGGAATGTAGCTACATGGATAGAGAGATGTAAAGGAACAGACAGCAAGGAGTTGGGGTAACTGGATGTTCTTTGGGTTGCCGACTCATGCCATGCTCCAGGGTTCAATGATTTCTATTCATAAAAGTGCTTTGGACATGATCACAAAAGGAATAATATAGAAGTTTGCTGACATCAAACTGTGAAGAACAATGCAGGAGATTGCAAGAGAACATAGACAGGTGTTCAACATTGGGAGGTGTTTTGATAAGGAAAATCAAGAAAACTAATTTCTTGCTGGTGCAGTTCAATGCAGAGAAACATGAAATTATAAATTTTGGGAAAAAAGAGGGAATATACAATAAATAGTAAGACTGTTAAAAGAATGTAGGAACAGAGAGCGATAGAGTGAAAATACATAGGCCGAGAAGTTCGTCTCCTTTGCGCTTCCTGTTAACACCTCCGGGGGGCGATAACGGGGCGCTACCGGCTTTGCCACCAGGCATGGCGAGAGTACCGACACCCGCGAAATTCCCATCGAGGTTGGCGGCGGCGGTAACCCCTAGCGTCACGATTGCCTGCGCCCGGAGGTCGTGACGTCATCGTGCTGCGGTTCCACCCCCTGCAGCATCACCGGGCACCAACACCGACAGCTGAGTGAGGTGTTGTTAGGGAGGCCGGGCGCTTGGAGAGCGCTATCTAAAGGGAATGATGGTTGCGTCAATGAAAAAGGTTTCTGAATGCGTTACTTCCAGTTTTGAGCATTTTCTTCGGCTGCAATTGATCACCCCTGCCCTCGGCTCGAGAACGTGGGGCTGATCGTCGCGGATCATGGCTGCCGTCGGCGTTAAGGGATATCCTTTCCACGCAGAGCCTGCGGCAATGGCCCTTCCCTTCAAGCGAGGGAAGGAACTTTCGATCCCAGAAGCGCTGCACGGTACATCGGGCAGTGCTCTGCCGCTACCGCCCCTCTTGCCGGCTTTAGCACTCCAAGGGAAGTGGTCATGCTTGGTTTAACGTTCCACTTCCTTCCTGAAGTGCTGAACCGGAAGTTCGCATTGACGTAGCACCCAGCGATACTTTTGCGCTACTGCAAAAGTTATCGCCCCAAACGGGGTGCTTCGCAATTTATTCCCCCCATAGATCTTTATAGGTGCAAGTGCCCAGAACTGGGACAAATGAGATTCTGGATTTCATATGCACATTGAATAGAAAAGTAAGGAAGTGATCCAAGGTATCGGTTCGACCACAGTTGGAATACTTCACAGACTTCCGGGCACCAATGTTCCCGCTAAGCTGCGTGACCTGATCTGCAAGGATCCACACAGGATGCTCACCGGCTCTTACATTGTAGATACAGCGCATGCACAAACATTTGAATGGGCCACGCCTTGGGGGAGGCAGGCCGCAAAGGAGGCAGTGCAGCTTACCGGGGACATTGTTGGGCAGCCCAGTATAATAGGTGTTGTGTACACATAAATAACTGACAAACTGAGCCAGGAGAAATGTAACTTAACTTAACTGTACTTTTATACAACCCAAAATGGAGTCTCAAACCGGCATGAACCAGGATGAGTACAGCAACTGTGAATAGCTCCCGCAGGGTCCTTAGAGCAATGGACAGGGTGCAGCATAGATTGACTGCAATGTTACCAAGAACGAGGAATTGCAGATATTAAGAAAGGTTTAAAGAATTGGAACTGGTTTCACTCAAACAGAAAAGATGAAGGGGAAATTGAAAAGAGGTTCTCAAAATGATGCATAGTTTCGTGCGAGCAAATAGTGAAAGGTTGGTCAATGAGTAACAAGGGGGGCACAGACTGAGGATTGTCACTCGAAGAGTGAGTTTACACAGCGGGCTACTAGAACATGGAATATTTAAGCACAAATTACTGTTAACACAAAGATAATAACAGTATGTTAAAGGAAACTGGTTCTGCATTTGAAAAGGAACAATATGAAAATATACAGAGAATGGGTAAGAAAATAGGATACTGTTCCAGTAGCAGAGTTAGTACTGACATGGGTACGATGGGCCGAATGGTCTCCTTCTGTCATTTCTATCATCTGAGGATAGTGTATCACCTGTTGATAAAACTGCAGTTTTGAAAATTGTGATTAATGCCTCGTCGCCCACTAATAGAGCGAGTGATTGGTGGCTCGGGTCCATGTTTGCATTAGCACGTGATGACCAAACTGATCATGAATGTTTGGATTTCGCAAATGGTTTCTTCTTCATGTTTGCTGAACATTGCGCTTGTGAGTAGAGCAGATGTCACTCTGCAAATCTGATGCGCAAGAACCGCTCCCTATAACTACAGGTCTGTCTGCCGCCTGAATGTGGAACTTAGAGCCACTCGTGAGACCTGTTGCCTTCTCCTTGAATGTGCTAGAGAGATGAATATTGACATCACTGGAGTAAGGGGTCGCGTGGGAAGTGGCTGTACAGGCGCCCAAGTGTATGGTCAGTCTATGGCAGATGCTATTTTGTTTTTGCTATGTGGCAGAGACAAGTTTCACCTTGCACTTGTTTGATGTTGGTGTACTCTGCTTGCATCAGAAAACTCGAATTTGAAGAGATTATGGGGCCGGAAATTGCCCCGCGCCCCGATCGGGAGCGGTACCTTCCAGGCTGGGACTTATATCGCCCGGCCTGGAGGTCCCCCCCCCCCTGGACGCGGAATTGGGAATGTGTACCCCTCCAAGGAAGCAGAGGACTCGCTTCGCATCCTTGGAGGGCCCCACTCGGGGCGGGAGCGCGGCGCTGAGTCCAGCTCAGGAGGCCAGCCCTACGAGGAGCATCTGCGGAGCACTGACGCACCACAACGCCCCTCCCCTTCATTTAAAGGGGCGGGCCGCTGCACACTCTGCGGACCCTTTAGTAGCTGCCACGAGGCCACCAGGGATCCAATCGACTGGGCCAGCTGGGCACCCATAACGGAGTGCCGGGCTGCAGGATGACGGCCCGGTCGATGTGAGGGCCGCCATTGTCGGGTCGACGCAAGAGTCGGCCGACAAAATAAAATGGCGGCCCAGGCTGCTAAAGGCTTCCCCTTCAAGGGGCGACCCGGCAGCAGTTGTGCGCCAGCCTAGCGGCCCGCGGGGTCATTTTCCCCATGGAGCGCAAAGGGTTCGGCGCAGGGCGATAAGAGGTCGGCAGGCACGCCGATGATGTCATCGGCGGGCATGCGCCGGCCCGCGACGCAGTGCTACCAATACATCGCCCCACCCCCCCCAAACTTCCGGGGCAATTTCACGGGAGGTGCATTCACCCCCCTCACCCGGGCAAAAACTTAATTGCACCCCCTTAGCGCTCATAGGTGGCGCTAACGTGGCTATAAAAAAGGGGCAAATTTGGCTCCATATGTTTTTCAGAAATCGTGGCTTGACAAGTATTTGCTCAGTGATAGCGAGGGTTCATATCATTGCTGAGGCTGGTCGGTTATATGTGGCATCTATCTGTACACAGTGAGGAAGTGGTCTTCAGTGATAAAGTAGATCTCATCATGATAATGTTGGAACTGATAGGAGCTCGTGTACTATGTAAATTATGGCAGTTATAGTCATTGTGATTGTGGATTATTTCCATCAGCAATCAGACAATCTCTATCTGCAAGTTTGTGAAGTCTTGGCAACTCATGTGGATGATGGAGCTGTGTCTGTAACTGTCAATGCTCTGTAGACATTTCCTGGCTTTGTGTGGAATCCACTTTTAAAAAGAATAAAATGTACTTACTGCCAATAACATGTATTTCTAGAAATTGCATATGGTTAAGTTAATTTCACCTTTGTATATGGTTCCTTTGTCCGGGTTTCTCTCTGCTGAATCATAATGTGTGTCAAAATACTGGAAAATCACCAAAAAACTTGAAAAATTCAAAATTTCTGGGGGAGAGACATGTCAGCAGACTCCTTAACGTATACATTTGACAATCACTTCGTGCTTTAAAAACATTAAAACCCACCACAGCAAAACCTGCAGGTGCAGCTTAAGTCACAAGTTCATGTCTCGCTTCACCCTCTGTGTAACTACAGCTTTCAATTTGAGCAGAGTAAGGAACTGAATTGCAGAATGGTATCTAAAAACACGATTAGAAATCTAAAAATCTAACTGTACCGAAAAGGAATTTAATTTATTCATTGGCCTGGCTTTGGCTAGAGGCGTCTATTCAGCGCCGTTTTCTCAGTTGTAAATTTTTGTTGAGTTTGCTTTTATTCGTTCCTGGGATGTGGGCATTGCTGGCAAGACCAGCATTTATTGTCCATCCCTAATTGCCCTTGAGAAGGTGGTGGTGAGCCGCCTTCTTAAACCGCTGTAGTCCGTGTGGTCACCTTTCAGGGTCTGTGCTGATGAAGCTTTTCTGAGTTTTGTTAGTTGGCATGTATGCTTACAAGGGTCCTTCCCCAAATCAGTTGTGCATACAGCAGGAGTACCAGCTCCCTTCCCCTCTCCCTCCCCCTTTCCAGGGAGTCAGTGCCTCACTGACTGGCAGCCTTGGGTTTCACACATAGTAAAACACACCAGTCTATACTGACATTATTTCTCTAGCAATTATAAGCCCTAAAACAATCAGCACATAATTACCCAAAGTATGCTCCCACAACTGCCCAGCAATCACATAAACATACACAGCTCAATTTTCACTGAATTTAACAAAACATGAAAAACATATTTGTCGCAACGCCCCTCCGGAAGCCATTTTGTTGTCCTCCAAAGTGTGCCCTGACTGAACTTCAACTCACACTTGCCCTGGAGCACGCCCTCCACAGGTGTCAAAAGGGTATTACACTGACTGAGGCCGCTTACAATCTGCAGCCAAACTCGACAAGCACAAGGAAACGCGACTAGGCCAACATCCCCAGCATTGAAGGACTGACCACATTTGATCAGCTCCGCTAGGCAGGGCACATTGTTCGCATGCCTGACACGAGTGGGACTGCAAGGTTCAGTACTGTTACTGGCTGCCGAATTATTGTGATGGTGTTCCGACGCGCGCACGTGCATCTGTTATTTATTACTCACAGTGTTGCGCAGCAAATGTAATGTGGCTGATCATGATGCAAAAGGTTTTAAAGGCCAAAGGAAAAGTGAAAAATATTTGTACTTACACGTCTCCGGGTGCTTCCCGAGGCTGTGGGTCTGGCGGAAATACTGTGGGTTCTCAATCACCGGGATCCGGGTCATCCCAATAACAACCGCGTCTGGTCCAACGTCCATAGACGAGGGCGTGATAATCCCATGATTGATATGGTGCAGTGGGCTGCCAGAATCTTCCTCGCCGCTGATCACGGCCACTGGTCCTGCAACACACGAGAAAAATGGGCATAAACATTTCTCACATATCACACCAGGATTTAGAACATTGCCCCGTTTTGTGCCTTAAAATCATACACTGCCATCTACCATCACCCTAAAGCTCATGGTCTACAGGGCTGTAGTCATACCCGCCCTCCTGTATGGCTCAGAGACATGGACCATGTACAGTAGACACCTCAAGTCGATGGAGAAATACCACCAATGATGTCTCCGCAAGATTTTGCAAATCCCCTGGGGGGATGGATGCTCCAACGTTAGCGTCCTTGATCAGGCCAACATCCCCAGCATTGAAGCACTGACCACACTTGATCAGCTCCACTGGGCGGGCCACATTGTTCGCATGCCTGACACGAGACTCTCAAAGCAAGCGCTCTATTCGGAACTCCTTCACGGCAAAAGAGCCAAAGGTGGACAGAGGAAACGTTACAAGGACACCCTCAAAGCCTTCCTGATAAAATGCAACATCCCCACTGACACCTGAGAGTCCCTGGCCAAAGACCGCCCTAAATGGAGGAAGTGCATCCGGGAGGGCGCTGAGCACCTCGAGCCTCGTCGCCAAAAGCATGCAGAAATCAAGCGCAAGTAACGGAAAGAGCATGTGGCAAACCAGTCCCACCCATCCTTTCCCTCAACAACTATCTGTCCCACCTGTGACAGGGACTGTGGTTCTCGTATTGGACTGTTCAGCCACCTAAGGACTCATTTTTAGAGTGGAAGCAAATCTTCCTCGATTCCGAGGGACTGTCTACGATGATGATGATGATGATGATGAAACCTAACAGCATTCACCCCATACACTGTCAAACCTGCGACTCAGATGTGACTCCTCCACATTGTGACTGGAATGATTCTTACACAGTGCTACTGGCATGTAATTACAGAGGAGAACTGTTAAATGAATATGATTTTGCCAAGCAATTTTATTCTTTTCACTGTTGTATCAAGTTTGATTGTCATGTGATTATGCCTTACACACTGAAAAAAAGACATGCACTTATACATCACCATTCACGACCTTTTGGAGTATAGTCACTGTTGTAATGTGGGAAACACGGCAGCCAATTTGCGCATAGCAAGCTCCCACAAAACAGCAATGTGATAATGAACAGATAATCTGTTTTTTTATGGTGATGTTGGTTGAGGGATAAAAGGGGTTAACTCCCCTGCTCTTCTTCAAAATAGTGCCATGGGATCTTTAACGTCCACCTGAGAGGGCAGACAGGACCTCGGTTTAAAGTTTCATCCAAATGACGGCACCTGCAACAGTGCAGCACTCCCTCAGCACTGCACTGGATTGTCAGCCTAGATTTTTGTGCTCAAATCCCTGAAGTGGGACTTGAACCTGTTAAGTCCTGACTAATGTACTGACCTACACGAGGCACATGCTGAAGTCAAGGTCACTCAGGACCTGTACCTTTAATTCCAGCTCTCCAGTGCTGCACTTGCCTGAGACCTCCCTTTATATACCACAGTGGGACAGGTATGGAGTGTCTCCTGCAAGTGCACCCCTAGTGGTAAGGTATGCTTATTGTTACAGGTCCTATTCAGTTACAGTCATGTATAGCATGGTAAGATGCAGTTATATACAGTAATGTGAGATACATGACAGAACCCACAACCTTCTGACTTAGAGATGAGGGTGCTACCCACTGAGCCACATCTGACAGGGAGACTGGTGCGTGCTTACTACTCACCGAGCGGGACTGATTGCTGACACTAGTTTGATTTGCTGGCGCATACTTTGAAAAAATACCCTTAGAGTAGTTTGTTTCCTAAAAGCTCCAGCTGCCACCCACAAACAGTTGCCTTATTTCATATTTAAAATTCCACAGGGATACAGGCCTCCCACGGTCCGTGAAGTCCAGGTCACATCTTTGCTCAGAATGAGTTTTGATATCAGATAGAGTTCAACAGATTGAAAAGCCATTTCAGTGTACGAAACAGGGTTTATTTCCTTTAAGAGTCAGCTGATTTGAAATAGGCTACTGAGTGCAGCTGAGCTGTGGCAGGTATTCATGTTAAATACTCCACTGGGTCCCTGCCCCACGCACAATGTCAAATTCCTCTCGGACGACCTGCAGGCACTAATGGCTATCAGGGGACCACAACAAAGCTATTAACGGGAACACACATCAACTGCATTTTTGAAAATGTGATCCCACCAAAGTAAAAGATCGAAACTGTTTCAGGGAATAACAAAGTATAACTTCCACGGAGCAAAATCAGTCAGAAAAATACCAGGAACATGCTTGGAAAAATCTCTACCTCCAGTTTGTAAGCAGGCCGTGAGAGCCCAAGTATAAGAGAAGACACTGTTCAGGAAATTCCAGCTTGCAAGCCAGAAACTCATGCACAAAGACAGCAATATGCGCCAATGAAAATGGAAGGCGGCCATTTTATTTTACAATATGGCCGTGCGGGCTATTTCAAAAGAGTGAATCTGAGGGATATTTTTCTGACTCTACGCTCTCAGCGGGAGTGTTAATCAGAAATTCAGGTGTGCGCTGTGCATTATATTCTGAACATCCATTTAAATAGTAAAAAAAAAACACACACAACAGTGTGTTGAACCATGTTCCCTAAGGTGGGGTTTCCTGCTGGAAACGCATTGTTAATAGAAAAAAAGAGAAAAATCTTGCATTTTTATATGACCTTTCACGACCTCAGGTTGTCCCAAAGCATTTTACAGCCAAGGAAGTACTTTTGAACTGTAGTTAATGTTGTAATGTAAGAAACGCAGCAGTCAATTTGCAAGCTCCCACAAACAGCGATGAGATAAGTGATCACATAATCTGTTTTAAGTGTTGATCGAGGGATAACTGTTGGCCAGGACCCTGGGAGAACTTCCAAAATGTTCTTTTTCAAAGAGTGCCATGGGATCTTTTATGTCGACCCAAGAGAGCAGACGAGTACCTCGGTTTAACATCTCATCCAAAAGACGGCACTTCGGACTCTGCATCACTCCATCATTCTCATCCTTGTTTTCAAGTCCCTCCATGGCCTCACCCCTCCCTATCTCTGTAATTTCCTCCAGCCCCCCACACCCCGAGATGTCTGCGCTGCTCTAATTCTGCCCTCTTGAGCAACCCTGATTATAATCGCTCAAACATTGGTGGCCATGCCTTCTGTTGCCTGGGACCCAAGCTCTGGAACTCCCTCCCTAAACCTCTCCGCCTCTCTACCTCTCTTCCCTCCTTCAAGACGCTCCTCAAAACCTACCTCTTTGACCAAGCTTTTGGCCACCTGCGCTAATTTCTACTTATGCGGCTCGGTGTCAAATCTTTTATCTCATAGTAATCCTGTGAAGTGCCTTGGGACGTTTCACTACATTAAAGGAGCTATATAAATACAAGTTGTTGTTGTTGTCAGTAACTCACAGGAGTGACAGCATATATATTGTGGTTCCATGATTTAAGCTGCAGTTTACCCCATAAGGTAGCAAAAATAAATGAGAATGCACATAAGTACAATATTTGTAATGCTGAATTTAGACATTTTTGAAGGTGGGGTGGGGGGGGGCAGTGGGGGTGGGGGAGGGGGGGGGAGCTTTGTTGGTCCCAAATGTATTTCCTTGCGGTCTGTGAGTATATCCTCTAGGAAATTTGGATTCTCAACAGCTTTTGGTAAATTTTTCAGCATTTTGAAGTTGTCATGTATGTACATGCTGTTTGTAGCCACCAGATGGTGTCATTGTTGGAGGCCACGCACATGGTGCTGCTCTGGTATAAAAGGCCAGCCATTTTGTGAGTCAGGCATTTTGGGCCTTAATAAAGCAGAACGAGGTTGTACCTTGTTCAGTTAAACAGTACTCAGTTTGTACCTTTATTGCATACATAACAGAAGTGTATTGTGATTTGGCATTTGAAGACAATAATGTTATGTAGTTAACTCCTTGCAACCTGTATTACACTACCACCAGAGGATCGACGGGAGCACGGTATATAAGCAGGCCACACACGAGGTACCTGCACTCTGGAGTCTCATTAAAGGAGGGTCACACTTGCTCATTGTACACAGTACTCAGTTTCATCCTTTATGTTGAGCTTATCAAATAATATATTGTTAAATACTAAAACAAAAGTCACAAATGACTGTTGCCTTTTACACCATCAGAACATAATATTCAATCTCATCCAAACCATTGAGACTATTAAAAATTAAATACAGCACCTTCCTGACTTTACTTATGGTCCAAAGACAGATTGATACAAAATTCAATACTTAGCTCGAGCAGTGGTTGCATCTGGTATGTACAGATAATAGTTTTCTTTATTATTAGAAACTTATACAAAGCCAACTGGAACTGCAGATAACAATGGTTGCAACATTTAAAATAGGAAATCCAGCCTTTAGATCCCAACAAATGAAGTGCTGATATTGATGGCTGTAAATGGACAGCACACCAAGTTGAAGGGCAAACTCAAAACAACAACAACTTGAATTTATATAGCGCCTTTAACATAGTAAAAATGCCCAAGGCACTTTACAGGTGCATTATCAGACAAAATGTAAAGAGTTATCAGGATAGGTGACCAAGAGCTTGGTCAAAGTGATAGGTTTTAAGGAGTGACGTAAAGGAGGAGAGAGAGGTGGAGAGGTTTAGGGAGGGAATTCCAGAGCTTAGGGCCTAGGCAGCTGAAGGCACAGCCGCCAATGATGGAGCGATGAAAATCAAGGTTGTGCAAGAGTCCAGAATTGGAAGCGCGCAGATATCTCGGAGGGATGTAGGGCTGGAGCAGGTCACAATGATAGGGACGTGCCAAGGCCATGGAGGGATCTGAACACAAGGATGGGAATTTTAATATTGAGGCTTTGTTGGAGCGGGAGCCAATGTAGGTCAGCAAGAACAGGGGCGATGGTGAGAGTTAGGATAAAGGGCTCAACAATCCAGTAATTCGTAGTACAGACACAAAAAACTCACATTTTTCTCTGTGGAATATGATAGTTCACTGAACCTTCTTTAATCTCTCCCAATTAAAGATTGCTCAAAATATATTTTTACGAACAAGGGGCCGAAATTGCCCCACATCTCGTCTGGGGGGCGGTAACCTTCGGGGGGGCGGGTCATTTGTCGCCCATACCGGAAGCCCCGCCCCCGGCGTGGAATTGGCCTTTGAGCCCCACAAACGAGGCCAAACGTTGCCTCGGGCGATCACTTCGTTGGAGGGGCGCTCCCGAAGCTCTGTGTAGCGCTCACGCGCCACAACGCTCCTCCCCTTCAGTTGAATTTTGTATCAATCTGTCTCTGGACCATAAGTAAAGTCAGGAAGGTGCCGTATTTAGTTTTTAATCGTCTCAATGGTTTGGGTGAGATTGAATGTTATGTTCTGATGGTGTAAGTCAACAGTCATTTGTGACTTAAAATAGCCACTTTTGCTTTAGTATTTAACAATATATTATTGTCTTCAAATGCCAAATCACAATACATTTCAAAGAAGGGAGAAAAGGATAGGCCGAGTAATTACAGGCCTGTAAGCCTAACCTCAGTTGAAGGGGTGGACTGCTGCAGACTCTGTGGGCCACCACTGGGCCACCAGGGACAATCTCGACCCAAAGAGGGGTGCCGAGTTGTATAATGGAGACAAGGGTCGCCGTTGTCGGGCCGACGGAAGAGTCGGCCGACAAAAAAAAAATGGTAGCCCAGGACGCACACGACCTCCCCTTTCACTGTGGGGCGCAAAGGTGTCAGCAGGGGGCGGTGAAGGGTCTGCGGGCACTTGATGATGTCATCGCTGGGTGTGCCCCATCCCAGGGCACGCCGTTAACTTCAAATCGCCCCCAAGATCTCGGGGGCAATTACGCCCGAGGCAGAACCGCTGTCCGTCCCCAGGCGAAAAGGCAATTGCGGACCGTTAGCGCCTCCCAGCGGTGCTAACAGGGCGCAGAAAAGGGGCAATTTCAGCCTCAAAACTATTAGAATAAAGTTTTTTGCTATTACAGATGAAAATATTCTTGTCATATACTGCATCAAATATATGCAACGTAATTTAATCTGGAGGGCACCATTGGTGGCTTTAAGTTTTTGGGTAATACATTTATTCTACTCTGTAAACAAGCATCACAGTTAACTTTTGTTGAGAAAAGATGACTGCGCCACTCTTTGGTAGCATAATATTACATTCCTCTCTGACCAGACAGTCCCCTTTATTGTTTTTGATTAACACGCCAAATAGTTTAACCCAGTGGCCACCAACACCCGTTAACAAATTGCCTGAAAAATCCTCGGTGAGTGCAACACCAAAGTGCAAAGGCAAAGTTAAACCTTAATAATTGGACACAAGGATCTATGGTTGATGGGTTTGTTTTTCTGGTAGTTATTTATCTTGTGGAAGAAGGCAGAGTGCCAAGCTTTTTGCTGATGTGAGACTGAGCTCATTATCACTGTGCTTGGAATTAAACCGTACTTTCAGATATTTATTTGCGCAGTGAATACAGGGACTGAATTATGTTGCCTTTTGCATTTTGCATTAAAGCAACCAATTTTATTTAAAGGTAAGTGCTTTGTACAATAACTCGCGCTGAAGTGTCGTTTTCTACATGAAACTCACACCAAATGCAAAGCTTGTGAAAACTGGGAGCCTGCCAAAATAACTGAGAATTTCCTTCCCTTTCAGACCAGGGCTTTAGGATAATTTACATCGGATTTAGTAATGTTCTGTAAAGGTCTGGCATTCATCCACAGTTCGAGAGATCATATTAGACTCCCCTTTACTTTGGCAGTGAATGTTACTCCATACACTCTGTATTGTAGCAGACCACCCATTCCCCCACCCCACATTCCCTGAAATAAATTCCACACGAGGAAAAAAAATCCAAATACAGCCGTGATCTTGGTGGATCCCATCAAACTTTGCATGTAAACAGAAAAACTGCTCCACTGATGAGGTTACTGTTTCGATGTTCTCCTGGTGATAATTAAACACTTCACCTCGTAAACCCCTGACCTTCATGGAGTTACTTCGAGGCTGCAGCACAGAAACAGGTCATTTGGCACAACTGGTCTATGCCACCATTTATGTTCCACTCGAGCCTCCTCCCACCCCTCTTCATCTAACCCTATCAGCATATCCTTCTGTTGTTTTTTCCCTCAGGGACTTATCCAGCTTCCCCTTAAATGGATCGATGCTATTTGCCTCATCTTCTCCTTGTGGTAGTACGTTCCACATTCTCTCCCCTCTTGTGGTGAAGAAGTTCCTCCTGAATTCCCTACTGGATTTATTAGTGACTGTTTTATATTCATGGCTCCTAGTTTCGGTCTCTCCACAAATGGAAACAATTTATCCGCGTCTACCTTATCAACCTCTTTTGTTATCTTCAAGGCCTCGAGCAGGTCACCGCTCAGCCGTCTCTTTTCGAGAGAAAAGGGCCCTGGCCTGTTCAGTCTTTCCTGGTAGTTATAACCTCTCAGTTCTGGTATCACCTTTGTAAATCATGTTTGCACCTTCTCCAATGCCTCTATAATCTTTTTTATAAATGGAAAGCTGAACTGTGCAGAGTACTCCAAATGTGCTCTAACCAAGGTTTGGAACAAGTCCTTACACAAATTAGGGTTATAGTCCCTAGAATTTAGAAGGTTAAGGGGAGATCTGATCGAATTTTTCAGGATATTAAGGGGGACAGATAGGGTAGATAGAGAGAAACTATTTTCGCTGGTTGGGGATTCTAGGACTAGGGGGCATAGTCTCAAAAATAGAGCCAGATCTTTCAGGAGTAAAATTAGGAAACACTTCTACACACAAAGGGCCCAAGTTTCCACATGATTTGCGCCTGATTTTTAGGAGCAACTGGTGGAGAACGGACTATCTTAGAAATCGCAATTCTCCACCTTTTTTTTTCTGCAGTTCTAGTCAGGTAGAACAGTTCTACTTTGGAACAGAATTTTTTCTTCAAAAGGGGGCGTGTCCGGCCACTGACGCCTGATTTGAAAGTTTCCACAGTGAAAACGTACTCCAAACTAAAGTAGAATGGAGCAAGTGAAGATTTTTGTAGAACTGAAAAAACCTGTTCTACACATTAAAAAATCAGGCGCAGGTTACAAATTAGGCGCCCAGAACGAGGTGGGGGGGGGAAGGGAAGTAATTAAATTCTATAATAAATCCTTAGTTATACTTATACAAATATTATACAAATAAATCCAACCTGAATAAACATTTATAAGCAAAGAAAAGATTAAATAAACCATCTTCCTACCTGTGTGAAAGTGCTTCAGCCAGGGAGAATTCTGCAGCCGTTCGTGCCGCTGAGCGGGAGGTGGGGGGGGGAGGAGAAAGCGGTTTGTTGTTGTGGAGGGGAGGGAGGGGAAGGAGACAGCGGTTTGCTGCCGCGGAGGGGAGGGGAGGGGAAGGAGACAGCGGCTTGTTGCCGTGGAGGGAGGGGAGGGAGGGGAAGGAGACAGCGGCTTGTTGCCGTGGAGAGAGGGGAGGGAGGGGAAGGAGACAGCGGCTTGTTGCCGTGGAGGGAGGGGAGGGAGGGGAAGGAGACAGCGGCTTGTTGCCGTGGAGAGAGGGGAGGGAGGGGAAGGAGACAGCGGCTTGTTGCCGTGGAGAGAGGGGAGGGAGGGGAAGGAGACAGCGGCTTGTTGCCGCGCAGGGGAGGGGAGGGAGGGGAAGGAGAGCGCCGTTTGTTGCCGCGGAGGGGAGGGAGGGGAAGGAGACAGTGAGAAGGGTAGCCTCAGTGCTGATGGCAATGTGATTTTATTAAAAAATGTTCAAAAATTTAACTGCTACAAAGAACTACAAAAATGGCCGAGTGCCAATGTTTTTTCACACTGAGCATGTGCGAACGCTCCAACGCGCATGCGCAGCGTTGCCGGCAGGAAAAAAACTAATTTAAATAGTACCCGCCCCCTCCCACTTACAAAATCGGCGCGAGTGTAGGCTCCCCCCCCCGGGGCGCCGCGCCAAACAGACAAGGAGCTGCAAAGCGCTCGAGAATAGCGCGTTTTTTTTCTGGCGCCGTTTTAGGCGCAAAAAATGGGCGCCCAGCTCGGAGGGGCGCCCGTTTTTTATCCTGTGGAAACTTGGGCCCAAAGGGTGGTAGAAGTTTGGAACTCACTTCTGTAAAAGGCAGTTGATCAATTGTTAATTTTAAATCTGAGATTGATAGATTTTTGTTCACTAAATGTATTAAGAGATATGGGCCAAAGGTGGGAATATGGAGTTAGGTCGCAGATCAGACATGATCTCATTGAATGGGGGAACAGACTTGAGGGGCTGAATGACCTACTCCTGTTCCTATGTTCCTTGAGCTGACCTAAGAAGCACTTGCTAATGTTTCGAGCATGCAATTGCCCGGGTTTGAGTGGGTGTTGGGGTGGTGGGGGATGATGAACTAACCTCACAATGCATTGTGTGTTATCTCTTCTCCAAATGGACTGAAACATCACTCTTGAGTGGACGAGAAGACACGCATTGCATTGTGGGCTGACCTAAAATGTCCCAAAATGGCAAATTGTTGTGTTTTGGCTGAGGAAGCATGAAAGTGGTCCTGACACACCAAACAAGAAGAAGAGAGTTGGAACTATGCATATGTAGCTCTCTCCCAAACTATACTGAGTGCCCCGTCTTTAACTTCTCACACATACCCCTCCACAATACTTCACACACGTGCTCCCTCCCCATACTTTGCATTATTGCCTCTCCCCCAAATTTTGCACATGCCCCTCTCCTATATTTTAAACAGGAGACCCTTCCCCTTCTACAGCACGGAGCCCCGAACAACATCCCAATTCAAAATCAGGAAAAACTCAAACTAAACAACAGGAACTGATCCACCTTCTCTGCGTTTCTAATACTTTCTATTTTTATTTCAGATTTCCGTCATGTAGAGTTTTTTTTTTTAAATGTATTTTTCAGTTCCAATTTAACTGATATTTTACTGGTTTTACAAACCCAGTTTACTCCATCCCAACTGTTCCTGCATTCCATTAACTACACAGCCAACAATGAAATACATAAAGAGATAGAATGTACTAACAGCAGCAGTCCAGAGACCTGGAATTATGGCATGCCAAAGTTGGGAACATTCCAATAGCCTTTACTACTCCACTTCTGAAAAAGCTACACTTCCATACAGTCTCTCCCTCCAGTCAGCCCCTCTGCAGGGACTCCCTCCATATAGACTCGCTCCTTACGGATTCCTGGACAAAGACTCCTCTGTACCTAATCCCTGTGTATGGCTGTTACACACTGTACTCACCAACTGCTTCTTAAGGGGAGCAATGCAGTTCATAATTACTATCTTCATAGACAAGGAAGTGGCCAATATTACTTTGTTTGTGAGGGAGAAGACTGGAGGAGAAGCATCACATTCATTCCTGATGATACTATACAAGAGTCACATTATGACGGATTTGGTAAAGTCCATTTCATGATGACTTTACTCTTTAAAAAGACAAAGGAGGGGGGAAATTGTCCTTCACCCCGTTTCGGGCAGATAATTTGAATTATTTGAATGATTACCGCCTGGCGGGAGGTGGGAAATTGGGCTCTTTAAATCAAAAAATGCCTCCCAGAGCTTTCGGGCCCTGTTGGAGGTGGTAGTGGGACGCAACATCCTTCCCCTTCACTTAAAGGGATGGGATGCTGCGAGGCCTAGTGAGACCCCCGTGGTGCCCACTGGGCGGCCAGGGAGGGGTTTGGCTGGGACAGCAGCCCGGCACACAAGAGGATGTGCCAGGCTGCCTGTTGGGGGCCCGGCCGAACCCGGGGCCGCCATTGTCAGGCCGACTCAGGAGTCGACCGACAATTAAAACAAAAAGGCGGCCACGGGGGTATGCCCTCCCCTTTAAGGGCGGCCACAGCGCCCAGCCACAGGCAGCTACTTCCTGCACTCCCGCAAAAGGGGGCAATTGCGGAATTGCCTGCCCCCCGGGTGGAAAGGCCTTACCACCCCATTACTACTGAGTCTATTAGAAAACCCAATTCTAATATTATTGGAGTGTGTCATAGACACTTTCACTCAGAAAATCTTAACCTTTGAGCAATCTCATATTTAACACTATTAAAGACTGAAGGTGACGCCTTTAAACACCAACAGGTATATAGGGTTGGAGGTCAAGTGCTATTGATACCAATCCACAACTTGAGAAACATTGCTTAAAAAAAATAGAGCAGCAATTGGAGGAGGAACTAGGATTTTTTTGCCTTAAATGTTGGCATTCTTCCAAATATTTTGCCAAACCTAGAGGTTGAGAGAGCAGTTCCGGGCTTGACAACTATTGAAAGGGAAGGACGCCCCTCTCAGTGCAGAGCATCATTCTTGCTGCGAATTTTTATTGAAACATCCGAGCAGTTACATCCGTCAAGGACGCATCTCTTGAAGAGGTGAGAGTATGAATGGAGATTACAAAGCGACTTTAGCTGTAGGCGTTAAAACTCAGTGGTGACATGTTTTCGAATCAAAAAACTGTACTGCCAATTCCAGTATTAAATCATGTGTTGTTTTCAATTAAGAAAATCAATTAGCGTTTCTGCAATATTAAGGCGACAACACCATAAGGGAAATACCTTCACACTGATTAGCTCAGGCAATCTGAACCTTGTCCTAGTGAACATAGGTCCAACATTGCTCATAATTTTGTGCAAATTGACAATCTCGCTCCGAGCCCACAAGGCCAATGGCTCACCCCCCTCAATGGCCCATATAGTTGTTAAGAACTCAATACTGAGAACTGCCATGCTTGAGAGGTTGCTGCAGTTTATTGTTAGGATTACTGGAAGAAGATGGGGGTGGGAACGATGCAGGTGAACTGGATCTAACTGTTTGAAATCACATGGTTTCCTAATAAAACAGATCAAGGCTAAGCCGGCCTCCCTTTTCGCAGCCTTACCTCACTGGAATCAGCCAGGAACTCCTGCATCACGTCGCTCTCTCCAAGAACACTGACCGAGCACACTTTATCCAGATACTCTCCAGGTACAGCAGGAGCGGCAAGTGATCGTGGTGCAACGTGATCGGGGCCCAGGAGAGGCGTGAGTTTGGGGCCCAGAAGAGGTGAGGGCCCAAGGGCAGCACAGGCTTGCCCACACTGCGATGTGTGCGCACTAGGTCTGTGCAGCAGAGCTGGTCTCCCGTTGTCTTGGGTAACCCTTGTCACTGGACCAAGACCTAGCTCTGTCAAGCCCGTGTGGTGGCTGGTGTGCAACTGCCACCACACGTTAAAAAAGTCCACACACAGGCATCTTCCCCCCTTCAGCATGTAGTTCAGGACCTGGAATATTAGGTCCTTCATTGAAACACCTGCGAACTCATTCCTTTTTGGCATGGAAGCAAGTCATCCTCGATACGAGGGACTGCCGATGATGATGATGGATTGAAATCTACAGAATCTAAGTTTCCAGCTCCTCCTCTGAAGGACTATTCCGCGAACCATGGTTTTGGCGTGAAGCTCTGTAATAGAGCTCCTCCTAGTGGATGGCAGCTCCACCTAGTGGACAACTGATGTACTGCAACTACTGATGGAAATAATAAAGGATCATGTGGCAAGGTCACATGATGACAGCTTCTGTATTGGAGCCATCTTGTGTAGAGTGTGTTTCTTAGTGATGTCGTATGAATATATCATAAACTCCAAACTCTCTAAATCTGGGAGTGTGCTCATGGTAGCTGTTGTAACTCTGTCAGACTGATTTCAGTTTATTTTCCATTGCAACGGAGTCCCCACACCCCTAAAAAGAAGTCACATGAACCACGTAACAATTAGAAAAATGCAGAAAGCAAAAGATGTCAACTAAAAGAGAAAATTAATTTAAGAAATCTCTCTGTGTTGAAAGACAGAAGGAAATATTCACTGATCAAAATCTACAGCAACATTTATCAACAATATCTTCACACTTTATGTTTGAGTTTTTGCCCCAGAATTTCCTGGATCACACTTACACAGAAATTATGCCGCAATTTATGCGCTTTCTTTGCTGATCTTGCAACGAGAACTTACTTCCAAATTACCATTGGAGCTCATTTGCCTACGTCGGAATGTAAAAACCGGGGTAATACAAGGCTAGTGCAGTGTCAGATGTGAGTAATAGCGAATAGGCTGATGTGTTCTGTCATGGTGCCTAAATAACTGACAAACTGAGCCAGGAGAAATATAACTTAACTTAACTGTGCTTTTATACAACCCAAAATGGTGTCCCCAAACCGGCATGAACCAGCATGAACACAACAACTGTGAATAGCTCCTGCAGGGTCCTAATGCCCATCCAGTGAGCTGTAACAAATAGAGTATGAACACAATAGTTGTTGTTGTAGAACAGGGGTATGCCCATTCCAATTGCTCAGTCCTTTGGAATGTGTGGAGACGGAATCCAAAAAGTTTCATGTACACGGAGAACTGACAGCACTTTGGTTCAGTATTGTGCCGGTCACAGTATGAAAAATTCAAAGTGGTACAAATCCATTTTTATGCCATAGTTACACTGAAGCGGTCAAGCAAATTCTAGGCCCTTATGTTTTTATACATGTCCATGAATATTCTTGTATTTAATTACTCTCTTTACATCTCCTTGCATATAATCCCTGTATATACACATCTATTAATCCCCGTCAATATACCTATTTATATTTACCCACTATCTATACATTTCTTATTTAATCTCCTGTCTATACATCCCCCATTTAATCACTATCTATACATCCTTTGTTTAGTCCTTGCTTCTTGTACTTAATCACTGTCTACGCATTTCCTATTAATTTCCTCTATGGATCCTTTTGTTTTTTTTTCACCTATACATGTACTATTTAATCCTGTCTGCACATCTCATCTTTAATCCTCATCTATAAATCTCCTTATAGTGTATCTGTCCATACATTTCCTATTTAATTCTCATCTATACATCTCCTTGTGTTTGATCCCTGTCTGATGCCAATCAAACACATCAAGTGAAAAAGCTTAAAACAAGACACAGAAGAAAAGAATCTGCTCACCAATTTTCCAATTAATATTAAACCCAGCCGGCGACCTACTTCAAAGATGGATGTTGAGCAAAGCAATTAGAGTCCAGTGGGTTGCACACAACAGCCTAATGTTTCTTTTTATTCATTCACAGAATGTGGGTGTCACTGGCAAGGTCAGCATTTATTGCCCATCCCTAATTGCCCTTGAGAAGTTGGTGGTGATTTGCCTCCTTGAACCACTGCGGTCCGTGTGGTGAAGGTACTCCCACAGTGCTGTTAGGGAGGGAATTCCAGAATTTTGACCCAGCATTATATTTCCAAGTTAAGATGGTGTGTGACTTGGGGCTCACTTGCCATGTAGGAGTTCCCAGTAGAGCCCTTGCTTAGCGAATCTCGTGTCGGCATGCGGACGAAGTGGCCCAACCAACGGAGCTGGTCGAGTGTGGTCAGTGCTTCGATGCTGGGGATGTTGGCCTGATCGAGAGCACTGACGTTGAATCATCGCAAGAATCCTCCTCAACCGTCTTCACCCTGTGGCTGAAGAGCTCCTCCCAGAGTCACAATGTGGATTCCGTCCACTAAGGGGTACAACAGACACGATCTTCACCACGTGACAACTATGGGAGCAATGCAAGCACCAACCTTTGTACATGCCCTTCTTTGACCTTACAAAGGCCTTTGACCCGGTCAACCGCGAGGGACTATGGAGCGTCTTCCTCTGTTTCGGCTGCCCCCAAAAGTTTGTCATCATCCTCCGCCTGCTCCACGATGACATGCAAGCCGTGATCCTGACCAACGGATCCACCACAGACCCAATCCACGTCCAGACCGGGGTCAAGTAGGGCTGTGTCATCGCGCCAATGCTCTTCTCGATCTTCCTCGCTGTAATGCTCCATCTCACTATCAACAAGCTCCCCGCTGGAATGGAACTAAACTATAGAACCAGTGGGAACCTGTTCAACCTTCGTCGCTTCCAGGCTAGATCCAAGGTTGTCCCATCGTACGCAGACGACACTTGCGTCTGCGAACACTCACAGGCCGAACTCCAAGCCATCTTCAATACCTTCACCGAGGCGTACAAAAGCATGGGCCTTACGCTAAACATACGTAAGACAAGGTCCTCCACCAACACAGCACTGCTCCCCGGTCATCAAAATCCACAGCTCAACCTTGGACGACGTGGACTATTTTCCATACCTCGGGAGCCTACTATCAGCAAGGGCAGACATCGAAGACGAGGTCCAACACCGCCTCCAATGCGCCAGTGTAGCCTTCAGTCGCCTGAGGAAGAGAGTGTTTGAAGACCAGGACCTCAAATCTGGCACCAAGCTTATGGTCTACAGGGCAGTAATGATACCTGCCATTCTAAATGACTCAGAGATGTGGACTATATTCAGCAGACACCACAAAGTGCTGAAGAAGTACCACCAGCGCTGACTCCACAAGGGAAACATCCTCCCTGCATCTACCCTGTCAAACCCTGTAAGAATTTTGTAAGTTTCAAAATACAACACTGGTCAAAATATTACAGATTTAAAAAAAGTAGGCATGTCAAAAGTAGGCTTCAATTGAGCTGGCAGCATAAGCACCATAGATTCTTTGGATTTTGCAAGGTGTTCTGATGATGGAAACTGGGAGACAGATGAACTGGTGGCAGGAAAGCACCATCTCAAGTCTTGCTACAAAATGATGAGGGGCCTAGATAGAGTGGATAGGCAGGATCTTATTTCTCTTAGCAGAGGTGTAACCAACCAGGGGGGCATAGATTTAAAATAATTGGTAGAAGGATTGAAGGGGAGTCGAGAATTCTTTCACCCAGAGGGTGATGGGTTCCGGAACTCACTGCCTGAAAGGGTGGTAGAGGCAGAAACCCTCATCGCATTTAAAAAATACTTGGATATGCACTTGGAGTGTAGAAATCTGCAGGGCTACGGATCAAGAGCTGGAAAGTGGGACTAGGCTGGATAGCTCCTGGTCGGCCGGCACATACACGATGGGCCAAATGGCTTCCTTCTGTGCCATAAATGTCTATGATTCTATCTATGAAAATACTCAGTCACATTCCATGGAGCAGACATGGCTACAAAACTGCTTAGAATTTGAATAAATTAGAAACTTTAAAAGTCAATGAGAATGGCTAACAGGGGAAATGGAAATGTCATTCTTCAGAGTTTGGGAATAAAGTACCAGACTGGGACACTTTCGAGCGAGCATTACTCTATATATTACCCGTGCTGTACCTAGCCTGGGAGTGCTTGATGGTGACACTAGGTACAAAGGCGCAAACATTTTGTTTCTCAGCGCTGACATCCCTCAGCTTAATGAACACAAAATTCAGGAAAAAAAAGTCATCACCATCATAGGTAGTCCCTCAAAATCGAGGAAGACTTGCTTCCATTAAAAGTGAGTTCTCAGGTGGTTGTATAGTCCAATACGGGAGCCACAGTCCCTGTCACAGGTGGGACAGACAGTCGTTGAAGGAAAGGGTGGGTGGGGAGTCTGGTTTGCCGCACGCTCCTTCCGCTGCCTGCACTTGATTTCTGCGTGCTCTCGGCGACGAGACTCGAGGTGCTCAGCACCCTCCCGGATGCACCTCCTCCACCTAGGGAGGTCTTTGACCAGGGACTCCCAGGTGTCGGTGGGGATGTTGCATTTTATCAAGGAGGCTTTGAGGGTGTCCTTGAAATGTTTCCTCTGCCCACCTTTGGCTCGTTTGCCATGTAGGAGTTCGAGTAGAGCGCTTGCTTTGGGAGTCTTGTGTCAGGCATGTGGACAATGTGGCCCATCCAACGGAGCTGGTCGAGTGTGGTCAGTGCTTCAATGCTGGGGATGTTGGCCTGATCGAGGACGCTAACATTGGTGCATCTGTCCTCCCAGGGGATTTGCAGGATCTTGCAGAGACATTGTTGGAAAAAAAAAGTACTCCTTTAATAAACACCATTTTACATCTTCAGCTAAAATTAGAAATCCATCAGATTACATCTTATTAAATTAAATCTATTGCAAAGGTCATTAATTATCTGCAACACCAAACCTGATTAATTAATTTGTGGACCCATTCTGCAGCGTGACTCGAAGGGCTGGACTTGTTCCTCTTTCTATTCCAGGAGGGACATGTTGACTGGATATTTAATTATATTGCTCTAATGAACTGCAACCTGGAATGTGATCTTCCCTAGCAACTGGAAGATAAGCCGGAAACTCCCGGTTTTGATTGGAGTGAGAAAATAATTCTTGGCACTTGGCAGCACGAAAAGTATATTGGTGCCATTGAATTTCCATTGAAAAATGCATCGATTGATCCAGACTGTGTGCCTCTCGTATATTAAACTGCCTTTTCCCCGAACAATGCGGAGAATATAAATCTCTCCAAACAGGGGAAAAACAAAACCATATATGTTTGCAGCTCAATGCCAGGTATTGCTAAAGGTTCATTACCCAATGTACTTCATCACTCTCAGAGTGTTGGAAGGTTTTCCTAGCCCAGAGGAGTGAGAATGTCCCCTGTAGCTGAGTTATTCCATTATTTCATTTCGATTCCTTTTGCAAACCTTCAGCCTGCTTTCTTCGTTACAAGATCCCAAATACTTTGTTTTCATCTCAAAGTCTCCCTTTTCATCAGTTACAGAATATTGTTGCAGTTTGCGATGAGGTAATGGTTCGTCACCACCATTCCACCCATAGCGATTACTCTCCACGCGACCACTCTGCGCAATACAGTCACTCTTCACCACCATGACCCTGCACATACAATCATTCTCACCCCTCACTCCACCCTCGACAGTCACTCTCAGCTACCACCAGCCACATTGTCCATATCAATCAATCTCACTCTGCCCAATAGTCACTTCCAGGATATCTTGCTTCCACACCAAAAGGGATGAGTTCGCAGAATGAAGGACCTGATATTCCATTCCTGAGCTCCAGAGGTGGAAGATGCCTGTGGGTGGATTTGTTTTAACATGCGGTGACCGTTGCACAACAGCCACCACATGGGCTTGACAGAGCTAGGCCTTTATCCGGTGGCAAGGGTTAACCATGACGCCCGGAGACCTGCTCTGCTGCACGGACCTAGTGCGCGCACATATAAACAATACTCCTAGATACCACCAGTCACCATCACACTGTCCATATCAATCACTCTCACTCCGCCCACTGCAGTCACTGCCAGATACCACCAGCCACCCTATTACTGTCACTCACAGCGATCACCAGTTTGTCCATTACTGTCAATCTCAGCTCTCACCACTCTGCTCATAAGGGCCTCTGTACAGCTCATGACTTATTATCACCGTTTATACTTTTAGGTCACTAGTAATTGCCAGCAGCTCACCTACATTCACTATAAATTACCAACAACTCAGCCAGGATCACTAGTAATTACCAATGTGGGGGTCCTCCCATTCTCTGTCAGGTTGATCATTATTTGCACCTCCTTTATGTGACACCTCCTCTTGACTGACTCTCTGCTTTCTGCAGGTGTAATGGCTCCTTCGGTTTCCATAGTGATTTCAGAGCCAATTTCAATTGTTTCATTTTCATTCTGCAGCAGTTCTTAATATTGCCAACATCGCTCCATTTAATTACATTTGGAAATATGTAATGTATGTATGCCTGGATTTACCTGCCACCAGGGGGAGTGACAGTCGGAGGTCATTGGGCCACAGACACACATGTGCAGCCCTTCTATATAAGGAAAGCCTCCATGTTTAATCCTCACTTTGAGAGCTAATAAAGTAGAGTCAGGTCGCACCTGATTGAGTTCACGGTACTGAGCCTAGTGAGTTATTGCATACGCAACAGTTGGCGACGAGGCACAATACGAACTTTCACACACAAAACAAAAAAATGAGCACCGTTGGAACCCTGGAGCGATTCTTGGAGGGAGAAGACTGAGAGGATTTTACAGATTGCCTTGACCAGTACTTCGTGGCCAACAAGATGGATGAAGACGCTAACGCAGTTAGGAGCAGGGCGGTTTTCCTCACGGTTTGTAGTCCAAAAATCTATGGCCTCATAAAGAATCTGCTCTCACCTGCACGTCCAACGGAAAAGACCTATGAGGAATTGTGTGCTCTGATTCGGAACCATTTCAAACTCAAAGAAGGCATCATTATCTCGAGATATCGCTTTTACAAACATGTTCGTCTGAGGGCCAGGACGTGGCGGAATTTGTTGCCGACCTGAGACGTCGCACTGGGCCGTGTAAGTTTGGAACTGCATTGGAAGACATGCTGCGTGACGTCTTTTAATAGGCATAAACCATGAGGTGATCCGGCGGAAGCGGCTGGCTGTGGAGACGCTGGATCTGAGCAGGGCCATCACAATCGCCCAGGCTTGCCTGACCATGGTTGATAGTACAAAGCAGATATCCTTACAGAGTCGGAACTCCACGGCAAGTACTGTGCACCAGATTGTGTCATTGGTTGGCAGAGCTGTACCTGGCAGGGCCTACCCGACTGTGTTTGCGAAACCTGGAGCTGCTCGAAATCCGCCATTAGGCACAAATCTGATTTCATCCTGTTGGCGTTGTGGGGGCAATTATCGGCCTCATCAATGCCGTTTCAGACAGTATATTTGTAGAGACTGTGCAAAAATGGGGCACCTTCAGCAGATGTGTCTGCAGCTCAGCAAGCGTGCTGTGACACATCACGTGGGTGATGATCACCGATCTGGAGCGGATCCGGCAATGCAACCCGCGATACCCAAGGAGGAAGTGTATAGTGTACATTCGTTCCTGACAAAGAGCCAACCGATAATGATTGAAGTCAAATTGAACGGTGTACAATATCTACGGAATTAGACACGGGTGCGAGTCACTCAATTATGAGCCAGAGGACTTTCAAAAAGCTGTGGGACACCAAGGCCGTGAAACCCAAGCTGAGTCCAGTAAATGCAAAATTGCATACCTACACCAAAGAGCTCATACCAGTGATTGGCAGTGCAGCAGTCAAGATGTCGTAGGATGGGGCGGTTCATGATCTATCGCTGTGGATCATTCCAGGCAATGGTCCAACGCTGTTCGGCAGGAGTTGGCTCGAAAAAATAAAGTGGAACTGTAACGATATTAAAGCTTTGTCATCGGTGGATGATGCTTCGTGTGCTCAAGTGCTGAGCAAATTTCCCTCGCTGTTTGAACCGGGCATCGGCAACTTCACGGGAGCCAAGCTGCAGATCCACCTGGACACGGATGCAAGACCCGTCCATCACAAAGCCTGGACGGTCCCGTACATGATGAGGGGGAAGGTCGAAATCGAAGTGGACAGACTCCAACGTGAAGGGGTAATTTCACCGGTCAAATTTAACGAATGGGCTAGTCCCATTGTTCCTGTGCTGAAGAGTGATGGCACTGTCAGGATTTGTGGAGACTACAAGGTTATGATCAACCGAGTTTCGAAACAGGATCAGTGCCCATTGCCAAAGGCTGATGACCTGTTTATAACGCTACCCAGGGGAAAGTTGTTCACCAAATTGGATCTGACGTCGGCCTATATGACACAAGAGCTTGTCGAATCATTGAAGAGACTTATGTGTATCAATACGTATAAAGGGCTGTTAATTTACAACAGGTGTCCTTTCGGAATTCACTCGGCTGCAGCCATATTTCAGAGAAACATGGAGAGTTTACTGAAGTCCGTCCCTAGAACCGTGGTTTTCCAAGACGACATTCTGATCACAGGTCATGACACTGCCGAACACCTGCACAACCTGAAAGAGATTCTACATTGTCTGGACAAAGTGGGGCTCTGGCTGAAACGTTCAAAGTGTGTCTTTATGGCACTGGAAGTCGAATTTCTGGGAAGGAAGTTTGCTGCAGACGGCATCAGGCCTACGGACTCGAAAACAGAGGTCATCAAAAATGCACCCAGACCTCAGAAAGTGATGGAGCTGCGTTCGGTCCTTGGTCTTCTCAACTACTTTGGTAATTTCTTACCTAAATTGAGCACATTATTAGAGCCACTGCACATGCTGCTCAGAAAAGGCAACAACTGGATTTGGGATGTATCTCAAGACAGGGCCTTTGAGAAGGCTAGAAATCTGCTTTGTTCCAACAAATTGCTGGTACATTATGACCCATGTGCTTCATCATATGGGGTTGTTTGTGTGCTCCAACAATCCAAGGAGTTGGGCAAACTACAACCCGTTGTGTACGCGTCGAGAAGCATGTGTAAAGCAGAAAGAGCCTATGGTTTGGTAGAGAAAGAAGCTTTAGCCTGTGTATATGGGGTTAAAAAGATGCACTAGTATCTGTTTGGGCTTCGTTTCGAGCTTGAAATCGATCACAAGCCGCTCATATCTTTGTTTTCAGAGCATAGAGGTATCAATACCAACGCGTCGTCCCGCATCCAGAGG
The DNA here is from genome assembly GCF_044704955.1 of Pristiophorus japonicus. Lineage (NCBI taxonomy): Eukaryota > Metazoa > Chordata > Chondrichthyes > Pristiophoridae > Pristiophorus > Pristiophorus japonicus. The sequence goes on from NC_091993.1 coordinate 19,507,596, forward strand.
TAGGCGCTGACATTATCTGTCTATGATTATGTCATTCACCATAGACCTGGCACCGAGCATTGTGCCGATGCATTGAGCCATTTACCGTTGCCCACGCCGGAGGTGGAAACGCCACAGCCCACAGATCTATTGTTGGTCATGGATGCCTTTGCGAGTGAAGGGTCGCCTGTCACTGCTCAACAAGTTAGGACCTGGACCAGCCAGGATCCGATCTTATCAGTTGTAAAACGTTGTGTCGTGAGTGGTGATTGGTCGGCCATTCCCAGGGAAGTGTGTGATGAGACCAAACCTTAAACCGTCGCAAAGACGAACTATCCATTCAATCTGATTGTTTGCGATGGGGTCATCGTGTTGTTGTGCCCAAGAGAGGCAGGGAGAGATTTGTACGGGATTTACACAGTACCCATCCCAGTATTGTGATGATGAAGGTCATTGCCAGGTCTCACATTTGGTGGCCTGCATTGACTCTGATTTGGAGTCATGTGTGCATCAGTGCAACACTAGCATGCAGTTAAGCAATGCACCTGTGGAATCACCACTAAGTCTGTGGTCGTGACCATCCAAACGATGGTCGAGGATCCACATCGAATATGCGGGTCCTTTCATGGGCAAAATGTTTTTGGTGGTGATGGATGCGTATTCCAAATGGATAGAATGTGTAATCATGTCACCCAGCACATCCACAGCCACCATTGAGAGCCTTCGTGCCATGTTCGCCACTGATGGTCTGCTCGACATAGTTGTGAATGACAACGGATTGTGCTTCATGAGTTTGGAGTTTCAAGAGTATATGAGACTCAATGGTATCAAGCACGTAAGGTCAGCACCATTCAAACCCGCATCCAATGGTCAAGTGGAGCAGGCCGTCCAAACCATCAAGCAGGGCCTGAAACACGTAACTCATGGTTCTTTGCAGACACACTTGTCACGCATACTGCTTAATTACAGGACGAGACCCCACACGCTTACCGGGGTCCCCCTTGTTGAACTGTTGATGAAGAGGTGTCTCAAGACCAGGCTCTCGCTTGTCCACACTGATCTTAACGATCACGTCGAAAACAGACCTCAACATCAGCAGTGGTATCATGATCGCACTGCCGTGTCACACGACATCTCTATTAATGATCCTGTGTATTTGCTAAATTATGGTCAGGGCCCCAAGTGGGTCACTGGCACTGTTACAGCCAAGAAGGGTAACAGGGTGCTTATTGTCAGGCTCACTAATGGACAAACATGCAGGAGGCACATTGATTAGACAAAATTGCGGCACACACACAGCTTGAAGAAAACACCATCAATGACCAACCGATTCATATTCAGCCATCAGAAGACCTTACTGTTGTCAATGAATCTGGACCTTCAATCTCCGACATGGACACTACCACTCCCATTAGATCGGCTACCTAGCCTCAAGTCATGAGTGACTCGGAGAGCTCGCCCAGATCTGGAATTGAACTGAGATGATCAACTAGGGAGCGGAAAGCCCCGGACTGTCTCAATTTGTAAATAGGACTGATACCAAGATCTTGCGGGGGGGTGGGGGGATGATGTAATGTATGTATGCCTGGGTTTACCTGCCACCAGGGAGAGCGACCATTGAAGGTCAATGGGCCACAGACACACACGTGCAGCCTTTGTATATAAAGAAAGCCTCCATGTTTAATCCTCACTTTGAAACATAGAAACATAGAAACATAAAAAATAGGTGCAGGAATAGGCCATTCGGCCCTTCGAGCCTGCACCACCATTCAATAAGATCATGGCTGATCATTCCCTCAGAACCCCTTTCCTGCTTTCTCTCCATACCCCTTGATCCCCTTAGCCGCAACGGCCATATCTAACTCCCTCTTGAACATAGCCAATGAACTGGCATCAACAACTCTCTGCGGCAGGGAATTCCACAGGTTAACAACTCTCTGAGTGAAGAAGTTTCTCCTCATCTCAGTCCTAAATGGCCTACCCCTTATCCTAAGACTGTGTCCCCCTGCTTCTGGACTTCCCCAACATCGGGAACATTCTACCCACATCTAACCTGTCCCGTCCCGTCAGAATCTTGTACGTTTCTATGAGATCCCCTCTTATCCTTCTAAACTCCAATGTATAAAGGCCCAGTTGCTCCAGTCTCTCCTCATATGTCAGTCCTGCCATCCCAGGAATCAGTCTGGTAAACCTTCGCTGCACTCCCTCAATAGCAAGAACGTCCTTCCTCAGATTAGGAGACCAAAACTGAACACAATATTCCAGGTGAGGCCTCACCAAGGCCCTGTACAACTGCAGTAAGATCTCCCTGCTCCTATACTCAAATCCCCGAGCTATGAAGGCCAACATACCATTTGCCTTCTTCATTGTCTGCTATACCTGTATGCCAACTTTCAATGACTGATGAACCATGCCACCCAGGTCTCTTTGCACCTCCCCCTTTCCTAATCTGCCGCCATTCAGATAATATTCTATCTTTGCGTTTTTGACCCCAAAGTGGATAACCTCACATTTATCCACATTATACTGCATCTGCCATGCATTTGCCCATTCACCTAACCTGTCCAAGTCACCCTGCAGCCTCCTAGCGTCCCCCTCACAGCTCACACCGCCACCCAGTTTAGTGTCATCTGCAAACTTGGAGATATTACACTCAATTTCTTAATTCAAATCACTGATGTATATTGTAAAGAGCTGGGTTCCCAGCACTGAGCCCTGCGGCACTCCACTAGTCACTGCCTGCCATTCTGAAAAGGACCCATTTATCCCGACTCTCTGCTTCCTGTCTGCCAACCAGTTCTCTATCCACGTCAGTATATTACCCTTAATACCATGTGCTTTGATTTTGCACACCAATCTCTTGTGTGGGACCTTGTCAAAAGCCTTTTGAAAGTCCAAATACACCACATCCACTGGTTCTTCCTTGTCCACTCTACTTGTTACATCCTCAAAAAATTCCAGAAGATCTGTCAAGCATGATTTCCCTTTCATAAATCCATGCTGACTTGGACCGATCCTGTCACTGCTTTCCAAATGCACTGCTATTTCATCCTTAATAATTGATTCCAACATTTTCCCCACTACTGATGTCAGGCTAACCGGTCTATAATTGCCCACTTTCTCTCTCCCTCCCTTTTTAAAAAGTGGTGTTACATTAACTACCCTCCAGTCCATAAGAACTGATCCAGGTCGATAGACTGTTGGAAAATTATTACCAATGCATCCACTATTTCTAGGGCCACTTCCTTAAATACTCTGATAGTCTGGGATGCAGACTATCAGGCCCTGGGGACTTATTGGCCTTCAATCCCATCAATTTCCCGAACACAATTTCCCGCCTAATAAGGAGATCCTTCAGTTCCTCCTTCTCACTAGACTCTCGGTCCCCTAGTACTTCCGGAAGGTTATTTATGTCTTCCTTCGTAAAGACAGAACCAAAGTATTTGTTCAATTGGTCTGCCATTTCTTTGTTCCCCATAATAAATTCAACTGAATCCGATTGCAAGAGACATACATTTGTCTTCACTAATCTTTTTCTCTTCACATATCTATAGAAGCTTTTGCAGTCAGTTTTTATGTTCCCAGCAAGCTTCTTCTCGTACTCTATTTTCTCCCTCTTAATTAAACCCTTTGTCCTCCTCTGCTGAATTCTAAATTTCTCCCAGTCCTCAGGTTTGTTGCTTTTTCTGGCCAATTTATATGCCTCTTCCTTGGATTTAACACTATCCTTAATTTCCCTTGTTAGCCACGGTTGAGCCACCATCCCCGTTTTATTTTTACTCCAGACAGGGATGTACAATTGCTGAAGTTCATCCATGTGATCTTTAAATGTTTGCCATTACCTATCCACCGTCAACCCCTTAAGTTTCATTTGCCAGTCTATTCTAGCAAATTCACGCCTCAAACCATCGAAGTTATCTTTCCTTAATTTCAGGACCCTAGTTTCTGAATTAACTGTGTCACTCTCCATCCTAATAAAGAATTCTACAATGTTATGGTTACTCTTCCCCAAGGGGTCTCGCACAACAAGATTGCTAATTAGTCCTTTCTCATTACAAATCACCCAGTCTAGGATGGCCAGCTCCCTGGTTGGTTCCTTGACATTTTGGTCTAGAAAACCATCCCTAATACACTCCAGGAAATTCTCCTCCACCGCATTGCTACCAGTTTGGTTAGCCCAATCAATATGTAGATTAAAGTCACCCATGATAACTGCTGTACCTTTGTTACATGCATCCATAATTTCTTGTTTCTTGCTGTCCCCAACCTTACTACTACTGTTTGGTGGTCTGTACACAACTTCCACTAGCGTTTTCTGCCCCTTGGTGTTCCGTAGCTCCACCCATCCTGATTCCACATCATCCAAGCTAATGTCCTTTCTTACTATTGCATTAATTTCCTCTTTAACCAGCAATGCCACCCCGCCTCCTTTTTCTTTCTGTCTATCCTTCCTAAATGTTGAATACCCCCGGAAGTTGAGTTCCCAGCCTTGGTCACCCTGGAGCCATGTCTCCGTGATGCCAATTACATCATACCCGTTAACTGCTATCAGCGCAGTTAATTCATCCACCTTAATCCGCATACTCCCCGCATTGAGGCACAAAGCTTTCAGGCTTGTCTTTCTAACACACTTTGCCCCTTTAGAATTTTGCTGTAATGTGGCCCTTTTTGCTTTATGCCTTAGGTTTCTCTGCCCTCCACTTTTACTTTTCATCTTTTTATCTTTTGCTTCTGCCCCCATTCTACTTCCCCCTGTCTCCCTGCATAGGTTCCCATCCCCCTGCCATATTAATTTAACTCCTCCCCAACAGCACTAGCAAACACTCCCCCTAGGACATTGGTTCCGGTCCTGCCCAGGTGCAGACCATCCGGTTTGTACTGGTCCCACCTCCCCCAGAGCCGGTTCCAATGTCCCAGGAATTTGAATCCCTCCCTTGTGCACCACTCCTCAAGCCACTAATAAAGTAGAGTCAGTTCGCATCTGATTGAGTTTGTGGTACTAAGCTTATTGAGTTATTGCATACGTAACAAAATGCGTCGTGGTAATTTTGTTGGAAGCTGGTTTGTCAATTGGACTGATGGCCTTAGTCCTGCCTCAGAATTACTACTATATTTTTTAAACTTTCCCTTATTTTACCAGATGTTTATGTTCCAGCTTCTTCTGGTCCTCAGTAGAAAACAAATTATTGGACTCAAAATCACAACCAATTGTTTGTTGCAGTCAGCTACTTGGTGGGATGCAGTAAAACTTCAGACTGCCTCACCTCGGAGTCAAGGAAGTATGGCAGCAGTCATCTTAATCCACACAACCATCTTCAGATGTGTTGGGCCGTGAGGGCATTGACATTAAAGTGGTGGAGAAGGATTGTGGCCTGTAGCTCGTAATTGAAGTTTTAGATTATTGAACAAAATACCACAAAAAGCCAACACTTCGTAGCCTGTGATGAGTACAGACTGTTCATCAGGTTATAGAGGCCAAAGTTTCAATGGTCCCGCACCACTGGCAGAGCTGAGAAGGAGCAGGAGCTGAGTGCATCGCTGTCTCCAGACTCTGACCCCCATCCCACATTGCGGGGACAAGGCCACCTTCAAAGTTAGGGCAGGCTTCCAGCATCTACAAGGGCAATCCCGCGGAACCTGCCCTGATCCAGTCTTCAAACCTGGGGAAGACAAGAGCTGTTCCACCTCAGACCCTTCCCGGGCTAAAGGAAGAAAAGCATGCCGGAAGTCTCTGTGGCCGAAATTATCCCCCTCAAGCTCCATTTCCGCCTCGAAGAAGCGGTAATGGAATGGATAGGGCTCGCCGACCGGGGGTAGATGAATGGGCCAACCCGTTCTAAATTTCCCCCAGGCCGGGAGTGGCGGGAATGTGTTTCCGCACCTTCCCCCGTCGGGCAGGCGCCGACCCCACACTGCCCGGCAGCGACCCCCTATCCATGGGAGCAGAACGGCCGCCGTTCTTTGCCACAGGCAGGTTTCCCCTGCAGAAAGCTGCGTGTGCCTGGGTGACGCATCCGCCCTTAAAGGGGACGGCGCGCTCCCAGCGCCTCCATTTTATTTTAATTGTCGGCCAGACAATGGTGGCCACGGGTTCGGCTGGATTGGCAACAGGCAGCCCAGTATCCCCTCTTGGGTACCGGGCTGCTGGCCCGGCCGAAACCCTGCCTGGTGGCCGAGTGGGCCTAACTAAACCCAACGCAGGGCTCGCAGCGTCCCGCCCCTCTAACTGAAGGGGAGGGACGTCAGCAGCATTGGGGCGGCCGAACCTATCCAAGGCCACCTCCACCCCTCAACACCGCCCTGACCGGAAATACAAAACAAAGAGGTGAATATCGCACAAGATCCGCCCCATGGATTGGGGCAGAGAAAAATCTTAAAGATCGGTAAGTGCGCCTACTCTTAGTCGGGGGGCAATTTCAGCCCCTCTGTCTCCAAATGAAACCATCCTTGTACTCCATACAGATAATCGATATCTCTGAGACCGATTAGCCTTCCTGTCCGAGGGTTTGGCCCATTGCTCGTGCCTCAGCAAAACGTACGGCAGCTCTCAGCGGGGGCCTTCCGAGGGTGTACGGGTGAAATTCCAGGAGTAGCCCGAGAACTCCCCCCAGACATGTCCCATTGAGATGGGGGTGGGCAGATAAACCCACCCCACCAATAAATGGCAGGAGCCCTGGTGCAAGCTAGTTCTCCCCATTTGGCATTCCTCGATTTGGCAATCAGATATGCCGCGAGCCCAACGGCCCATAGAATTTACAGGGCAGAAAGATGCTGTTTAGCTCATCAAATCCGTGCTGCTGCTGGCTTTTCAATTGGAGATCTCTATTCTAAACCCATTTCCCCATGCTTTTCCAATTCTTCCTCATCAAATACGAATCCTGTTCCCCTTTAAATGACGTATGAGTGTCTGCCTCAATATGCACTTGTAGTAAAGCACATGTTCTACTAACTCATTGTACGAAACAAAAACTTTTTCTCCTTCCCCTTCATTCTTCTACCGCACAGGAACAGGCCATCCTGAGTCTATGCCATCGTGTTACTGATTCACTGACCAGGGAAAAAATACAGCACTATTTTCCTTCGCAAAGCCTTTCATAATTTTGAAAACCTCCATTAGATCATCCTTAATTCTTTCTGTTCTAGTCAGAAAAGATTCAAGTTTTTTAGCCTTTATTCACAAAGGGAAACTCGGTCAGTATATGAGGAAGAAAGGATTAGAAGGACATGTTGATAGGGTGAGACGAAGTAAGATAGGAAGAGGTTTGTGTAGAGCATACAAACTGACATAGACCTGTTGGGCCGAATGAACTGTTCCTGTGCTGTAAATAGTATCTAATACTACGTAACTCTAACCTTTCATATCTGGATTGCGCTGTTAACCTTTATAAAACACTGGTTCGGCCTCAACTGGAAGACTGTGTCCAATTCTGGGCACTGCACTTTAGGAAGGATGTGGAGGCCTTAGCGAGGGTGCAGAAAAGATTTACGAGAATGATTCCAGGAATGAGGGACTTCAGTTACGTGGATAGATTGGAGAAGCTGGGGTTGTTCTCCTTAGAGCAGGGAAGGTTGAGAAGAGATTTGATAGAGGTGTTCAAAATCATGAGGGGTCTGGACAGAGTCGATAGAGAGAAACTGTTCCCATTGGCGGAAGGGTCGACAACCAGAGGACACAGATTTAAGGTAAAAAGAACTAAAGGCGACATGAGGTTAAACATTTTTACATAGCGAGTGGTTAGGGTCTGGAATGCACTGCCTGAAAGGGTGGTGGAGGCAGACTCAATCACTGCTTTCAAGAGGGAGTTGGATAAGTACCTGAAGGAAATAAAAATGCAGGGCTACAGGGAAAGGGCGAGAACAGACCAGGGATAGAGCATGGGACCTTCTGGTCTGTACCACACCAAGCATTGCAGATAATGGTGTGTCAGGCTCAGTATCTCTTTGAGTGTGTAATTAATTATCTAAATGACCTTTTGGGGATTTACGCATTGAGACATCCGGATAGCTAGCAGATGTTCTAAATTTTGTCTGTGGAAATTTTGCTTCAGTATTTTGGCCCTTTGAAATATTGTGCGTTACAAGTCATGCGATTTGAAAGTATATTAGTAACATATGAGGCACTGCTGTTTACAACATCGGCAGACAAACAATGGGAAGATTAAATCATTACAGCATTTTATTGCACAATTGAAGTTTCATTCAAAAATAAATCTAGGGAATGAGAAACATGGGTAAATTAAGCAAGATGGCACTGAAGATTGCTACATTAACGATCTGCACAACATCCTGAACAATGCAACCTGTTGGGATATTGACAGTTCATGACTCACTAGTACTTGTTCCGATGGACGGAAAATCAATAACCAGCGGAATGCAGCTCATTACTGCGCACTGTCTAGTGTCCGCACACAGCGAATAATGATGGAATCTCCCAGTGGCTGTATTTGGTCATACAACATAAACCATGGGGAGATGTATACTACGTAGGATTTATACTCAGAAAAGGAAGATATTTGTTTTATAAATGTGAATTGGAGTGGAAGCAGCAGCCATAGATTGGATGCTGGTCATTCACGTAAGATACTGATGAGATATTTTGTTGAAATAGGCTCATTTCTTGATCAGAGAATTTCTAAATAACAATGAGTTAAGCCTGAAAGAGTGAGGATTGTAATAGGAAATGTATTAACAATGAAAGCAAATCCTCTAATAGGGGTCACACTGATAAGGGGGTGGCATTGACAATAGCAACACGCTGACAGTGGGGAGCCACTTAATATGAGGTCACACTGACAATGGAAAGGCACTGTTAACGGGAATTCACTGACAAAGGAAATCCAGTAACCATAGGAATACACTGACAATGGAGTCACACTGACAATGGGGGCACACTGATAATGGGGACACAATGGGGACACACTGACACTGGGGACACAATCATCATCATAGGCAGTTCCTCAGAATCGAGGAAGACTCTAAAAATGAGTTCTTAGGTGGCTGAACAGTCCATACGAGAACCACAGTTCCTGTCACAGGTGGGACAGATAGTTGTTGAGGGAAGGGGTGGGTGGGACTGGTTTGCCGCATGCTCCTTCCGCTGCCTGCGCTTGGTTTCTGCATGCTCTCGGCGATGAGACCCAAGGCGCTCAGCGTCCTCCCGGATGCACTTCCTGCACTTAGGGTGGTCTTTGGCCAGGGACTCCCAGGTATCAGTGGGGATGTCACACTTTATCAGGGAGGCTTTGAGGGTGTCCTTGTAATGTTTCCTCTGCCCACCTTTAGCTCATTTGCCGTGAAGGAGTTCCGAGTAGAGCACTTGCTTTGGGAGTCTCGTGTCTGGTATGCGGACAATGTGGCCCGCCCAGCAGAGCTGATCAAATGTGGTCAGTGCTTCAATGCTGGGGATGTTAGCCTGGTCGAGGACACTAACGTTGGTGTGTCTGTCCTCCCAGGGGGTTTGCAAGATCTTGCGGACAATGGGGACATAATGGGGGCACACTGATAATGGGGACACGCTGACAATGGGGACACACTGACAAAGGTACAGAAATTGCGGTCGGAGGCTTCCCGTGGACAGGTGCCTCTGTCTGAAATAAATCTATGAACTTACCTGCAGGTCTGGGAGGTTCTGAGGCTTATGGCCCTGGGCCTCTATGTGTAGGCCATGCGTAGTTGCCCACCTGTCCCAGGGACGTATGCATTTCGCAGTGTCTCTGGGATCACGTCGGCCAGCCCAACCAATCCAAACAGGGGTATTCCCATTCATACATGTGGTGAGTTCTGTATATACCGATACACCATGGGCTGGATTTTCTGGTCCTTTGGGCTCTGGGTTTCATTCTGGAGCGGCATGAAAGGCAACATTCAGGTCTCCTGCGCCCCCTCGCGATCCTCCAGTCTGTTTTTGCGGCTGTGCTCGGGAAGAGCTGCGCCAGGTGTGCAACGCCTCTGGTTGTGACACCGGCGGGAGCTTGGACTTTTCCTTGACACGTCCGCCCGGAAGTGCGCCCGCAATGACCATCTGGGAAATCAGTGCGGTCCGGCATAGCCGGCGGCGGTGAGAGAGGTAAAGTATTCCAAAGGTAAGCGCGAGTGTTTGTTCTTTTAATTTATTTAACGATTCGTGTTGTAGTGGCGTGGGCAATGTTTTGGGAATGTTTCTGTGGTTTTTTTAAGGTTTCCCGCCCGCCCCCCTCCCCCCCCACTCCCCCTCCCCCCCCACTCCCCCTCCCCAGGCGCCTCTCAGAGCGCTCACGGCCCGGCACTTTAGTTCGAGAGTTTTCCATTTTAGCACCACGGAAAATGTACAACGCCTCTCTTCGCACTGCGCCCCCTGACACAAGGCCCAGATGGCAAAACTTCCTTACTAAAGCACAAACTATTCCTGGCCGGTAACTTTCCCGTCTCGCCTCCGTTTTCGCCCCGAAAACAGAAAAGCTCCATGTCCCGTTTTTCTTGGAGCAACTTGATTTTTCTGGAGTATCTTAAAAATCCCCATTCTGCACATTTAATTTGCGCCAGTGTAAGTGAGTTAGTTAGGATTTTCTTTAGTTTAGTTGTTTTTTTCAAAAGGGGGCATTACCAGCTACCTACGCCTGTTTTGGCCATTTAAGCCAGTTTGGACAGCTAATAGTTGCTCCAAACTAACTTAGGCCAGCGTATGTGGCCACTTATGGCCGCACAGAAAACCCTTGCAGAGAGTTAAGAAATTAGCACAGGTAGCCAGAGATATGGGGGAAGGGAAGCGAGAGGACTTGCAAAGCACTAAACCCCTTCACAACAACATTCAAGAAGCATAAACACCATCAATAAAAATTTAAAAATAAATAAATAAATAAATAAAAAATAAAACTTAAGTCCTACCTTCATAACTCGGCCCGGGAAGTCAGCGAGCCGGCCGGTGCGAGAGGATAGGTGTGGGTGGGTGTGATGCCCGGGTGGGGGAGAGAGCACAGGTAACTGGCCACTCATAACACACAGCAGGCTGAGCTCGCAGAACACGGAGGCTGCAGGAGTCAACTCCGAGGGACTGGTGGACTTCTATCTCCGAGGACTGCTGACACCCCCGCACCCCGCCCCCCCGCCGATCAAAACACTCTCGCCCTAGGATCAAAACTCTTCTCTGACCACCCCCAATCAAAACTCTCCTTGTCTCCCCCCCTCGCCCCCATCAAAACTCACCCCCCCAATCAAAACAATCTCCCCCCCCCCCGCCAGATCAAAACTCTTCCCCCCCGCCGCCACCACCAGATCAAAACTCTTCCCCCGCTGCCCCATCAAAACTCTCCTCATTAAAAAGCACAACCATCAATAAATAAAAAATAAAAGCTCAAGTCCTACCTTGGTGCGGGAGGCCACTCGGCCGGGGATAGGTGCTGGACTCTCTCCTTGATGTGCAGCAGTCCGGCATGCGTCGTGACGCCGCTCGGCCTGGGATAGGGGCAGGACATCGGGTCCCACGCTACAGAGGAGCTACTGCGCATGCGCAAAATCTCCAGTGCGCATACGTTGAGCTGCCAGCACTCTTTTGAGCGCAGGGCCCTAGCTCCGTCCCCCCCACTGTAATTGCCACGCCACGCCACGCCATGCCAAACCCGAGGACGGTCCACGGAGCGGGGAGAATACGGAGCTACGTTTTCGGAGCAGAAAGTCGGCGCACCTCAGGCAAGTGTGCCGAAAAAAAACGAAGGGCCAAATTTGGGCCCCATAAGTATGAATGGGAAAACCCCCAAAAATACACAAACGCTTAAAATAAATTGAAACATCACATATTTAAAATTAATCAAAATGGAATTTAATTAATTTAAAACAAAAATTAAATATTTTGAAAAATACATATTTTAAAGGGTCTATAAACTTTATTTCACAGGTTTTTAAACGTTTTAATTATTGAAAAAATTTATTTTTCTGTCCTTTAAAAATCTTATGCTGATAAAAGCAAGCCTTACGCCTGCTTTTATCAGTTGTAAGTTTTTCATGGGCATTTGGTGGGCAAATAGCCCAATTCTCCACCAGCGAATGGCCATTTCTCTTAGATTCGTACCATCCATCAAGAGGATTCTTGACAGATCGCACGTTCCGGGTTTAGGCGCGTGCGCGGCGCATGCCTAAACCCGGAACTTGCGGGATCCCTATGGGCGTGCGCGCACCTCGTATGAGCCCGCAGAGGCCGTGAATTCAGCCCCAATGGAGATGTACTGACAATAGTGTGTACAGAGCAGGCTCGGGGAAAGTCACACGTGTGGACAGAGTGTTCTCACAGCTTTACATATGTGAGCAAAGCGGTCTCATGGCACATTCAACAACAACTTGTATTTATATAGCGCCTTTAACATAGTGAAACGTCCCAAGGCGCTCCACAGGAGTGTTATGAGATAAAAGATATTGTTGCCGAGCCACATAAGTAGAATTAGTGCAGGTGACCAAAAGCTTGGTCAATGAGGTAGGTTTTAAGGAGGGTCTTGAAGGAGGAAAGAGCGGTAGAGAGGCGGAGAGGTTTAGGCAGGGAGTTCCAGAGCTTGGGGCCGAGGCAACAGAAGGCACGGCCACCGATGGTTGAGCAATTAAAAACGGGACTGAGCAAGAGGCTAGAATTGGAGGAGTGCGGATATCTCGTCGGGTTGGAGGAGATTACAGAGATAGGGAGGGGCGAGGCCATGGAGGGATTTGCAAACAAGGATGAGAATGTAAAAATCAAGGCATTGCTTAACCGGAAGCCAATGTAGGTCAGCGAGCGCTGGGGTGATGGATGAACGGGACTTGGTGCGAGTTAGGACACGGGCAGCAGAGCTTTGGATGAGCTTAAGTTTCTGGAGGGTGGAAGATGGGAGGCTGGCCAGGAGTGCATTGGAATATTTTAATAAGGAAACTCACTGGGCTGGATTTTCGGCCCAGTTGAGCCTCAGTTAGTGTCCCTGTGGGGCGTTAAGTGTCGTTTTTGGGCGTTATGCCAGACGTCCAGGATTTACCGGCTCTCCTAAATGGAGGATGGAGTTCATACTGGACATGCTATGTTCCTCCATAAAGGCACATTTCCAGTGAACGTTGGAATGATGCACAAAACACCAATGGCAAATGATGACTCATCAATCTTACTGCAACAAAATCACTAAAATACCCCCCACCAAAATAAAACCATACAATATACAACGTTATGATGCAGGTCACTAAACAACAATGAAACTTCTTTACTGGCGCAAGTTTCAGCTCGGGCGCACAAAGTCCGTTGAGTAACGCCTGACTTAACGCCAGCGCTCCTCCAACTTACATTTTCGCCGAAACTTGCAGTCAAAGGCGCAAACTAACTTTAACGCCCCGAAATCCAAAAAGCCCAAAATCCAGCCCACTATGTGGCGTTCAACTCTGTGTCAAGAGAAGCAATGCTTTCTAGCATGAGGAAGAGGGAGTGCTCTGAGGGGCTGTTTTGACCTGATGTGAATAGAACCTGTAATACCAATCCAGTGAAGTAACAGGATTATCAGATGATGAGTCAAAATCAATTGCTGAATGTTACTGATCAGCCTGGGACTCAGACACCTCCCATGAGCCTGGAGCAGCACTCAATCGACACTATGGTAATCACGGAGGACAGATGGACACTTCTAACACAAGGACGGTCTTAGTGTGTTATCAAACTCCAGATGCTATCAATACACAGCAGTCACAATAATAGAACCACTTAACCCCGCGGGGAATGTGGTCACTTGTATATATACAAAAACTGGGAGTATCCGGGATTTGAAAGGCCCTCCATCTGTAATTGGATAGCCAATGATGGAGTTACATTTTCTTCGTTATTCCCACATCAAGATTAGATTTTTAGTTAGGGCAGAATTCATGATTTTCTTTGATTAGCACATGAATATTCTGGCCCTGGAGCACCGCAAATTTTTTGCTTACAGAAATCACAAACAGCGGACACCACTGGAGCCTCCAGGCTGATCCAATATTTTCAGCAATTATTTTCAACACATCATCTGACAATCATGCTCCTTTGTTGCTCTGGATTACAGCATGTATTTTTAATCAGGCCAAGACTGACCTTAGAGCACACAATCTCCTTCGCACAAGAAAGCACTGCTTCTCTTACATAGAAACATAGAAAATAGCAGTCTAGGCCATTCGGCCCTTCGAGTCTGCACCATCATTCAATATGATCATGGCTGATCCTCTATCTCAACACAATAGTCCCGCTTTTTCCCCATACCCCTTGATGCCTTTTGTTTCTAGAAATCTATCTATTTCCCTCTTAAATATATTCAGTGAGTTAGCCTCCACAGCCTTCTGTGGTAGAGAATTCCACAGGTTCACCACCCTCTGAGTGGAAAAACATTTCCTCATCTCGGTCCTAAATTTTCTACCCCATATCTTGAGACTGTGACCCCTTGTTCTAGACTTCCCAGCCCGGGGAAACATCCTTCCCACATCCAGTCTATCCAGTCAGAATTTTATACGTTTCAATGAGATCTTCTCTCATTCTTCTAAACTCTAGTGAATACAAGCCTAGTCGACCCAATCTCTCCTCATACAACAGTCCTGCCATCCCAGGAATCAGCCTGGTAAACCTTCGCTGCATTCCCTCTATGGCAAGCATATCCTTTCTTAGATAAGGAGACCAAAACTGTACACAATATTCCAGGTGCGGTCTCAACAAGGCCCTGTATAACTGTAGTAAGACATCCTTGCTTCTGTACTCAAATCCTCTTGCAATGAAGGCCAACATACCATTTGCCTTCCTAACTGCTTGCTGCACCTGCATTTTTGCTTTCAATGACTTTGCTTACAAGGACACCTCTGTACATCGACACTTCCCAAGCCATCACCATTTAAATAATACTTTGTCCTTATGTTTTTCCTACCAAAGTGGATAACTTCACATTTATCCACATTATACTGCATCTGCCATGTGTTTGCCCACTCACTCAACCTATCTAAATCACCTTGCAGCGTCTTTGCATCCTCCTCACAACTCACAATCCCACCTAGTTTTGTGTTGTCAGCAAACTTGGAAATATTACACTTGGTTCCCTCATCCAAATCATTTATATATATTGTAAATAGCTGGGGCCCAAGCACTGATCCCTGTGATACCCCACTAGTCACAGCCCACCACCCCGAAAAAGATCAATTTATTCCTACTCTCTGTTTCCTGTCAGTTAACCAATTTTCAATCCATGCCAGCACATTACTCCCAATCCTATGTACTTTAATTTTGCACACTAACCTCTTATGTGGGACTTTATCAAAGAGCTTCTGAAAATCCAAATAGACTACATCCACTGGTTCTGCCTTAGCTATTCTATCAGTTGCATCCTCAAAAAACTCAAGTAGGTTTGTTAAACATGATTTTCCTTTCATAAATCCATGTTGACTTTGTTTAATCCCGTTGATATTATCTAAGTGTGTCGTTATCACATCCTTTATAATAAACTCCAGCATTTTCCCCACTATTGATGTCAGGCTAACCGGTCTATAGTTCCCCATTTTCTCTCTCCTTCCCTTTTTAAATTGTGGGGTTACATTTGCCACCCTCCAATCTGCAGGAACTGTTCCATAATCTATAGAATTTTTGAAGATGACAATCAATGCATCTACTATTTCCATGGCTACCTCTTTTAGTACTCTGGGATACAGATCATCAGGCCCATGGGATTTATTGGCCTTCAGTCCCATTAGTTTCTCCAGCACTATTTTCTTACTAATAATAATTTTCTTTAATTCCTCTTGTTCACTAGACCCTTGGTTCCCTAGCATTTCTGGGACGTTATTTGTGTCCTCTTCTGTGAAGACAGGACCGAAATATTTATTTAAATGTTCTGCCATTTCCTTGTTCCCCATTACAAATTCTCCCGTTTCTGTCTTTAAAGGATCTACATTTATCTTCACTAATCTTTTTTTTTTTACGTACTTGTAGAAACTTTTGCAGTCGATTTTTATGTTCCTTCCAAGTTTACTCTCATACTCTATTTTTCCCCTCTTAATCAATCTCTTGGTCCTTTTTTGCTGAATTCTAAACTGTTCCCAATCCTCAGGCTTGCTACTTTTTTCTGGAAAACTTTGTATAACTCCTCTTTGGATCTAATACTATCCTTAATTTCTTTTGTTAGCTATGGTTGGGCCACTTTTTCTTTTGTGTTTTTATGCCAGAAAGGAATGTATAACTGTTTCAATTCATGCATTCGTTCCTTAAATATTAGCTATTGCCTATCCACCATCATGCCTTTTAATGAATCTTCCCAATCTATCATAGCTAATTCATTCCTCATACCTTCGTAGTTTCCTTTGTTTAGATTTAGGACCCTAGTTTCGGATTGGACTACTTCACTTTCCATCTTAATAAGAAATTCAATCATGTTATGGTCACTCTTCCCTAAAGGACCCCACACAACAAGACTGTTAATTAACCCCTTCTCATTGCACAATACCCCATCTAGGATAGCCTGTTCCCTAATAGGCTCCTCAACATACTGGTCTAAAAAACCATCTCGTACACACTCCAGGAATTCATCTGCCACAGTATTATTACTAATTTGGTTTGGCCAGTCTATATGTAGATTAAAGTCATCTACGATTACTGTAGTACCCTTGCTACCTGCATCTCTAATTTCCTGTTTGATGCCATCCCCTACACTACCACTACTGTTTGGAGGCCTATAGACAACTCCCACCAATGTTTTCTGCCCCTTGGTGTCTCTTAGCTCCACCCAGACTGATTTTACATCTTGATTTTCTGAGCCAATATCCTTTCTCACTATTGCTCTGATTTCATCCTTTACTAACAACGCCACACCACCCCCTCTTCCTTTTTGCCTGGCCTTCCAAAATATTGAATGTCCTTGGATATTCAGTTCCCTACCCTGGTCACCCTGCAACCATGTCTGCGTAATTGCAACTATATCATATCCGTTTACATCTATTTGCGGTGTTAATTTGTCTACCATATTACAGATGCTTCGTGCATTCAGATACAATGCTTTTAAAATTTGTCTTTTTAACATTATTAAACATCTTAACATTATTTTGTACTATAGCCCTATTTGTCTTATCGCTATTTATTCTTAACCTGGACCCTATTTGCTAGTGCACTCTTTTGTTTGTATGCTCTGTCCCTTCCTGACATAATCTGGTTATCCTTACCACAATCATTTTCCTGCATTGCTTCCTTTTCTTTTCTCTTCAGCATTCTAGATTTCTCTCCACTACAACCGTCTTCCACCCACCCCCCCTTATTTAGTTTAAAGCCCTATCTAGCTCCCTAGTTAGTCGGTTCGCTAGAACTCTGGTCCCAGCATAGTTCAGGTATAGTCCGTCCACACGGAACAACTCTCTCTTTCTCGAGTATTAGTGCCAGTGACCCACAAATCAAAACCCACTTATCCCACACCAACCTCTGAGCCACACATTCATCTCCCTGATTCTATCGACCCTATGCCAATTTGCTCGTGGCTCAGGTAATAATGCAGAGATTATTACCTTTGCGGTTCTGCTTTTCAATTTAATCCCTAGCTGTTTTATTCGTTCCAGGATGTGGGTGTCACTGGCAAAGCCAGCATTTATTGCCCATCCCTAATTGCCCTCGAGAAGGTGGTGGTGAGCCACCTTCTTGAACCGCTGCAGTTCGTGTGGTGAAGGTACTCCCACAGTCCTGTTAGGGAGTGAGTTCCAGGATTTTGACCCAGCGGCGATGAAGGAACGGCGATATATTTCCAAGTCGGGATGGTGTGTGACTGGGAGGGGAACGTGGAGGTGGTGGTGTTCCCATGCACCTGCTGCCCTTGTCCTTCTAGGTGGTAGAGGTCGCGGGTTTGGGAGGTGCTGCCGAAGAAGCTGTGGCGAGTTGCTGCAGTGCATCTTGTAGATGGTACACACTGCAGCCACGATGTGCCAGTGGTGAAGGGAGTGAATGTTTAAGGTGGTGGATGACGTGCCAATCAAGTGGTGTGCTTTGTCCTGGATGGTGTCGAGCTTCATGAGTGTTGTTGGAGCTGCATTCATCCAGGAAAATGGAGAGTATTCCATCACACCCCTGACTTGTGCCTTGTAGATGATGGAAAGGTTTTGGGGAGTCAGGAGGTGAGACACTCACCACAGAATACCCAGCCTCTGACCTGCTCTTGTTGCCACAGTGTTTATGTGGCTGGTCCAGTTCAGTTTCTGGTCAATAGTGACCCCCAGGATGTTGATGATGGGGATTCGATGATGGTAATGTCGTTGAATATCAAGGGGAGATGGTTAGACTCTCGCTTGCTGGAGATAGTCATTGCCTGGCACTTGTGTGGCGTGAATGTTACTTGCCACTTATCAGCCCAAGCCTGGATGTTGTCCAGGTCTTGCTGCATACGGACATGGACTGCGCCATTATCTGAGGAGTTGCGAATGGAACTGAACCCTGTGCAATCATCAGCGAACATCCCCACTTCTGAACTTATGATGGAGGGAAGGTCATTGATGAAACAGCTGAAGATGGTTGGGTCGAGGACACTGCCCTGAGGAACTCCTGCAGCGATGTCCTGGAGCTGGGATGATTGACCTCCAACAACCACAACCCTCTTCCTTTGTGCTAGGTATGACTCCAGCCAGTGGAGAGTTTTCCCCCATTAACATCAATTTACTAGGGCTCTTGATACCACACTCGGTCAAATGCTGTCTTGATGTCGAGGGCAGTCACTCTCGCCTCACCTCTGGAATTCATCTATTTGTCCATGTTTGGGCCAAGGCTGTAATAAGGTCTGGAGCAGAGTGGTCCTGTCGGAACCCAAACTGAGCATCAGTGAGCAGGTTATTGGTGAGTAAGTGCCGCTTGATGACACTGTCGACGACACCTTCCATCACTTTGCTGATGATTCAGAGTAGACCGATGAGGCGGTCTTTGGCTGGATGGATTTGTCCTGCTTTTTGTGGACAGGAAATACCTGGGCAATTTTCCACATTGTCGGAAAAAAAAACTTGAACAAAACACAACTGTAGAAAGTGAGTTTCTCATTAAAATGCAGTAAATCGGATGGAACAGTTTTTGTATGGATCTTAATCTTGACCATGTGAGGGTTGTGAGAATTTTGTATGACATTCCTTCCTCTGACCTGCTTAAAATTTCCAGCCAGTGCCTCCATTAAACCAGTGGATAGAAAATGTCATCCACGCGCATTAAGTATTCATCCGAGGACCTCAAGCGCTCCGTTTTAAGGCACAGCAACCAGAGCCAGAGCAACAGAGGCTGCACTTTCTAGGCGTCACTGTCAGCTTCGCTTAACTTTACTGTATGTCTGAGATCCGTGAGGCATTATTATGCATGAAGGAAGCAGTTCATTAACCGTTAATCGAGTGTAGCTGGAGACAATTAATTATTTTAAGCCTGATTAGCTGGGAAGAGAAAGAGAATGGTTTTCTTTTTTGTTAACTTCTCCTTTCTTCACTTTCATTTTTATTCTGCTCTCCTTTTTTGAAGAATATTCCTCACACTCTACAAAGTATAGCCCAGCACCTGAGCCATTGATAAGAAGCAAAACACTAAGGGCCGAAAATTCCGGCCTCAGTGGGTGTGTACAAAGTGCGCACGGACCCGGCGAGGCCTCACAAAAGCCGGTTTTCGGGGAGCAATGCACATGCGCCGAAAACCGGCTTTTCTGATCTGTCAACATTTCTCCGTAGAGATCCTCCGCATCCCCGGGAGAAGGACACCTGCGCGGGACAGATTGGGCTATTTGCCCAACCCATGCCCAGCAAACTTTCACGGCTGGTAAAAGCAGGCGCATAGTTTACCTTTACCAGCGTAACACTTTTAAAACATATAAAATTTAAATTGAAACACTCATTTTTATATTAAAAACCCTGTCCATTAAGGTACGTTTATTTTTAACTCTATTAAAACACAGAAAAAAAACCTCCCCAAATATATATTTTTTCTAAAACATTTATTTACATTTAATTTCAATTAATTTTAAATATGTGATGTGTTTTATTTAATTATTATGCTGTGTTTGGGTGTTTTAGGGGGGGTTTCTCAGTAATGGCAACTCGCACAAACGGAGTTTCCTTTTTTATCAATGAGAATACAGCATAGTGATTGATGGTCCAGGCCCACGTGATTCCAACATGTCCGTATGTATATGAAAGACATCTCCCCATGCACTGCGCAGCCAATCTAGGCCTCAGATCAGAATCCTATGTTCCTCCGGGACCACCAGGTACTTCCATAGATTCTTTTCGGGTCAGAGGCGTTTGAACGAAGAAAGCCTCCAACCGCAATTTTTCCCCCAAAGAATTAAACAATAGTCATCCAGCGTGCGCGTGAGAGTGGTTTGATCCAACTCTCTGCTAGCCTCTGTCAGAGATGGACTGTGATCTTCTAGGAACACCAGCAGGTAATGGAATCCAAGCCAGTGGCCAGCAAATTACGGTCATCATCATCATAGGCAGTCCCTCGGAATCGAGAAAGACTTGGTTCCACTCCCAAAGCGAGTTCTCTGGTGGCTGAACAGTCCAATACGAGGAGCCATAGACTCTGTCATAGGTGGGACAGACATTCGTTGAGGGAAGGGGTGGGTGGGGCTGGTTTGCTGCGCGCTCCTTCCGCTGTCTGCGCTTGACCTCTTCCCGCTCTTTGCGTTGAGGCTCGAAGAACTCAACGCCCTCCCGGATGCACTTTCTCCATCTCGGGCGTTCTTCGGCCAGGGTCTCCCAGGTGTCAGTGGTGATGTCGCACTTTACCAGGGAGGCTTTGAGGGTGTCCTTGTAACGCTTCCGCTGCCCACCCTTTGGCTCGTTTACCATGAAGGAGCTCTGTATCTTAGGGAGTCTCGTATCTGGCATGCAAACTGTGTGGCCTGCCCAGCGAAGCTGATCGAGTGTGGTCAGTGCTTCAGTACTGGGGATGTTAGCCTGGATGAGGACACCAGGCGTTAGCTTGTGATAACGTGGCTAAGAATAGCTTTGTATTAGAAGTATTGATTGATCGCACAGTGTCTGCAAATGTTTACCCAAATAACTCTCTGATTCCAACCTGCCCAAACAATCTTGCTCCTATTCTATGTCCATAATGTCTGTTAATTGGACCAGTTGTCCAGGTTAGAGATTTAGGGGTGAAATTCATTATCGCCCATTTGGTGGCAGTAATGTTTGAAAGCCGGGAAACTTGGCACTGGGGCTACTGCTTCCCAGCTTTCAAAAAATTGGTTTTAGCGCTCCAGGGAGGAAGTGGAGTGCTAAATCAGGTCGATGTCAGCACCAGGCCCGGTTGCAAAGACATTTGCACCCCATTAGCGCCAAGGAGCAAATGCACCCAATTTCTCCCCCTTAGATCGAGCAATTATATGTGCAATATTGGCACCCAAGCACGTAACATGTTGAATATGGAACAGCACCTCATCTTTGGTTTAGGCACTTTACAGCCTTCTGGGCTCGACATAGAGTTCAAAAATTTCAGAGCATAACCGCTGCCAATCTTTGGCTCCCCCACCCCTCAGAGCGTTTCTTTTTTTCTCCTTGTCTCTATTGGCAGTTGGTCCATAATCCCACCATTCACACCCTACCTCAATTAATGGCCCGAAAATTCCAGTCGGACACTTCCGGCGAGCAATTGCCTTACGACCAGAGATTTTTTACGAAAGTACCTGGTGGTCTAGGGGGCGCCCTGGATTCCGGTGGGAAGGCCTTCTCTTTCCGCGCTGCGAAGCGCGCTCCCGTCCAGAGGGGTTCCCACGCAGAAGATGCAGTCACGTGTGACTGCTCAACCAATCAGGTACGTAGTTCACAGGTTCCCATTAATAGCACTGAGACTCGCGTATCTATGAGCTCTCAGTGCTATTAATGGGGAAAAACACAAACACACACTAATAAAAAATAAAAAAAACAGACCTCACACAATTAAAATTAATTGAAATTAAAGTTAATAAATGCCTTAGAAAAATCAATATATTTCTGACTTTTTTTTAAGTTTGGTAATTCGGATTAAAAATAAACTTATCTTAGTTGGCAGAGTTGTTAACACTACAATGGCTCAATTTCCCCAGTATTTGCGCCGTTTTTTTTGAATAGGCTGCTTTTTCTGGCCTAATTAAAAAATTCCCAGTTTCCCCAATCAATTTGCACCAGTGTAACTCATTTAGTTACGTTTTTATTAGGTATGTTTTTTTTTTCCTCAAAACGTTACCAGCCACCTACGCCAATTCTGGCCATTTAGGCAACTTTGACCAGCTGATAGTTGCTCCGTTTCTACTTAGGCCAGCATAGGTGGCCTCTTGAGGAAATCCTTGCGGAGAGTTAAAAAACCGGCGCAGGTAAGGAAATCGGAGATCATTCGGCCTGGGCTAGGGGCGGGAAGCGGAGCGGACCAGGACCGGCACTCACTTAGGGACCGGAGAGGCTCGACGGGGGAGGCGGTGCACTGACCGGCGGGCACGCACTCGGGGCCACAGAGCGGGAAGGCACTGCACTCGGGACCAGAGTAAAATGGAGAGTTTACAGACAGTAGAATTGTTCTTGCCTACTGGACATCACTGTTGCTTCCATTTGCAGTGAAACTCTTTGGACTACAAAGAAATACTTCAGTTGTTGCGTTAGGTTGGCATCACTGATCTTTGATGGTATTGGGTGGTAGTTATGAGTTCAGTCTCTTGCGAGATGCATCAGTTGCCTGGTATTGTAATCGTGATGCCATTCCTTTCTCAAATTTGTTCTATTCTATCTCATATTCTCCCTCTCTCTTCCACTAAACTGTCAGACTTATTTCCTGCAATGCTTTCCTGTGATTGAAATTCTCGTCATGCCTGCTGTCTGTCATAATTACGCTCCCTATTCATTTTACCTACCTCTGACTTCAGTCCTTTAAGCCCGGTCTCCAAACTAGGTGGTGATGTTACTTACTTGCCGTTGATTAGTCTTGAAGGACCTAAAATGAGTCCTGTGGCCTGATGCTGACTGTCCATTCCCTGTTGCTACCTCTCATGGCTGCCATCCACAAGCCAACACTGCCTGCCATTCGCCTTTCTCTGAGCTCTACTGCGCATGCGCGCGGCCATTTCAGCGACGTCAGAATGGCAGTTTTTTCCCCCGTGCATGTGCAGAAGACCCGGCTCCTTTATCCAGCGCAGACCGCAGGCTCCGACTCCTGAGGCAACTGGCCACGCTGCGCGGCTGCAGATTACAGCCCAAACATCGGGGAAACGTTGGAGATTTTTTTCTGGTGCATTTATTTACCTAATTAAGCAGCGCAACTCTGGCAATATGCCAGAAAACGAGCTCGGGGAAAATTGAGCCCCTAGTGATTATTTAATTTAATTTTGTGTTTATGTGTATTTTTGAACACGTGCGCCTGTAAAAGTAGGCTATGCGCCTGCTTTTTCAGGCGCAAGATTTTTGAAGACATTTGCTGGGTAAGATATGTGTAAATCCCGCAATCTTGCCCATACAAATGTCCTCGCTCCCGATCTGCGGATGACCTGTTAAACTCTAACTTGACAGATCGGAAAAGCTGATTTTCAACGCATGCTGAAAACCGGCTTTTCTGATGCCTTCCCGGGTCTGTAGAAACTTCGTACGGACCCAGGACATCGGAATTTCTACCCCATTGTTTTTCTAACTCCTGGCATTACCATTTGAATTCAGCCCATCATCCCTTTTGTCTCTCTAATCTCTCCTGTCTTCCAACCGATCACAGACCTTCCCTTTTGTTCTTTCTTCCCCGCCCCCTTTCAGTGCTTGTTAAGAACCTGTTCTTTTTGAACACTCTCCAGTTCTGACGAAGGGTCGTTGACCTGAAACGTTAACTCTGTTTCTCTCTCCACAGATGCTGCCTGACCCGCTGAGATTTCCAGCATTTTCAGTTTTTATTCCAGATTTCAGCATCCGCAGTATTTTGCTTTTGACTTAACATGTTTAGATCTAATTCCTTTGTTTTAACAAAGATATTAATTGGCTTTGTGCTCTTCGCAAGGAAAGGGAACACATAGATTATCATTTTAACCTCCAAATATGTGTGGGTTGGGGTCAGGCGAGACGCAAACATTTTTAAAATCTCAGAACTGACTCCAATCTGCCCATTTCTGAGAGTAACGGAGTTGGGACGGGAGCTTATAGGCTTGTGAATTCAGGAAAGTACCTGGGCTGACAGGTGACCAATCCTATTGGCTAGAGCTCTCAATAAAATAATAATTCCTATATTTCTAATTATGCTACAAATCTGCACTTTACAAAATCCTCAAACTCCCACACCAAAATTAATCATCAAACAATTGCGCGATTAACGATTCTGAGCTGCAAATGGTTGAACATAAACATGAGAAATGAAAGGAGCTTTGAACTAGGTTTAATGCATCCATCTGATTGCACAGCACTTCACACACATCTGAACATTTATCACATAGGAGAACACTGGCTATGATATGTAGGAAAGTACACGTAAATAACTAGACAGCACTAGGTGTAAGATGTAGGAGAGTACTAGATAAGACCATAACAAATAGGAGCAGGAGTAGGCCATTTGGCCCCTCGAGCCTGCTCCGCCATTTAATAAGATCATGGCTGATACAATCTTGGATTCAAGTCCACTTCCCTGCCCGCTCCCCATAACCTTTTATCCCCTTATCGGTTAAGAAACTGTCTATTTCTGTCTTAAATTTATTCAATGTCCCAGCTTCCACAGCTCTCTGAGGCAGCAAATTCCACAGATTTACAACCCTCTGAGAGAAGAAATTTCTCCTCATCTCAATTTTAAATGGGCAGCTCCTTATTCTAAGATTATGCCCCCTAGTTCTAGTCTCCTCCATCAGTGGAAACATCCTCTCTGCATCCACCTTGTCAAGCTCCCTCATAATCTTATACGTTTCGATAAGATCACCTCTCATTCTTCTGAATTCCAATGAGTAGAGGCTCAACCTACTCAATCTTTCCTCATAAGTCAACCCCCTCATCTCCGGAATCAACCTAGTGAACCTTCTCTGAATTGCCTCCAAAGCAAGTATATCCTTTCATAAATAATGAAACCAAAACTGCACGCAGTATTCCAGGTGTAGCCTCACCAATACCTTGTATAACTGTAGCAAGACTTCCCTGCTTTTATACTCCATCCCTTTTGCAATAAAGGCCAAGATTCCATTGCCTTCCTGATCACTTGCTGTACCTTTTGTGTTTCATGCACAAGTACCCCCAGGCCCCGCTATACTGCAGCACTTTGCAATCTTTCTCCATTTAAATAATAACTTGCTCTCTGATTTTTTTCTGCCAAAGTACATGACCTCACGCTTTCCAACATTATACTCCATCTGGCAAATTTTTGCCCACTCACTTAGCCTGTCTATGTCCTTTTGCAGATTTTTTGTGTCCTCCTCACACATTGCTTTTCCTCCCATCTTTGTATCATCGCACGCAAGAGTATTAGCTATGACACACACAAGAGTAGTAGCTGTAACATTCACCCATCACCCCTGTGCTTGTTGACATTAGATCCCGGTGAAGCAACGTCTCAAATTTAAAGAACGAAAGACAGACTTGCATCTATATAGCACCTTTCACGACCACTGGACGTCGCAAGGCGCTTTACAGCCAATGAAATACTTTTGAAGCATAGTCACTGTTGTCATGTAGGAAGATTCTCATCCTTGTTTTCAAATCCCTCCATGGCCTCGCCCCTCTCTATTTCTGTAATCTCCTCCAGCCCTGTATTCCTCTGAGATCTCTGCACTGCTCCAGTTCTGGCCTCTTGAGCATCCCCGATTTTAATTGCTCCACCATTGTGGCCATGCCTTCTGCTACCAAGACCCTAAATTCTGGAATTCCCTCTCTAAACCTCATCGCCTCGCTTCCTCTCCTTCCTCCTTTAAGGCGCTCCTTAAAACCTACCTCTTTGACCAAGCTTTTGGTCATCTGCCCTAATTTCTCCTCATGTGGCTCGTGTCAAATTTTGCTTTGTAATGCTCCTGTGAAGCGCTTTGGGATGTTTTACTACATTAAGGGTACTATATAAATGTAAGTTGTTGTTGTTGAGTACTAGCTATAATGGGCAGTATATTACTGAATGTAATACACAGGTTATAATGTACAGGAGAGTGCTGGATATACCAAATTCCACAGTCACCAGTAATTGCCGAATGATAGCACCTATAAGTGTTTGGCAGGTTGCTGTGTAACTGTTGTAAATATTGTGCTAACAAAAGCTGGAAACAGAGAACATCCCTCGTGTAAAACCGTTTTTCACATAGGATTACATAGGACATTCGGCACAGAAACAGGCCATTCGGTCCACCCAGTCCATGCCAGCGTTTATGCTCCACTCGAGCCTCCTCCTGTTTTTCCTCATCTAAATCTATCAACATAACCCTCTATTCGCTTCTCCCTCAAATACTTATCTAACCTCCCCTTAAATGCATCGATACTATTTACCTCAACCACTCCCTGTGGTAGCAAGTTCCACATTCTCACCACTCTCTGGGTAAAGAAGTTTCCTTTGAATTCCCTATTTGATTTGTTGGTGACTATCTTATATTGATGGCCTCTAGTTATGCTCTTCCCCACAGGTGGAAACACTCTAGAGCGCTAGACTTTCCACTATGGTCGCTATCACCCAAAAAAGGACAATATTTCCGGTCTTAGTGCTTTTTCTATTTTTCAGGATCGGTGGAATATCGACCATTTTAAAAACCGCTAGATTCACCTTTATAATTTGGGTGAAAACCTTAGCGATGTGAAATGGGCTTTAGTGATGTATTCAGTCGTGCAAGGCTGGCGTCCATAGCAACGGCCGTTCTGCGCATGCGCGTTTTCTTTTCAGGCAAATAACTTTTCACGCGATTTGGGAGATCAGCGGTCATCTGCCTATGCTCAGAAGGCAAAGGGAGGGAGAGAGAGAGGAGGAAGCTTTTGAACGAGCATGAATTTTGAAGCAGTGGTCAACAGAAGATGATGGAGATGTCCCAGGAGGATTCGGGAGAGAGTCTGCAGGTAGTTTCAGGGAGAAGGAGGGCGAAAGTCTATTCAGATGAGGCTAATGAGGCCTTAGTCACCGAGGTGGAGACTTGGTGGGGCCAATTAACCCGGGATGGGTGTGGGAAACCTCCACCCTGGATTTACCAAAAAATATGGACAAACATTGCCACCCTCGTTTCATCGGTGGCCCACGATAGGCGCTGGAACAGTCCTATCGCATCGGCAAGAGTAAGTATTAAATTATTAAATTAAAAATTACAATGATGCACTGCCTCATTAATTAGAATGTAAATCTGCTGGATTGTAATGAAGCTGGGTAAGCTTGGGTAGCTTCCCTGTTAAGATTTGGACTGGGGTCGGAACCTGCGCTCTTTTACTCTAATTTTGCTGAGATGCCTTAAACGTAATCGACAGTATTAATTATTATTTAAAGACTTTGATCGAAAATTGGGGCCAAAGGAATGATTGGAAATTGACAGACTGCAAACACTTGCCATTTCAACCACTTTAGTTTGGAAGGAGAATTATTAAATTATATCGCTGCTTGTGTGCTGTGAGCAACTCTTTAACTTGGGCACCGTCTCCTTTTTGGTTACGTTGGTGGATGGGGCACGACTGAGCGCTGTGGGGTCCGGTCAGCTTTGCCCAGACTGTGAGTCTCTCCGGCTGCTGTCAGTCACACAGTGACCCAGCCTGGACTGGGGGAGAGCCGTCCTGGCTCACTCTCTGCCCTGGGACACTTTGGGACATTAGCTCCGGCCACACGGAGGTCTCCGAGCACAGCCCAAGGACACAGTGCCCCCTCCCACTACACTCCTGTCAATGCCGAGAGCTCACCAGCGGTCCTGATTCCCCCCCGGGGAAACCTCCATCGATTCCAATAAACCGCCTCCCTCCCCTCAGGCGCCGAATGGTACGGCCCGTGGATGGGGCCCTTCCTGAGGATTGTACATGAGCGGGTTGGTGTCAAGCATTAGTTCCTAAACACGATCTTATTAAATATTTTCTCTGAACATAGATGTTATAACCATGCATCCATTGGATACAAACCATTTTAGTATATAACATTAACGATGAACAGCATATGGGGTGACTAACTGTGGATTATAATATCTGTTCTGTTTCCGTAATAGTACCTAATCAATTAGCTTATGCCATGCTCTTGTCACGTCTGCAGAGGAAGATATCTAAGAATCGGGCGGAGTGGAGGCTGACTGGACGAGGGCCTGCTGACCTGCACCCTCTCACTGATCTGGAGGAGTGTGCCGCAGCCTTAGTGGGCAGGCATAATTGTTCTGCCACCCGTGGTGGTGCAGATCCCATTGTTGCGCTACGTGAGTAATGTGTAAACCAGTGGTAATTTAATGCCATTTGATTATAATATATGAATGATGTAATGTTATGCATGCAGCTTCTGTACTCATCTCTCGTTCACATTTATTGCAGTAGTGCTGCTCTTCGTACATATGCCTGCGCAGCGCAAGCATTCTCCCCTTCTCTTCTACTAACGTCAATTATGTTTTCCGGCTCCCCAGGTGCAACGGGAGGCCCCTGCAGCATCACCTGTACCACTGCAGGTCGCGCTGACCACCGAGAAGGAGGAGGAGGAGGATGAGCTGGATATATCATCTGTGGTACCTGCGACCACCTCATCCCCAACGGATGAAGTAGCGGGGCCAAGCGGCTTGCAGCAGGGCACCCCGAGTCATCCAGTGCCCACGCTGACCCCGCGGAGGTTGAGTCGGCGAGTTCGGCACGCGCTGTGACGGGAAGATGTCAATGACGACATGGTGTCACTGTCGAGGGCGAGCGTCGACATAGGTCGAGAGCTCCTCCAGGTGATTGGTGGGTTGACCGGCAACATTGTCACACTATCTGCTAGAAATACAGAGGGCATGGGGCAGATAGTTGGGGCAATGGGACGACTGACCGACGCTGTCGATGCCTTGCGGCATGTGATAGTTTCGGGATACGGCACTGCACCCCAAAGTGCCGTACCACCAATCAGCACGACAGATGCGAGACAGGAGGAAGAACGTCCTTCTGACTCGGAAGACGTTTCTTCGCAAACGTCTTCTCCTCAAACCACTGAGATCATTCTGCTGATGTCACTCCCCCTCCCCTACCCACAGCAGCAGCCCTTGAGGTGCTCTGCTGCAAGACATCTTGGTCCCGTTGCTAGGGGCTGGAGTAGGAAAGTGGGGGTTACGATCAAGTTAGAGGAGGGAAGCGTGACTGTAGGTAGGGAGTGGGGGGGGGGGTCTTTATTTTACTTCTATGATAATTTTTTTAAAATTGTTCATTGTTGACTGTTGTGGATAATGGGAGGGTGTTCTCGTTATATTGTTGTTTCCAAAATGTTGTTCACTGTTGGGGGTTGGGAGAGGGGTTCATAGTTTGTTCAAAAATATTTTAAATAAGTTGTTAAATTATTAAATTATTTTATTGAACTTTACAATTGTTGTGAAGTGTCTTCTAATAGTGTAAGATAAAACATCAATACAAGGGTTGGAAACAATGGCCATGGCCAGGCCAGGATGAACTGTAACGCAACTGTAACTGTCACCAACGTAACTTCACGCAAAGCGTTCATTTATGAGCTGCTGACATAACAGTTTTGCAGCTGCGTAACTACCACGGGGCTTTTCCAGTTGTGTGTGTGGGGTGGCGAGAGGTAGGCATGCGGGCACGCATTCATCGCCAGTCTGACTGTCCTCCCCGAGGTCCTCGTCCTCCTCCTCGTCCTCCTCTTCCGCCTCCCCTCTCTCCTGAGGTGGACCAGCAGTCCTATCTGGTAATTGTTGTCCTCTCCTGATAGCTAAGTTATGCAACATGCAGCACACCACAATGAACTCAGCAACCTGCTCAGGGTGATATTGTAGGTTGCCTCCTGAGTGGTCCAGGCATCTGAAGCTGCACTCTGATTGTCTTTTCGATGATATTGCGTGTGGCTATATGGCTTTCGTTGTAGTGCTTCTTGGCTTCTGTCTGGGGCTTATCAGGGGGGTTATGAGCCAGCTGGCAAGGCCATAACTTTTATCTCACAGCATCCAACGCGGACCTTGTGGCTGACTCTTAAACAGGTCAGAGACAGTACTCTCACACAAGATTTGTGGATCATGGATGCTCCCTGGAAAATTTGCATTTGCTGCCATAATTATTTGCTTGTGGTTGATAACAAGCTGTACATTCAGGGAGTGCAATTACTTTCAGTTCCGAAGCACCTCTGCATCCTGTAAAGGTGCTCGCAGGGCGATGTGCATACAGCCTATTGCTCACTGCACCGTTGCTATTCTCAAGAACTCCAAAGCCCTCTCACTCTGTGCCTCCCTGGTCATAGGGAAGTTCATAAAGTCCATCCTGTTCGCATAAAAGGCTTTAGTCACCTGCCGAATGCAGCAATGTGTGACATGGCTGAGTGATACCGCAAATGTCGCCAGCTGAGGCCTGAAAGGAACCCGATGCGTAGAAGGAAATTGCTGCAGTAACCTTAATCTCAATGGGCTGTGCGGTCCTGATGATGCTGTTAGGCTGCAGATCTCCCTTATTTAGCTGGCATATCTCACCGATGACCTCCTTTCAGAAGCGTAGCCTTCTAACGCACGTTATCGGACAAGTCCCGGTATGATCACTTATCCCTGTAAATACATTGGCTGTAAGGTCTCCTCCTCCTCAGCAGTCTGTCACATCTTTGATTGGGCACATAATGCCCTTCAATGAACCTTCTCCCATCTCTATTCTGCAGCATGTGAGTAGTCATCAATACTGGTTGAGAAATTGCAGGCCCCATCACTATAAATCACTATAAATGCCCTAATCTGTCTTCTTAAATTGTCCTCAACAAATACAATATAAACTGCAAATTAAGCACAATGTGTTTAGATGATTGGCAAGATTCAAAAACACCCTTAAAGTCACTCACAAATTGCTTCTCCTCCCAACCACTTCAAGCAGCCTTTTATTAAAGATTCTCCATGTTATAAAATGGCGTCCGTAGTGCCAAGTTAAGGTCAGGTGAGTGCAACGTTTCTTGAGCGTCTTTTTGGGCGAGTGATCATTTGGGCGAAATGCCGAAAGTAGTGCTCAGCGATAATCTGGACGATAATCGGGCGCTAGGGGAATCAAGGGGTATGGTGAGAAAGCAGGAATGGGGTACTGAAGTTGCATGTTCAGCCATGAACTCATTGAATGGCGGTGCAGGCTAGAAGGGCCGAATGGCCTACTCCTGCACCTATTTTCTATGTTTCGATGTTTCTATGCTAGTTTCCATTATAAACAGTATTCTGGGCCTTGCATGAGGATGACGTCATGTTTAAAAAAAAATAGGCCGGGTGATGCAGCCCATTCCTGCATGCCGAAAGTTGCGACGGTGATAAATAGGCGATAATTGGGCGCTAGTTTCCATTTTTCAGCAAAAATGGGCGATAGCCTGAATCTCAGCGCTAATATGGGCGCTAAATGGGCGATGATGTGCCGAAAGTCTAGCCCTCGCTCTGTATCTACTCTAACAAAACTTTTCCGAATTTTAAGACCTCTATTAGGACACCCTCATTTTCAAATGTAAAGAGACCCAGCCTGTTCATCCTTTCCTGATAGGTATACCCTCGCATTTCTGGTATCATCCTTGCAAATCTTCTCTGCATCCTCTCCAGTGCCTCTATATCCTTTTTATAATATGACGACCAGAATTGTATGCCAAGGTTCGATACAATGTTTAGCATAACTTCACTACTTTTCAATTCTATCTGTCTAGAAATAACCCTAGTGCCTGGTTTGCTTTTTCTATGGCCTTGTTAACCTGTGTCACAACAGTTCGTGATTTGTTTTTTGCAGTGGCTTGATAATTTTCTAGTTCCCTGCAGGCTCTGATGTATTTGCACCTAAATTATAGAAAATACAGATTTATTGAAAAAAATCTTCCTTCAGCTTAGTTAGGGATTGCTCCAATTGAAAAGATAACACACTATCCTAAAGCCATAGTTTTTAATGAAAAATATCTTTTCATGTTTAGAGAATTCTCAGTTTTGTTGGTTAGGTGGACGGATTGCTTTTGTAGCCACAGGTTAGACTGCACAGTAATTTAGTTGGATACAAAGGGACAACAGCTATCAACATGAGAATAATGTTTGTGTATTCTGAATGGAGTGGTGTAATTATTGGGCCATTCACTGGTCAGTTCTTGTCAAGGTCTCACAAGGGAACACAGTTCAGTTTATGGTGAAGTTAATTAGTTAGAATCAAGGAGTTTGATATTATTCCAATTCTTCCTGCATCCAATCTTTTCATTTACAACACCACGAGATTAGTCTGTTTAAATTTAGGTATGAGCTGGTGAAAGGGTGACCGAGGGTAAATGGGTATTTGAATCGCCTTTTCAAAGTGTGTTTTCCTGGGAGACAGCACCATGGTAACCATTTAGAATCACAGGGAACTGATAAGTTGCTTTCAAGCTTCACTAAATAATACTCCTCTCGGCAACAGGGCGAGAGCAGAAGCTCACCGCGCGGCAGGTTGTGGCTGAGAATGCCTGTTCTACGCGTCGGTGTTTCAGCTCTCTGCTCCAGAAGACTTGGGGGCTGAAATTGGTGGGCCAACCGTCGCCTGCCGCTGAGTTTGCTGCGCGGTCTCCCCTCCGAGCGAGTTTGGTGGAGGCTTCTCACCGGCGGGGAGGGAAGACCGCTGGGGACCGTCGGCTGATGTCCGCCCGCTGAGCTGCCGGTTTGGTCCGGGCGGTCCTCCGCTGCAGCAGAGGGAAGGACCGCCGTGTGGAGGCAGGTCTAACCTCAACGGGAAGTGTGAAGACCTGCAAAAAAATGAAAGTGCACTTCTTTTCTTCATTTTTATTGCAGCGATTCAGGTGGGTGGGGTCATAGACCGGGCGGTACTTTGACGGGGGGATTCCTCAAAAAGATCTGCAAAGACTGCCTGGCGGCACAAAAATGAACGTGGGCAGCAGCGGGCGGGAGCTCCCAATCTCGGCGGCAATTGCGATCCTCGCCAAAGTGCCACCGAGGATTGAGTCGGGCCCAGGGAGCGGGGAGCACATAAAAATAAAAATCGAAACAAAAAATACCACTGGAAAACCTTCAGGGGACCCCATCCAGATAAATTGTTGTAAAAAAAAGTTTACTAACCTTTTTTTTTTTGCAGGTCCTCCCTCATACTTACCGTTGGGGTTAGACCTGCCTCCACGCGGCAGTTCTTCCCCCTGATGTTGCCGACTCCTGCCCGGAGCAAACTGCCAGCTCGGCGGGCGGGAGGTCACTTACTCACCTTGCGCGCTAGCGGTTCCCAGCGGCCCTCCCCTCCCGCCGGCGGGAGGCCCAGTGGAAACTGCCACCGAGGGGAGACCGCCCAAAAAAACTCGGCGTCAGTCGGCAGCAGCAGGCGGTGAGTCCACCAAGTTTGGGGCCCTTGTGTTTTTTTTTTATTTTTGGAAATTTTTTTACTCAATCAGTTCCCCCCACCTCCCCGGGCCCGACTCAATCCTCGGCGGTACTTTGCCGAGGATTGCATTTGCCGCCGAGATTGGGAGCTCCCGCCTGCTGCTGCCCAGATTCAGGGCGTACGTCGCATTTTTGCCGCTAGGATTTTTTCAGGAAACTTCCACTCAAAGTGCCGTCAGGATCTCAGCGTTCCTTTGGATGGCACTTAGCTTCCACCAGGTTTGGGGCCTTGGCCTTTTACAGGGAAAACCGTCCTGTAGCGAGAAATAGCAAGCAGCATCTCTCTAACTGGTTAGAATTATACGGCCTTTGAGATCTCAGAGGAGGCATCAGGCAATGCGTGGGGTCACTAATTTACTGCTCCATTAGGTTATCAGATATAGGTTTCTGGCCCTCAACTCCTCCTGGGTGATTTCCTGAGCACAGCCGACTTGTTGAGGGAGGTGCAGAAAATAAATCAGAGGAGGAATTGAGCACAGTCGGGCTGATATACCTCCTGGCAACTGAATGCAAAACAGGGGCAATAGGCTGCCTCAATGAGCACAACTAACATAATCTTCAATAGCTCGGTCTGAAGGTGGGAGAAGCTGGGAGTAGCCTGTTCCTTCATTCACGCAGCACTGCACACAACAAAGTCTCCATTATCGGATGTACTTTAAAAAGGGATAAGTAAATATGATCATGAAATCCGCATTTAAAGGCTTATATCGATTTTTAAAAGAAGCTTTATGGTTTATTTAATTCTCGTCTGGTGCTGAATTAATCTCTGCCATGCCACAGAGTCAATTGCAGCGACAGCTGAGCAGGACTGAGGTCATGCTCTATCGTCAGAGATGTTGTGCCTCAGAGGAGACGTCCAGTGCTCAGGTGGGTGGTGAAGTTTTCATGGCACTATTTGAAGAAGAGCAGAATTGTCCTGATCAACGTCCTTCCCTCAACCAACACCGCCCATTCATCTCATTGCAGTTTGTGGGCTGTTGCTGGAGCAGATGAGCAGCCACTTTTGCATACATAATGACAATCACGACAGTCCAGTAATTAATGATGTGAAACACTTTGAGGCGTTGTGATGTGTAATTAAAAGGGAAAGATTATTATTACAGACTTTAGAATTCCAATTGATGAGCTTTATGTACAAAGGGGCCCGCCAACATCTGTATAAAAATAGCACAGACAGGAACGTAGTATCAGAGGGACTGTAGAATTTACCAATATCTCGCAACGATTCAGGTACCTTTCCCCTACAGAGGAGAAGAATCCCTTTCTGGGCTTTTAAAATGAGTTTAAAGGGGCAGACGAAGCCTGCGGGGGATAAAAGGGGATGCATTCATGGAGACCCCCCCCCCCAGTGTTTGGACTCATAGGAAAGGGAATTCAAAATGGACCTAAATTACAGAAGCTTGAGATCCCCTAAACATCTATGGGAAGGAGCATATCAATTTTAAGATTCTACAACATTTTGGCTGCAAAAAAAAAAGAGTTACCAAATACAGGAGGTGGGGCCAAATTCGTGTATTAAAGACCCCAGACTATCTGGGGGAACTATTCACCCTCTAAGAAATAATCGAATTACCCAATCAAGCACAATGGAAATCATGGTCAAGAAACTGGACAATTCTAAAACAATGCAAAACCACTGATAGCACATTCTCACACCCTAATCGAGTTACTGCTGACAAAGGAGACATTTGAAAATCAGTAGACAGTACAGTTTAAACAGAGCCCAAGAGATTTGATGGGAGATAACGGAGCCTTTTTTTGGAATATATCTATCCCCCAGTTTTTACAAGGAGAGACCAGCAAGGAGCAGCACGCAGACTAGCAGAACACAGAAACTAGCAGAAGACAGGAGAGAAGCAGAGCACAGACTGGAACACAGACACAGACACAAGCAGCCGGAGCTGGGGAGTGAAGAAATGGAGTAGTAAAGGAAACTACAAGAAATCATCAAGGACCGACCGAGCACGAGGCCCACGAAATGGAAGGTTGTCAGCAACCAAATTGACAACCCGGGCTACCACAACCAGCGAAACGACCAACCAAAACCAACTCAACAAAAACCGAAGAATCGACATTTATTTCCACTCTACAATCTACTTCGGAATGACCAACGGGTGAAAAATTACCAAAAGGGACTAACTAAACTATTCCTAACCAAAGAAAGTGGGTACTTACCCCATACATCCAAAGCGCAACTTACCGCATCAACAGACGCACCCCAACCGAAGACTACACAGTCCGAAGTCCTCTCCTCCGACCGGGGTACGGCTCGCCTAGAAGGCCAAGTGCAGCGAACCCCGAAACCGCGATTCACTGGCAACTGTCTAAAAGGGGATTGGTGAGCATGGCCCCTGAACCCTGAGAGCTATAACTTAGTTAGTTCGGGGAATTGGGAGGGGGGGGGAGGCTGGGATAACTTTGTAAATGTATCTGCATTCGCCTCTTTACCCCATTTAGAGTTTAAGCTGTATTCTTTTCCCCACAGACTGTAATTGGACAATTTATTCAATGTGTTGTACCCTTCAGTGTGTATTGGTCTGTGTGTGTTACTAAAGGTGTGCCCTTTTACTTCTTTGTAAACACAATAAAGCCATACCTGCTTCCTACCTTGAAACTGATTGTCTGTCCAAGTCTGTCACAGTCCCTTCATAATTCCAGTGTCTAGAACCAAGGGTGTGGGAGCGATTCGGAACCGCTCATCTAAGGTCAGAAGGGAAAGCTGACCCCCTGCAAACCACCCCTTACATAATGGCGACCCAGATGGGCCGCTGATACAAGGGACGTGATAAGAGAGAGACTGGTTTCAGGAAACGAAGGAAAATGGAAGAGGGGATTTCCTCGTATGTGTTTAAGAAGGTAAATGTGGTGGCTAAGGAGTGGGTACTCGATCTATTGTATGCTGAACGTCCAGAAGATGCTGCAGCTCAATGGACCGAGAGCAAGGACCATAAAAAGTCAATAGAGAAGGCCATTTGGCTAATTTGCCTTCAGCAACAGATCCGGCTTCTAGATGAGGAGAATGAGAAATTAAAGGGAGTATTGAGACAGGCAGAAGAGAGGTCCAGCACAAGGGCCACAGTCTGGGAAAGGCTGTGGACAGAGGTGGGACAGTTAAAGGAAAGTAGAGAGCTCACTAAAGAAAGGCACAAAACCCAACTGGACCTTTTACAGTGGCAGATTATTGAAGCCAAGAATAGCGAACGGGCATTGCAGGAAGAGAATTCCTGCCTCGCCAAGCAAGTTAAAGAGTACGGGGAGAGGGTGAGAGACATTCAGGTAGCCTATAAGGTAGCCAGTACCAGGGAATTTGAGGCAGGAGACCACGGCCCCTGCCAGCAGCAGATCCAAAGCTTGAACCTTGCTCTATCCCGGGCTAAAGGCATGGTGTGCCTGTTAAACCCGGGTTTAGCCCAGGAACACCTGATTGGGCAAGGAGAAACCCCTCAGTCACCGCCTGCAGCTCCCAGGAACTGGCCCGGGTAGCAGCAGGGTGTCAGCCAGAGTGCGGGGCAGGCAAGGATTGCGAACTAGCCAACACCGGCAGCCCTGAGTTTTAACTCGGCTTGGCAGCAGGGGGAAGAGGGCGAGCCAATACAAGGCCGGAACCAGGGCCAATGCATGGCAGCAGAAGTTTGGCCCGCCTGATGCCAATGGGGCAGCAGGACCCCTAGAAAGCAACTTCGTAGTCCCCCATGACACCCAAAAACTGAGGGCTATGATAGGCCACCTAAGTAAGCTCACCCAACAAGGGGATCCCTCGGTACACTTCCTGGAAGTGGAACACACAGGGGATATTAACGGGTGCGATGATTCAGAGCAGGCTAAGCTGTTGCTTTTGTCGCTAGACACCAAGCTGTGCCATTCCCTCTTTGCAGACAGCAGAAAGGGGCGAAACACGTACACTACGGTTAAGGAGGAGGTTCTAGAGGCCATGGGTATGAACGACGGGAGTCCTTTTCTCCGAGTGGAGAAGACAGTGCAGCTCGATGGGGAGACTCCACAGGCTTTCGCCGACAGGTTGTGGCCGGTCTACGAAAGGGCCTGTAGTGGGGTTCTTGACTGGGCCCACCTGACCCCTAACGAGCTGGCTCACTGGCTCCGCAGCCTGGTGGCAAACAGCTTACCTGGAGTAAAGGTAAAAGACGAGGTCTGGTTCGATCCAAGAGATCCCAGAACCACCGAGGAGACAGTGGTCAGACAGTTGACACTGGCTTACCGGAACAGTAGAGGGACAGAGGAACCCTCCTCTAAAGGGAGGGTCCATGTGATTAAATCCAGCCAAGGCAAGAGAGTGGCATCAGGAAGGTGGGAACCCTCCCCACAAAGGGGGCGAGTGTTTTGGGTGTGGGAAAAGTGCGCACTGGAGGAAGGGTTGTAGGAACCCCTGGAAAGAGACTAAGGGAAAGGCCACTTCAGCCCCAGCCTGTAACGCCGGGGCAGGAACACCCGACTTATATGAGACACTCGTAGCCGCCCTACAGACACTCATAAACGGACAGGGAGCAGTAGCTATCGCAACTGGTGCAGTAGCCGGTACAGTAAAACCCTCTGCTCCAACCCACCCAGATGCATGACTAGAGCCAGTGCAGCCTGTGTACTTGTGTTCCCTAGAGTACGATGCCTGGAAGAGACCGTGCGTTACGATGGAGGTGGAGAAAGTGAAAGGGACCTACCTGCTAGATACCGGTGCTTCCAGCACCCTTGTATATGCAGATAACCCAGCTACCTCACCTCTATCGAACGGGGTCCTGTACAGTCTAGTGGGGTTCACAGGTAATGAGCAAACTGGTTCGTTTTCCATCCCGCTCACCATTCAGTTAGGGACACTCAAAACCAAATGGAAGTGTGTCCTGATGAAATGGGAGCAGAAGGGAAAAGGGATCCTGGGAGCTGATTTTATCATTGGCCACCAGATCCTAGTGGATCTCAGGAACCACTGTCTATGGGGAGCCATAGTGACTG
This sequence comes from Pristiophorus japonicus, assembly GCF_044704955.1. Taxonomy (NCBI): domain Eukaryota; kingdom Metazoa; phylum Chordata; class Chondrichthyes; family Pristiophoridae; genus Pristiophorus; species Pristiophorus japonicus. The sequence goes on from NC_091993.1 coordinate 19,545,899, forward strand.
ACAGGGAAGGTGAGGTGGCGGTGATCCCAGAAAAAGGGGCCAAGGGGACATTGTGTACCGTGAAGCCAAAGGAGGCTTATGACTTGGAATTACTGGTCAGTAACACCCCAGTGGAGTACCAGGCATATGTACGGGCACATCTTGCAGCATTTGCCACCCACAAACATGACTGTGGTAGGGTAACGGGGGTGGAAGTTAGTATAGTAGGGGACCCCATGACCCGACCACAAAAGCAATATAACTTCCCCAGGGAGGCAGAGGCAGACCTGACAACGGCGCTGGGATCACTGGTAGAGCAAGAGGTGTTAAGACCAATAGCAACCCATGTGAACTCTCCACTGTGGCCGGTTAAGAAACCGGACAACTCATGGAGGGCCACCGTGGACTATCGAGTACTAAATAAGAATATCCGTGCCTGTGCATCCACTGTAGCAGCCGTATCGGATCTCATAGGGAGTATTCCAGCATCTGCGACCACTTTCACGGTGCTGGATATTTCAAATGGGTTCTGGTCCATTCCTTTAAAACGGGAGGACCAGTACAAGTTCGCCTTTACCTTTAAGGGCCAACAATACACGTGGAACTGTCTTCCCCAAGGCTTCCACAATAGTCCCAGCATTTTTCACCAATGCATGGCGAACTGTTTAAAGGGCTTTAGCAGACCCCAGCAGTTGGTGCAGTATGTGGATGACCTGCTTCTGTTCACCGATCAGGGGGAGGAGCATGGCCCACTGCTGGCTGAGCTGCTGGAGCTGCTAAAAGAAGAAGGGTTTAAAGTAAACCCCAAGAAGGCACAGATCGGCCAGAAGGAAGTCAAATTCCTGGGGCTGACTGTGCGCGCTGGGGAAAGGGCCATAGACAAGGCTAGAAGGGAGGCAGTACAGGAGTTACCAGCCCTCAACACAGTGACAGGGGTAAGATCCTTTCTAGGGCTCACCGGGTACTGCAGAGACTTCATTGAGGATTATGCAGCCACTGCAGCCCCTCTGCTCAGGCTCCTACACAAGGGGGTAGAGTGGGACTGGGATGAGGGTTGCGAGGCAGCATTTAATCAGCTCAAGAAGGACTTGCAGACCGCTCCAGCCTTAGGAGCGATAGATGTAGGAAAGGAGTTTTTCCTGGAGATGGCAGCCAGCGGGGACAGTTTGAGCTCAGTGCTGCTTCAAGAGCGGCACGGCCAGCTGAGACCGGTGGTTTACTCCTCCAGGATCCTCACAGATGTGGAGAAAGGGTACTCCAACTGTGAGAGACACCTCCTAGCCACACATTGGGCAGTGAAAAGATCCTTGATCTTCATGGGAGGGTCTCCTCTAACACTCCTAACCCACCACACACCGATTCAGATGCTCCTAGATGGGAGGATTAAGGACGGGATGGAGAGCATTGCCCGCATTGCTCGCTGGACCCTGCTCCTCTCCCAGATGGACCTCAGAGTAGAAGGCCCCCGCGAGCCAAGGCTCGCAGCCAACCTAATCTATCCAGGGAAAGCCCACAGGTGCTCCATAGAAGGGGTATGGGAGGTAAACATTGGCCTTCGGGCTGGGTTACACTCTATAGGCCGGGACATCTACGTGGACGGGTCCAGCACGGTATCTGCTGGCGAGCGACTCACTGGGTGCGGAGTCTATGACCCAAGGGCAGGTATTGCCCTGGCAATCAAGCTCCGCAGCACCATGAGCGCCCAGCACGCTGAACTGTCCGCCGTAATGTACGTGGTGACCCACCCCGAAAAATTCCTTACCCCGTACACGATTTGCTCGGACAGTATGTTCACCTGCAATTCATGTACGGAGTACCTGGCTATCTGGTCCCGTCGCAGATACACGTCCGCTGACGGGAGACCCCTGGCAATCAAGCCCCTGCTGGAGAAAATCATGACAGCGGTGGGGGAAGAAGGAAAGGTCTACATACATAAGGTGAAGGCCCATTCAAAAACCGAACCCCGTGCAGAGGGAAACCAACAGGCTGACAAACTGGCCAAAGGTGGTGCCGGCACGGGAAAGTTCTGGGACCCCTATGACACCGCCGCATAGCAGCGGTCAAGAATAAGAACAGGGCAGCAGAGAGTACAGGGACAGCTTTGGCCCCGGACTTAAAAACAGTTCAGCTACAGGACCCAGTTCTGAAAGCTGTCCTGAACGCACTAGCTAGAGGAAAGAGAGTAGAAGGTCCGTACGGCACAGCAGCCATTACCATTAAGGAAGGCATGCTGTTTAAAGAGGGACAATGGGTCGTGCCACAGCAGCACCAGAGGGAATTCCTAAAACTGGCCCATGAGGGTCCAGGAGCAGGACACCCCGGGCCTGAGACCACCTGGCAACGGGTGGAACAGGCAGGATGGTGGCCGGGACTCAGGGAGGACGTCCGCGAGTTCTGTGCGAACTGCCTGGTGTGTGCTGCGAACAACCCTGACCCCCAGAAAAGGAAGGTGTCCCTAGGACACGTCAGGAAGGTAGAGGGACCATGGCAGTCAATCCAAATTGACTACATCGGGCCCCTACCCACTGCCCAGGGAGGCTACAAATACTGCCTAGTCCTGGTGGACGTGTTCTCAAAATGGGTTGAAGCCTTCCCCTGCCGAGCAGCCACCGCACTAGGGACAGCTAAGATTCTAGTGAGGGAAGTGTTGTCCCGGTGGGGACTCCCACAGTATGTGGAGTCGGACCAAGGGAGCCATTTCACCGGGCACGGTAATGCAGGCAACCCTTAAGGTGCTCGGCATTGAGGGGAAATGGCACGTTGCCCACAATCCACAGTCATCTGGTATTGTGGAGCGTTTAAACCGCACCATTAAAGAAAGGCTGCGGAAGGAAACGGGAGACTCACCCCAAAAGTGGGTGGAGGTCTTACTATTGGTCCTAATGGGGATCCGAGCTAGCCAGTCAAAGAGCACCGGGTATTCCCCATATGAGCTCATGACTGGCCGGATCATGCGGACCCCCACCCATGTCCTAGCCCCGGTGCTCACAGAAGGTCAGCTCAGAGAGGTGAACCGGGACCGGTTTGTCAGGAACCTGTTTGAACACCTCAAACAGATTCACTGGCAGGCTGCTAGTAACATGGGCAGACAGCATCAGGGGAACCGATTGCTGCTAGAACCCAGCAAACACCACGAATGGGAGATAGGGGACCAGGTCATGGTGAGGAACTATGCTCGGCTCGGGGTTTTTGAAGCATTATATATGGGGCCATACAGCATTGTGGACAAGGCAAGCCCGATGGTCTATGCCATAAAGCTGCCCTGCCGTACTAAGTGGTTCCACATCAACCAGTGCAAGCTATACAACCCAGGGTCAGCCAAGCACAGAGGGCAGCCGGGAGGGGTGAACCGTCCTCAGGACAGGGACCTCCTGTTGGCCGCCCCCGACGGTGGAGAGCCCACAGGGAATGTGGCAGGCTCAGAAACCGTGCCAATAGGGGCGGTGAATTGCAGTACTGGAGTGGCTATCTCACCCATCGTTTGGGATTTGGACGCACCCCCAGTAACCCAAGCCCTGAGAAGGACCCTCCGTACACCACGGCCAAAGATACCGTGGTCACCGGCATCTGAACCTCAGCGATTCTACCCTAGGAGAAGGGCAGCCCGACAGGAAAGGCCGAAGATCAGAAGTACAGAGGCCGCTCAGAGTAGGGACCACCAGCCAGCCGCCTCCAGCGGTGAGGGACTCACTGGAGCAGTAGCCACGAGCTGTCCCAGAGACAAGGGTCTCCAGCTCACCAGCTGCGGGGAAACCCTAGCATCCAGGCGGCTATCAGGCCGCACAAGGCATGGGCCTGACAGGGACTAGTCAGGCCACCCGGAGACGGGTGGCGGTTGTACATAGCTCTAATTTTAGTTTAAGGATATTTTAAGGTTTAGTTTAGAATTGAGGGTAATATTGCAGTAATGTTTAGGTGATTATTTTGAGTTTGTCTTGTGTGTCAGCCAGCCTGAGAGCAGTTCTCAAGGGCAGGATCCAGACATTACCAGGAGACCAATTGATGTTGTTTAATTTTAATCTAGGTTTTTTTTCCTTCTGTAATGTGGTTGTACGTTGCCTATATGCTGGTGAATATAATGTAACTGAAATGAAATGTAACTGTGCTGAAATGCAATTGTAGTGATTGAACCTCCTCCAAGCTGGGAGGGTATAAATGTAAAAAGTTTGTACCTGTAAAGGGAAAAGTGTGCATCTATGGTGATGTTGCACAAGTGTAATGCATTTTGGGTATTAGTTTAGCTAATTTATGGGGAAGGTTATCTCTTGGGAGTCAGGAACTTTGCTCACCTCGAAGAATGATACCATAAGTGATATGGTATCACAGGGGGATATGTAGAATTTACCAATATCTTGCAAAGATTCCAGGTACCTTTCCCCTACAGAGGAGAAGAATCCCTTTCTGGGCTTTTAAAATGAGTTTAAAGGGGCAGACGAAGCCTGCGGGGGATAAAAGGGGATGCATTCATGGAGACCCCCCCCCCCCTTAGTGTTTGGACTCATAGGAAAGGGAATTCAAAATGGACCTAAATTACAGAAGCTTGAGATCCCCTAAACATCTATGGGAAGGAGCATATCAATTTTAAGATTCTACAACATTTTGGCTGCAAAAAAAAGTTACCAAATACAGGAGGTGGGGCCAAATTCGTGTATTAAAGACCCCAGACTGTCTGGGGGAACTATTCACCCTCTAAGAGATAATCGAATTACCCAATCAAGCACAATGGAAATCATGGTCAAGAAACTGGACAATTCTAAAACAATGCAAAACCACTGATAGCACATTCTCACACCCTAATCGAGTTACTGCTGACAAAGGAGACATTTGAAAATCAGTGGACAGTACAGTTTAAACAGAGCCCAAGAGATTTGATGGGAGATAACGGAGCCTTTTTTTTGAATATATCTATCCCCCAGTTTTTACAAGGAGAGACCAGCAAGGAGCAGCACGCAGACTAGCAGAACACAGAAACTAGCAGAAGACAGGAGAGAAGCAGAGCACAGACTGGAACACAGACACAGACACAAGCAGCCAGAGCTGGGGAGTGAAGAAATGGAGTAGTAAAGGAAACTACAAGAAATCATCAAGGACCGACCGAGCACGAGGCCCACGAAATGGAAGGTTGTCAGCAACCAAATTGACAACCCGGGCCACCACAACCAGCGGAACGACCAACCAAAACCAACTCAACAAAAACCGAAGAATCGACATTTATTTCCACTCTACAATCTACTTCGGAATGACCAACGGGTGAGAAATTACCAAAAGGGACTAACTAAACTATTCCTAACCAAAGAAAGTGGGTACTTACCCCATACATCCAAAGCGCAACTTACCGCATCAACGGACGCACCCCAACCGAAGACTACGCAGTCCGAAGTCCTCTCCTCCGACCGGGGTACGGCTCGCCTAGAAGGCCAAGTGCAGCGAACCCCGAAACCGCGATTCACTGGCAACTGTCTAAAAGGGGATTGGTGAGCATGGCCCCTGAACCCTGAGAGCTATAACTTAGTTAGTTAGGGGAATTGGGAGGGGGGAGGCTGGGATAACTTTGTAAATGTATCTGCATTCGCCTCTTTACCCCATTTAGAGTTTAAGCTGTATTCTTTTCCCCACAGACTGTAATTGGACAATTTATTCAATGTGTTGTACCCTTCAGTGTGTATTGGTCTGTGTGTGTTACTAAAGGTGTGCCTTTTTACTTCTTTTTAAACACAATAAAGCCATACCTGCTTCCTACCTTGAAACCGATTGTCTGTCCAAGTCTGTCACAGTCCCTTCATAATTCCAGTGTCTAGAACCAAGGGTGTGGGAGCGATTCGGAACCGCTCATCTAAGGTCAGAAGGGAAAGCTGACCCCCTGCAAACCACCCCTTACAGGACTTTGACTGGAGCATTGCTGGTCGGAATCGCGACAATGTGAATCTGGTGCTAGCGTCTGTTTGTCACGGACACTGTCGGTCAATCTGACTATACAGTCGCAATCCACTTAAACCGCCCACACAGACAATGACAGTCATGGCAGGGCGGGAAGAAAGATGCTTAACTGTTTTATTAAGAGAGATGTAAAAGGCGAGATCTGGACATCGGTGGGCTGAAACCAATGTTCCCTTTAGGCTGTGCGACTGCGTAGCGCTCTGCAAGTCCCACGCAGCCGGTTCAATGGCGTTCTAATGGCAAAAACTGCGCATGCACGGTAATTTGAATGGGCCGTGCAGCCCCCTAACGGAGCCGCACACCCAAAGGGAACAAATAGCGGGAACATTGGTGTAATGTGTTTGCTTCTTGGATTCTTTGCTTAAGAATTCAGAGCAACACATTGCTATTAATAACTAGTTGGTTTATTAGCAAAGGTTTAACAATCAAACTACACATTACCAGTTCATCCCCATCATCATCATAGACAGTCCCTCAAAACGAGGATAACTTGCTTCCACGCCAAAAAAGGATGAGTTCACAGGTGTTTCAATGAAGGACCTAATATTCCAGGTCCTGAACTACATCCTGAAGGGTGGAAGATGCCTGTGCGTGGATATTTTTTTAATGTGTGGTGACCATTGCACACCAGCCACCACACGGGCTTGACAGAGCTAGGTCTTGGTCCAGTGGCAAGGGTTATCCAAGATGACTGGAGACCTGCTCTGCTCATGGACCTCATCATCATAGGCAGTCCCTCGGACTGAAGAAGACTTGCTTCTACTCTTAGAATGAGTCCTTAGGTGGCTAAACAGTCCAATACGAGAGCCACAGTCCCTGCCACTGATGGGACAGACAGTCGTTGAGGGTAAGGGAGGGTGGGACAGGTTTGCCGCATGCTCTTTCCGCTGCCTGCGCTTGTTTTCTGCATGCACTCGCTGATGAGACTCGAGGCACTCAGCGTCCTGCACTTCCTCCACTTAGCGCGGTCTTTGACCAGGGACTTCCAGGTGTTGGTGGGGATGTTGCACTTTATCAGAGAAGCTTTGAGGATGTCCTTGTAACGTTTCCTCTGTCCACTTTTGGCTCGTTTGCCATGAAGGAGTTCCGAGGAGAGCGCTTGCTTTGGGAGTCTCGTGTCTGGTATGCAAACAATATGGCCTGCCCAGCGGAGCTGATCAAGTGTGGTCAGTGCTTCAATGCTGGGGATGTTGGCCTGGATGAGGACACTAATGTTTGTGCATCTGTCCTCCCAGGGGGTTTGTAGGATCTTGCGGAGACATCGTTGGTGGTATTTCTCCAGCGACTTGAGGTGTCTACTGTACATGGTCCATGTTTCTGAGCCATACAGGAGGGCAGGTATCACTACAGCCCTCTAGTGCGTACACATATTGCAGTGTGGGCTGGCCCGTGCTACCTTTGGGCCCCTGGCCCCGAACTCACCCCTCCTCTGGGCCCCGATCACTTGCTGCTCCTGCTGTATCTGCCCACACTGCCATCACCGACTACACATCTACACACCGACTACAAATGAAACTACACGTTACCAGTTCATCCACTAGGCTCACAACTGTGTACCTCATCGTGGATGACCTAGACCGAACTGACTGGGGTTTTATTGAATCTTGTGAACATCATGACTGGCTAAGGCACACAATGCTGTGAGCATACTCACAGGTGCATACACTCGCCGCACCTGTGTTTGTGGTGGAGGAGCGGTGAGAGATCATGGTGGAGGTACGGCAAATGAGGGTACGGGACCCAGAAGAGCCGAGGGCCCAGGGGCAGCACGGGCCAGCCCACACTGCGATATGTGTGCGCATTAGGTCCGTGCAGCGGAGCAGGTCTCCAATCGTCCTGGTTAACCCTTGCCACTGGATAAAGGCCTAGCTCTGCCGAGCCCGTGTGGTGGCTGTTGTGCAACTGTCACCACACGTTAAAAAAATCCACGCACAGGCATCTTCCACCCTTTCATCTGGAGCTCAGGACTGGAACATCGGGTCCTTCATTGAAACATCTGTGAACTCATGTGGAAGCAAGTCATCCTCGTTCGACGGACTGCCGATAATGATGAGGTGTATACATTACAATTGTTTGTTAATGAACCAGATGAATCTTAATTTTACAATTGTTTCCCCAATAGCAGTACATTAAGGTAAACCACATCTTAAAATCATCCATTTTATGGTCCAGGTTGCCGTGGACCAAGCTAAGCTAATGCCATAGTTGACAAGCCTTGGTCTCCAAGTGGCCAATCTCTGAAACACCTGACATGAAGCTCCTTGCATAAAAGGGCTTGAAGTGTGAGATCTTTTCATGATGCTTTTAACTTACAAATTGGTTCACAAGTGAGAACAGCAGTCAGGCAGAGGTCAGGCTGCAGTGTTTCTGCAGATAGCTTACTTCCCCGCCTAATGATGCTTTACTAAAGAAGGAAGCATTTGGGGGAAAAAATTGTCAAAGCAAACCAGACAAGCCTCTGCCCTCTGCCCTATAAATATGCCGCAGTTCTCACCCCTCCTCTATTCCCCATGAATATGAAACAACCCTCACCCTTCCCACGTACATTATAGATACAAGACAACCCTCGCTCCACCCCCGCACTATATAGAAACAAAACAACTCACCCCTCCCCCACGCCGTAGAGATATGAGACAGCTCACCCCTCCCCCGCACCATATAGATATGAGACAGCTCACCCCTCCCCCGCACCATATAGATATGAGACAACTCACCCCTCCCTCACACCATATAGATATGAGACAACTCACCCCTCCCTCGCACCATACAGAAACGAGATAACCCTCGCTCCTCTCCGAATTCAAACAGGTAGGAGACACCCCTCCCCCACACACAATATAGACGCAGGACAAACTGTGTTTCTCTCCCACACACTATAGAGACAGAATAACTTTTGCATCCCCCCCCCCCACCCCCCCCACATCGTACAGCTACCAGACAGTTCCCGCCCTCCTGAAGACAGATATATCACCCCTTCTCTGCCTATTGATAGTGTACCTATTAGCACACAACACTCTCATCCTGCATGGTGGGGAGGGGGTGGGAGTTGTTTCACTAAATATGAAACACGCCTATCTAGAAATGAAACATCTATCTATATGTCAGGAGATTGCCAACCTCTCACCCGTGAATACACGGTAATCACCCAGCCGCACAGACAAGAGACAGTAATCCTCGCCCCTATAGATATAAGACAACTACGATTCCCAAATCTCTCATAGATAAAAGCTCTGATCTGTTATAATCTGCCCTCAACATTTCTTATTTATCACTGTGCGGTAACAGTGCTGTAATCTTTCATGATATGTCCTGTTTTGCAGTCAAAGTGCAAGTACACATGTTAATGTATTATTCATTAGACTGCACTTAGACCTAATCTAAATTTGAAAGAGTAGAGACTTATTCTGAAGGGAGTTGCCTGTACAATCTGCAAAACCAGTCTTCAGTTATTCTGTTGTCATTTTGGCAAAGGCAGACGGGCAGATGGATGGATAGGATCAACAATGAATTTTGCCTTCCACAGGGGAGAGAGGATAATGAGGAATGATGTTCTCCAAGGATCTACTGTTTTGCCAAACAGAAAATTGTGCTTATAAACAAATCTACCAATTGGGATTATCAAAGATGAAGGCAAAGTGTCTTTATGCACAGATTGCAGCACAGTTTTGCATGAATTCGACAAACCTTTCTACAAAGACCCAAATATGGCATTTCTTCAAAACAAAAATCTTCATTCTGGTCACTTAGAGTTGCATTTTCACTGTTCTCAGATTTTACCACTTTGATACCATCACCATGGCAACAGTTTGGGCTGTGCTAGTTCATGACCAGAGCAGCCCATCTTCCAGTCTCCCAGCATCTGTAGAAGAGCAAGTTATCTTCAAATGCTCCCTCTCAGTGGAGACTGCCTTAAAATCTCCAATCAGATAGCCACAATGAGTTGGTTTACGTGTAATGATTCATCGGCCAAGTTTTTCCAACGCTGTTGTTCGACTTTCGAGGGGCAATTTTCCAGGTACGCTGGAACAGCTGGGCATAATAAATATTGAAAATACGGGCAAATCTGAGCGTACACTACATTACAACAGTGACTACACGCCAAAAGTGCTTCATTGGCTTTGAGAATTCCGGTGGTTGTGAAAGGCGCTATATAAATGCAAGTCTTTCTTACTTTACCTGAAAAGGAACCTGCCCAATTTAGCAATAATGGCTGTGCCCAGATAATCCAGAAAGATCTTCCCTTCCAAGTGGAGGTTCTATATGAAATCACAGCTCAGCTGTCTTTGGCAATTCTGCAGGATGCTTCTGTATTGATAGCGACTTCTCTAGCCAAGGCTGCTCCGCAGATGGTGAATCTGTCCACAGCCTTCCTGCCCCCGCGCCGTTACCTCTGGTGTCCCCCAAGGATCTATCCTTGGCCCCCTCCTATTTCTCATCTACATGTTGCCCCTTGACGACATAATCCGAAAAGACAGCACCAGTTTCCACATGTACGCTGATGACACCCAGCTCTACCTCACTACCACTTCTCTCGACCCCTCCAAGGTCTCTAAATTGTCAGACTGCTTGTCCGACATCCAGTTCTGGATGAGCAGAAATTTTCTCCAATTGAATATCGGGAAGACCAATGCCATTGTTTTCGGTCCCCGCCACAAACTCCGTTCCATAGCCACTGACTCTATCCCTCTCCCCCACTTCTGTCTGGGAAGCTGAACCACACTGCTCGCAGCCTTTTGACCCTGAAATGAGCTTTCGACCACATATCTGCAGCATAACTATGACCGCCAATTCCACCTCTGTAACATCGCCTGTCTCTGCCCTTGTCTTCAACTCATCAGCTGCTGAAGCCCTCATCCATGCCTTTGGACCTCTAGACTTGACTATTCCAACACACTCCTGGCTGGCTTCATACATTCTACCCTATGTAAACTTGAGGTGATCCAAAACTCAACTGGCCGTGTCCTAACTCGCATCAAGTCCCGCTCACCCATCACTCCTGTGCTCGCTGACCTACATTGGCTCCCAGTTAAGCAATACCTCAATTTCATAATTCTTATCATTGTTTTCAAATGTCTCCATGGCCTCGCCCCTCCCTATCTCTGTAATCTCTTTCAGCCCCTGCCTCCTACCCCCCCCCCCACCACCTCTCGAGATGTCTGCGCTCTTCTAATTCTGCCCTGTTGAGCATCCCTGATTATAATTGCTCAACCATTGGTGGCCGTGCCTTCTGTTACCTAGGCTCTAAATTCAGGAATTCTCTGCATAAACCTCTCTGTCTACCTCTTTCCTCCTTTAAGACACTCCTTAAATCCTACCTCTTTCACCTGCCCTAATTGCTCCTTATGTGGCTCGGTGTCAAATTTGTTCTCTCATAATACTCCTGAGAGTAATAATACCATTGCTCTCAGATGAGATGTTAAACCGAGGTCCTGTCTGCCCTCTCATGTGGACATAAAAGATCCCATGGCACTATTTTGAAGAGGAGCAGGGGAGTTATGTCCGGTGTCCTGGCCAATATTTATCCCTCAATCAACATAACAAAGCAAGTTATCTGATCATTATCACATTGCTTTTTGTGGGAGTTTGCTGTGCGCAAATTGGCTGCTGCGTTTCCCACATTACAACAGTGACTACACTCCAAAAGTACTTCATTGGCTGTAAAGCTTTGAGACATCTGTTGGTCCTATATAAGGCCCTATATAAATTCAAGTCTTTCTTTCTGTGAAGCACTTTGGGACATTTCACTACGTTAAAGGCGCTATATAAATACAAGGTGTTGTTGTTGTTGTTGAACTCGCTCAGTGGGATAAATCTGAGACTCCATCCTCACCAACACCAGCATCTCTTAAAGGTTTTAGGCAGCAAATGCAACCAATCAGCTCAAAGCAAGAAGCAGTGTGACAAGGGAAATGCAGCCGAACGAGGTTAACGGAAAGAAATAGGAACGAGCTGTCAGAGGAAAGCGAGCGCGGATAATCATTATTCTTTTCAGCAGGGTAAAGAAAAATTGATAACACTGCATCATTCGAATTAAAGGGAAGCGTGGGGAGGCTATTGAACTTAGCCCATTAAACATTTACCATTATTACTGGTGAAAGGAAAATGAAAGGATTCATTGCGCCAAACAAGAGGGCAATCAATCTCATGCCAGTTCTGGCTCTCGAGGCAGTCCTTCTCATTCCAGATGAATTCCTCCTTATTTTTCCTCTATATTTGCCAAGCAGGAGAGAAATAATTGCAAATTTCTGTTGCAAAAAAATCGTGACCAAATCTGATCATTTGAGAGATACAGAGGGCCCAAGTTTCCACATGATTCGCGCCTGATTTTTAGGAGCAACTGGTGGAGAACGGACTATTTTAGAAATCACAATTCTCCACATTTTTTTTTCTGCAGTTCTCGTCAGGTAGAACAGTTCTAGTTTAGAACAGAATTTTTTCTTCAAAAGGGGGCGTGTCCGGCCACTGACGCCTGATTTGAAAGTTTCCACAGTGAAAATGTACTCCAAACTAAAGTAGAATGGCGCCAGTGAAGATTTTTGTAGAACTGAAAAAACTTGTTCTACACATTAAAAAATCAGGCGCAGGTTACAAATTAGGTGTCCAGAACGAGGTGGGAGGGGGGGAAGGGAACTCATTAAATTCGACAATAAATCCTTATTTATACTTCTACAAATATTATATAAATAAATCCAACCTGAATAAACATTTGTAAGCCAAGGAAAGATTAAATAAACCATCTTCCTACCTGTGTGAAAGTGCTTCAGGCAGGGAGAATTCTGCAGCTGTTCGTGCCGCTGAGCGAGAGAGGGAGGGAGAGAGAGAGAGGGAGAGAGAGGGGAGGGAGGGAGAGAGAGAGAGAGAGAGGGGAGGGAGGGAGAGAGGAGAGAGAGGGAGGGGAGGAGAGAGAGGGAGGGGAGGAGAGAGAGGGAGGGGAGGAGAGAGAGGGAGGAGGGGAGGAGAGAGAGGGAGGGGGGGAGGAGAGAGAGGGAGGAGGGGAGGAGAGAGAGGGAGGGGGGGAGGAGAGAGAGGGAGGGGGGAGGAGAGGGAGGGAGGGAGGGGGGGTTGGGGAACAGGAGCGGGTGTCGGGTCGGGGGGGGGGGGGGCGGGTCTCGGGTCTCGGTCGGGGCAGGAGGGAGCGGGTCTCGGGTGTCGGGTCGGGGCGGGGGGGGGGGGCGGTGGAGCGAGTGTCGGGTCTGGTCGGGCGGGGAGCAGGAGCTGGCCGTGGGAGGAGCCTCATTCACGCAGCCCCAGTGAGGCCATTGGGCCAGGGCTAGGGGCTGCGTGCTTAAGGCCCCTCCCACACAGTTCGGCGCCTGGAGCTACTGCACTTGCGTGCCGACTGTGGTGCGCATGTGCAGAGGTCCCGGCACTGTTTTCAGCGCAGGGACCTGGCTCCGCCCCCCCACAGCTCGTGCCGGCTGCGCCGAGTGCCACAGGACCTGTAAGTCGGTGGAGAATACCGAGGATTTTTTTAGGCGCCGCTCGGAGGGGCGCCCGTTTTTTTTCTTGTGGAAACTTGGGCCCAATGTGTGGAAGGTAAGAGCCTTGAGGAACCTGGTATTTCTAAAGCCGCAAGTTCATGCTGTGCAGCTGGAATTCATAGCGTCCTCAGCCTCCCAACAACTGAAGGGCCGGTAAACTCTCAAGATACAGAAATAAATAATTTCAAAGGGTTATTGATGGATTTGAGAATTCTCGGAATGTGAGATATGTGATTTTGAGATTTTACTTCTTTGAACTGGAGCCCAGGAGATTGAGATCAGGCAGAAGCTTCTCCATTTTTCTGCAGACTCCCAGATAACACAGCTCATGTGTGAATTAACATCTATTTAAAAATATTCTGGTCCGAGTAAGCTGCTGCCCAGTCTCTCTCACGATGCGTACAGGAGGTGGGATGCCCGGCTCAGGCCCAGCGGCATTCCCAGGAGAAGTGCTGGCCTCCTGCTCCGTCTCCCCTCACACTCTCTGCACTCCTCCGTGCAGAAATTACGGGACGTTATTCTCTCAGGCGTCTGCCTCGGGCGTACAGCTCGATGAAGATCTTTGACTCAAACAGCTTCTGCTGCTCAGAAGGGAAACAGGAGGCAAAAATAAGTGTTTCAAAGGAACATTCAGACCAGGAGAAGGCCATTCAGCTCCTCGAGCCTGTTACACAGGAACAGGAGGAGACCCATTCAGCCCCTCGAGCCTGTTACACAGGAACAGGAGGAGACCCATTCAGCCCCTCGAGCCTGTTACACAGGAACGGGAGGGGGCCATTCGGCCCCTCGAGCCTGCTCCGCCATTCAATCAGATCGTGCTTCATCTGTACCTCAACTCCATTTACCCACCTTTGCCCCATATCCCCCAATACCCTTACCCAACAAACAACTGTCGATCTCAGTGCTGAAAGCTCCCATTGACCCCCACCATCCACAGCTTTTTGGGGAGAGAGTTCCAGATTCCCAGCACCCTTTGTGTGAAGAAATGCTTCCTGACATCACCCTGAACGGCCGGGCTCTAATGTTAAGGTTCTGCCTCTTGTTCTGGACTCCCCCACCAGAGGGAATAGTTTCTCTCGATCTACTCCATCGAATCCTTTAATCATCTTAAACACCTCGATTGCATCCCCCCTCGCCCTTCTACACTCGTGGAACACAAGCCCGGTCTGTGTAACCTGCCCTCGGGATTTAACCCTTTCAGTCTGGGGAATCTGCGCTGCTCCCCCTCCAGGGCCGATATACCCTCCCTGAGTAAAGGGGAAGGGCCAGAACTGGACGCAGTGTCCCGGGGGGGGGGGGGGGCAATACTGAGGGAGCACTGCACTATCGGAGGGCCAATACTGAGGGAGTGCTGCACTGTACTGCACAAACGTAGGTCCCCTGCAGTCAGAATTAGGGGAAGTCATAACTGGGAACAAAGAAATGGCGGACCAATTGAACAAGTACTTTGGTTCGGTATTCACTAAGGAGGACACAAACAACCTTCCGGATATAAAAGGGGTCAGAGGGTCTAGTAAGAAGGAGGAACTGAGAGAAATCCTTATTAGTCGGGAAATTGTGTTGGGGAAATTGATGGGATTGAAGGCCGATAAATCCCCAGGGCCTGATGGTCGGCATCCCAGAGTACTTAAGGAGGTGGCCTTGGAAATAGCAGATGCATTGACAGTCATTTTCCAACATTCCATAGACTCTGGATCAGTTCCCAAGAAGTGGAGGGTAGCCAATGTAACCCCACTTTTTAAAAAAGGAGGGAGAGAGAAAACAGGGAATTATAGACCGGTCAACCTGACATCGGTAGTGGGTAAAATGATGGAATCAATTATTAAGGATGTCATAGCAGCGCATTTGGAAAGAGGTGACATGATAGGTCCAAGTCAGCATGGATTTGTGAAAGGGAAATCATGCTTGACAAATCTTCTGGAATTTTTTGAGGATATTTCCAGTAGAGTGGACAAGGGGGAACCAGTTGATGTGGTGTATTTGGACTTTCAGAAGGCTTTCGACAAGGTCCCACACAAGAGATCAATGTGCAACGTTAAAGCACATGGGATTGGGGGTAGTGTGCTGACGTGGATTGAGAACTGGTTGACAGACAGGAAGCAAAGAGTAGGAGTAAATGGGTACTTTTCAGAATGGCAAGCAGTGACTAGTGGGGTATCGCAAGGTTCTGTGCTGGGGCCCCAGCTGTTTACATTGTACATCAATGATTTAGACAAGGGGATTAAATGTAGTATCTCCAAATTTGCGGATGACACTAAGTTGGGTGGCAGTGTGAGCTACGAGGAGGATGCTATGAGGCTGCAGAGTGACTTGGATAGGTTAGGTGAGTGGGCAAATGCATGGCAAATGAAGTATAATGTGGATTAATGTGAGGTTATCCATTTTGGTGGTAAAAACAGTGAGACAGACTATTATCTGAATGGTGACAGATTAGGAAAAGGGGAGGTGCAACGAGACCTGGGTGTCATGGTACATCAGTCATTGAAGGGTGGCATACAGGTACAAATGGCATGTTGGCCTTCATAGCGAGGAGATTTGAGTACAGGGGCAGGGAGGTGTTCCTACAATTGTACAGGGCCTTCGTGAGGCCACACCTGGAGTATTGTGTACAGTTTTGGTCTCCTAACTTGAGGAGGGACATTCTTGCTATTGAGGGGGTGCAGCGAAGGTTCACCAGACTGATTCCTGGGATGGCGGAACTTACATATCAAGAAAGACTGGAACAACTGGGCTTGTATTCACTGGAGTTCAGAAGAATGAGAGGGGATCTCATAGAAATATTTAAAATTCTGATGGGTTTAGATGGGGTAGATGCAGGAATAATGTTCCCAATGTTGGGGAAGTCCAGAACCAGGGGTCACAGTCTAAGGATAAGGGGTAAGCCACTTAGGACCGAGATGAGGAGAAACTTCTTCACAAAGAGAGTGGTAAACCTGTGGAATTCTCTACCACAAAAAGTTGTTGAGGCCAATTCACGAAATATATTCAAAAAGGAGTTAGATGTAGTCCTTACTACTGGCGGGATCAAGGGGTATTGCGAGAAAGCAGGAATGGGGTACTGAAGTTGCATGTTCAGCCATGAACTCATTGAATGGCGGTGCAGGCTCGAAGGGCCGAATGGCCTACTCCTGCACCTATTTTCTATGTTTCTATGTTTCTATGAGTCTGACGTGGTCATTCAAAACTTGGCTGCCCATGTCCTAACTCACGCCGTCCCGCTCACCCATCACCCCTGTGTTCGCTGACCTACATTGGCTCCCGGTTAAGCAACGCCTCAATTTGACAAATATCAGCCTTGTTTTCAAATCCCTCCACTGCCTTGACCCTCCATATCTCTGTAATCTCCTCCAGCCCCACAACCCCACGCCACCCCCCCCCCCACCCCCCGAGATGTTTGCGCTCCTCTAATTCTGCACTTTTGAGCATCCCTGATTGTAATCGCTCAACCATCGGTGGCCGTGCCTTCTGTTGCCTGGGCCCCAAGCTCTGGAAATCCCTCCCTAAACCTCTCTGCCTCTTTATCTTGCTTTTCTCCTTTAAGATGCTCCTTAAAACATATCTCCTCTGCCCTAATTTCTCCTTATATGGCCCGGTGTCAAATTTTTGTCTTATAATACTCTTGTGAAGCACCTTGGGACATTTACTATGCTAAAGGCGCTATTATAAATACAAGCTGTTGTTGTTGTAGAGTACCTGGTTTGGAATGGGACTGAGGATTCTCAGGATAAATTGAGATAGAGACGATGGGATGTTGTGTGGAACCCTGAGGAGGCAACTTGCCAAGGATGTGGAATGTAGAATGTGAGGACATACAGTTCTGCTGAGAGGGGGCAGGGAGAAATGGGCCGGGATCTTTCCTCGACAGATGATATATGCAGGGTAGTTTCTGGTGGGGTAGATTGCACATGCCTGATGCAAGGAACAACTCATTGTGGCACCTTGTAATATTCTTATCTTCAATCAAAGAATTATAGAAATTACAGCACAGAAGGCGGCCAGTTGGGTTGATGAACTGCTGGTGCTAGCTCTTTAACTGGAGCTATCGATTATAATCACATTCCCCTGCCTTTTCCAGGAATCCTTTATATTTTTCCTTTTTAAAAACATCCAGTTTCCTTTTACACGATGATATAGCTTCTGCCTTGGCCAATGTGATAATATTTTAATAACCCTCTGTGTGCAACTTCCCCCTTTATTCTGCTCGTTATAATCAGTTCTTGTTCCCTTGTTACTGACTCACCAACAAGTGATAATATTTTTACTATTCATCACCCTTTCATAATTTAGATTCCTCCTGAAACCCCTCTGTTCCAATAAATAGTCCTATTTATGAGCCTTCCTTTATAACGGTAATCTTTCATTCCTAGTATCAGTCTAGTCAATGTTTACAGTACCCTTTCCATTCTATAATGGGGTATCCAGAACTGCGCACATTACTCCAACATATGTTCCCATAAACAAAGAAAGGAAAGACTTGCAATTCTATAGCGCCTTTCACGACCACTGGACGTCCCAAAGCACTTTACAGCCAATGAAGTACTTTTTGAGGTGTAGCCACTGTTGTAATGTAGGAAACGCGACAGCCAATTTGCGTATCACAAACAGCAATTGATCATGACCAGATAATCTATTTTTGTTCTGTTGATTGAGGGATAAATATTGGCCAGGACACCAGGGATAACTCCCCTGCTCTTCTTCGAAATAGTGCCATGGGATCTTTTATGTCCACCTGAGAGAGCAGACGGGGCTCAGTTTAACGTCTCACCCGAAAGACGGCACCTCCGACAGTGCTGCACTCACTCAGCACTGCTCGCTCACTCATAGGCAGTCCCTCGAAATGAGGGTGACTTGCTTCCACGCCAAAAAAGGATGAGTTCACAAGTGTTTCTATGAAAGACTCGAACTACATCCTCAAGGGTGGAAGATGCCTGTGCGTGGATTTTTTTAACGTGTGGTGGCCGTTGCACACCAGCCACCACACGGGCTTGACAGAGCTAGGTCTTGGTCCAGTGGCAAGGATTACCCAAGACGACTGGAGACTAGCTCTGCTGCACGGACCTAATGCACACACCTATCGCACAGTGTGGGCTGGCCCGTGCTGTCCCTGGACCCCTGGGCCGCTCAGCACTGCACTGGAATGTCAGCCTAGATTTACGCAGCACTATATAAATGCAATACTATAGAGTGTACAAGCTTCCCTTCACATTGCGGATGGATGCACTAATGTTCACGATTCTATACAGCGTTACAGTTCAATATTGTTCCTTGTCGTACTTGCTGTTTGCTAATTCCATATTCCACAACCGTAGAATTTTCCAAAGTGTTTTTGATCATTTCTTGCCGCAGCAATCACCGGTGGATGAGGAAATGTGAGAGACTCACTTTTAAAGTGTTTATGTGGCTGGGGTGCAGTTCAATGGCCCTCCCTTTTAATTAATGCAAATTATTTCAGATAAAGAACAGAAATATTAATAGACTTGCAGTGCGGTTAGTTCTGATCTTTTAATGCATCCGGCAACTGATTAAATGCCAGCCAGTTGCCTGCAAATATATATCTATCCACACTAAGGGGGGGATAGATAGGACACTCTGGTGACACTTGTACTCAGAAGCCCAAGGCTACACTGTGCTACACTGAGTATCTCCATTATCTCTACCATGGAATCTTTGGCCCATTCTCTCCTCGTGATGTCCAAAGGGTAAAATACAGAACACCACTTTAAAGTGTATCAACCCATTATGTTCATTAGGAAGAATCACAGCTCGGTCCTCTGTGACTCTGTAGCGTTTTGACTCCTTTTCCTGGGCTAAGCTCCAACCTTGGTCTCGCGGGACAAGGACTCTCAAGCCTTGGCATCACTCTCCAATGCACCATGCCACTGGCCTCTGCGAGTACTTCAGCACACGCATTAGCCAGGTTTATTGCCAATTACTTCTTACTTACGAGTTTTGTGAAATTTGGCACAGGAAGGAATTATCCTCCAAAGTACTTAAACCTCCCGGAGATGACGGGACACTAAAAGCAGAACTAATCGCCTCCCTCAACAACATCGGCTTGGTGGAATATACTTCAGCAGCTATTTTAATAATTCAATTGAGCCCGTCTTAATCAGAGCTTGAACGGGCTGAATCTAATTTTGGAACACGTTATGTACAATGGAAAACCCCAACCATTGGTAAAAACCCCAGTTAAGTAATCCCCTGAAACAACAGGGAGCACAAGTCTTAAAAATCCAGGATTCAAGCAACAGAGATCCCGTACTCAGCAACACGATTCCACTCTGTTGTGAACCTTACATCCTCCGCCCAAAACAATGCCACAAAATGTGGTTTTGTTACTGGCTTATTAACCATCCTTCCACCGCTCCCTCCCCACAATGTGCACCTGTCAGCTTCCTTGCCACCTGTGTCCTGATTTGTGAACTTTTCTTTGCGTTCTAGATATGAACATAAGAATTAAGAGCAGAAGTAGGCTATACGGTCCCTCGAGCCTGCTCCACCATTCAATAAGATCATGGCTGATCTTCGACCTCGACTCCACTTTCCCCTCCGATCCCCATATCCCTTGATTCTCCTAGAGTCCAAAAATCTCAGTCTCAGCCTTGAATACACGCAACGATTCAGCATCCACAGCACTTTGGGGTCGAGAATTCCAAAGATTCACAACTCTCCTCTCCTGAAGATGAGGCTCATACCGGGGCAACAGTTCCACGGGCCTTGGCACCTTCTGAGTATAAACTAAACCAAGCTCTTTTGTAGTATCACCTCACTACAGAATGGTCTGGTTCAGTGGCACCACAGCGCAGTCAGACTGCTACCCTAGGCACTCCAGTCATATCAAAGGGCAGCTTCCTCATTCAGATAGAACTCGGGAGCCTGATCCCTAGCGCACTACTTGTGTGCTCACTACGTTCACTGGACATGCTGAGCACCTTTGAAGCATTGCAGGTCTCATGCCTCTGTGCCCAATGTTCCAAGGAGCAGTTGTATGATGTGTTGCAGCACCTTGGGTGTCATGTATCCTACATGGCTACTGTTGGTACTATCACAAGGTGTGCCACCAGAGGACACAGCAGTGGGAGACTTGTAGGTTACCTGTACAGGTGTGCCTGGCCTAGTATAAAAGGTAGGCCACTCACTCTGGAGTTAACTAATAAAGGACTAAGGTGACTACAGTTCAAGTACAACACATTGTCTCGTGGAGTCATTACTCGAGCATCTAAGGACACAACAATTGGCGATGAACTTATGAACTTTCACGCGGAAATGGCTATCTTTGGTACGTTGCAGCAATTCGCCGATGGTGATGATTTGGAAGCCTTTGTGGAGAGGCTAGAACATTTCTTCACAGCAAACGACCAGGCCACACTGGCTGATGAGCACCGAACTATCTTGCTAACCAGTTGTGGGCCCAACGTCTATGGCCTTGTCAGGGACTTGCTGGCACCAGCGAAGACAATGACCAAGTCATACAAGGAGCTCGTAACCCTGATACATGAGCAACTCAAGCCCAAGGAGAGCATCCTCACAGCCAGCCACCGGTTCTACACCCACAGACGGCCCGAAGGCCAGGAAGTCGCGAAGTACGCCGCAGACCTCAGGAAACTGGCGGCACCGTGCGAGTTCGGCACCCACCTCAACGAAGCGCTGCGGGATATTTTTGTCATTGGAATTGGCCATGAGGGCCTTCTTCACAAGCTACTGTCAGCGGATACCACAGTCACACTGCAGAAGACCATCCCTGTGAGCCCGTCATTCATGACCTCGACCTGTGGCTCTAGACAGATGACTCACCCTCAAGACTCAAACATGGCAGGTACTGTGCACAGAGTGGCACCATTTAGAGGCTGGACTATAGACCGTGAACCCTCTCAGGGAAGAGAGAACAGGCCCCCGAGTCCCTTAACTCAGAGTCCGCCGAGGGGGGCTAATCGAGTAGCACCATGCTGGCGTTGCGGAGGGAATCACAGGGCTCACCAGTGCTGTTTTAAAGACTATGTATGCAAAGGCTGCAGCACAAAGGGCCACCTCCAGCGAATGTGCAAGAGAAATATGACTCACTGTGTCGATGAAGAGTCTGTAGATGGCCATGAATCCAGCATGGATTATGAATCGATAGGCAGAGAGGCAGCCCAGTCCCATGGGGAGGTATATAGCATGTTTACCTGCACTACTGAGTGTTCCCCGCTGAAGATGGAAGTCGAGATAGAGGGAGATCCAGTCTTCATCGAAGTGGACATGGGGGTGAGCCAGTCAGTGATGAATCAAGGAGCCTTTGAGAAGCTATGGGACAATCAAGTTGAACGACTTGAGTTGGTCCCGGTTCAGGCAAAGCTGCGCACCTACACTGATGAATACAAGTTACCTCTGTGGATTGTTGCAGGTGATGTACCAACTCTGCTCGGCAGAAGGTGGATGGAGAAGATCCATTGGAAGTGGGAAGATTTCACCCCTCCAGCGATCGACGTCCCCTGCGCTCAGAGGCAAAGTAAGCCCTCACCTGAGGGTGGACCCGGCACCGGAGAGCAGACCAGCATAGCACCCGAGGCACAGAGCGCTCAGCACGACTGCGTGGAGATGATCCAGGTGAGACGACCCGAATGCACCTTCCAGGCTCCAGTGGCAGGACTCAGGAGGAAGAAAATTGGATCCAAAGGCGACTTCCCAGCTTCGGAGGCACAACCCGGGGAGAAGGGTATCACCGCAGTCGACATCGTGGATGGAGGAAAGGTGGCGCCCAAACCACGAGGCGATGCGCTGAAGACAAAGATGTCCACGAAGTGCAGCGCTGATGGAGCAACACGTGGCACCAAACGGAGACGTGGATTGGGGTAAAGAAAACAAGGCTCTCTTAAAGGAAGCTGGCAACCCACCACAATTAAAGGGACAGTTCCACACACTTAAGCAATGTAACAATAATTGCAAGTCAGAGAAAAAAAGTGTAATTGATCATGTAAAATGTGCAAATGATAATCTGAATTGTATATACGCAACCAGCGAAGAAAAATTGTGCGATTATGTAAAATGTGTAATGGATGATCTGAACTATGCACATACAACCAGCGAGAAAAAGTCGCGCGATCGCATTCAGACCCACAGTGTGTCCAGCATAAGTAATGAAAAGTTGTGCGATACGGGGTTCAACTGCATACAGCCAATGCAGCGGGCAGACATCCATCGGGAGAACACTGGTCCAGCGAGCTACCCAATGCTGTAGCCTGTGTCCCGGGGACCAGAGTCATGCACCATGGAGTGTGGCCACAAGCAGCCGACACACATGAGCTGCAGAGCAAGCGACCTCAGCAGGGCAAAGGCACCGGTGTCGATACCCTGCCCCTGATCGGTTCCACCTCTCAGGCATCCGATGGCACCAACTGCCACAAGCCTGAAGGAGCAGACTGCACTAAGACGCAGTCCCCAGACCCCATCGCCACCAAGGCCATACTCGTCGATGTAGGGTCACCCGTCACAGTTCCCCCAAAGGAACCAGGCACAAGCCAGGATCCCAAACCAAACGACGTTCAGGCCAGCGAGTCAGCGGTTCCCTGTGCACAGCTGGACGATAGCTCCTCAGGGAGCACCTGTGACACAGGGCGCAAAGAAAGGACAGGGAGGTCACAGACATCTGTGAACCGGCCCGACGCTAGGGACCACGGCAACAGCCCCGAGAGCAGGCTACGCGAGCCAACCGGGTTCCCACTGCCAGCATCTGGCACTGAGACGCCACCAGACTGCAGGGACACAACCCAGCAGCACCGGAACTAGCATCGATAAGGCATCTAAAGTACTTGTCGCACCACGGAACCACAAAAACAATGCAAAACCCATTTTCCTGAACGTGAATGTACATGAATGCAAGGAGCCCCTGCCATAATTAATGTGGGGGGGGGGTGGAGAATGGAGTGGCCAGGGACATACACACACAAACAGCAACCACCAGCACACTACTGCACCAACCACTCACCAAGATTGAAATGACCTGCCAAGGGTCAACCAGAGCCCACATTGAGCTAAGCCCAGAGTACAGTCAATACAGAGGCGATTTGCACTAAAGTCTCAGGGGAGAGTGATGTCATGTATCCTACATGGCTACTGTTGGTACCATCGCAAGGTGTGCCACCAGAGGGCACAGCAGTGGACGATTTGTAGGTTACCTGTCCAGGTGTGCCTGGCCTAGTATAAAAGGCAGGCCACCAGGTGTGATCCTCACTCTGGAGTTAACTAATAAAGGACTAAGGTCACTACAGTTCAAGTACAACACATTGCCTCGTGGAGTCATTACTAGAGCATCTAAGGACACAACATTGGGCACCTGCTTTATTGCTTGCTTTACCTTGTACAATGAATGGCTTAGCCCTCCTCAAACAATGTTGCCATTAACTGGGTACCATTTAATAATATGCTCCACTGATCTTCATTACATCAGGTATTGGTTTCAGCCACACAAGTGGCAGCACGCGAGCCTCTTAAGTCAGAAAGTGGTGGGTTCAAGTCTCATTTCAAAGCCTTGAGCACGTAATCTAGGCTGGCTTCTTAGTGCTGTACCGAGAGAGTGCTGCACTGTCGGAGATGCCGTTTTTCAGATGAGACGTTAAACCGAGCCCTCGTCTGCTCTCTCCAATGGACGCAAAAGATCCCATGGCACTACTTACGGAAGAGCAGGGGAGTACTCCCTGGTGACCTGGCCAATATTTATCCTTCAACCAACACGTAAAACAGATGATCTGGTCATTTATTTCATTGTTGTTTGTGGGAGCTTGCTGTGCGCAAGTTGGCGCCGTGTTTCTTACGTTACATCAGTGACTACACTTCAAGGATGCTTCATTGCTTATAAAGCGCTTTGAGACATCTTGAGGTTGTGAAACAGGCTGTTTCAATGCAGGTCTTTCTTTCTTATAGAACATGCTCTTTTGACTAGAATCCCAAAATGATTTATAGGATTGATACTAAAATGAGCGAACAAATGCATTCACTGGGATTTAAACTTGCGTGAACAACAGTAGTGTTTCAACGTTTACTTCGCATTGGACAGAAAATAGATGACAAATTTTGTCCTGTGTATCAGGCACAAAAACATTGAGAAATACATCTGAACAAATGATTCCATTGATTAACCCATTGCAGCATCATTCATCACCTTGCTCTGTTGCAAATTAAGTGGCTCACTCCTGGCAGCCTGCAGATTATTCCTGGTAACAGGGTCATAGATTTATATCTCTCTCACACAAAAAATACACTTGTCACTGTTTGACAGCTTTTTATTCCAAGGTCGTGTGTATGTGTGTGTGTGAGACGGCATTATGTTTAATGGGACGAGACCTCGTTCAAATTTATGACCAAAAATGGCACTGGTTCCATCGAGGGATTTGTTTTTGCATTTTGAAAGGTAGAGATTTGTCACGATGCTGTGAGTTTGTGGGTGGAACAGAGCAATGCTGTCGACGTCAAGATGGAAGATTATTACAAGACAGGGAATAAAGCAAATTCGTGCCCCCAGCGCCACTTACATTCAGGCTGCTAGTTTGGATTGTGAATGCCAATTAATAATCGTAGAGGTTTCGGAGAAGAGCAAAAAGAATGATTTGGGGATTTAGGGCCCTCAGGTTATGAAGGAAATGCTCACAGAACCATTGCAAAATGAAGATTAAGAGGAGACCTGATTTAGGTCTTTCGGATGACGAGAGGTCCAGATAAAGAGGAGGTAAGCAAGCTGTTTAACTTGGGCCTGGAAGGCAGAACTAGAGGACACAAGTAAAAAAATTAACGAACCTCAAGCGAAAAGGGGGATTAGAAGAATTCCCCCCCATGGGATAGTGGATAGACAGAAGAGTCTGAGGAAAAATAGCGATTATAGACTCCATTTGACGAAAAGCAGCTGATTAACTGGTTAGAAACGCATGTCATATTTTTAACAATATGTCTGGCCACAGGGTCTCAAACACTCAATAGATTGCAATGGTTTCTCTACCACTGTGACCAGCTAAAACGACAGCTGGCGAAGGCAATGTGCCAGGTCCAAGCACGGAGATGTGCGTGTAGGTACATATCGAGGAGGGGTGAGTGCAGATTCATTAACATGCCCAAGTTTTACCCTCAGTCACAGTGAGGACTCAGTCATTGTTTGCAAGTTTTTGTGCCAGCTGTGGCTCAGGCACCCTCGCCTCTGAGTCAGAAGGTTGTGGGTTCAAGTCCCACTCCAGGGACTTGAGCACAAAAATCTAGGCTGACACTGCAGTGCAGTGCTGAGGGAGTGCTGCACTGTTGGAGGTGCCGTCTTTCGGACATTAAACCGAGGCCCCGTCTGCTCTCTCAAGTGGACGTAAAAGATACCATGGCACTATTTTGAAGAAGAGCAGGGGAATTATCCCTAGTGTCCTGGCCAATATTTATTCCTCAATCAACATCTCAAATAGATTATTTGGTCATTATCACATTGCTGTTTGTGGGAGCTTGCTGTGTGCAAATTGGCTGCTGCGTTTCCTACATTACAACAGTGACTACACTTCAAATGGGCTCTACACATCATCGGCTGTAAAGCACTTTGGGATGACCTGAGGCCGTGAAAGGCGCTATATAAATGTAAGGCTTTTTTTTACATAAATAGCGGTGAGGTCGCTACTCTGCTGTGCTCTCGCTTATAATCTACTAAAATAAAAAATTTCCTTGAGATTGTGTGACTTTCCTTCTGATTCGACAAAACTATTTTTGTGGTGAGTCCCAAAATGGTGACATTTCAGGAAAAATTATCCAGGCACTGGGTTAAAAATGTTGGAAAAATGTTCCAGGGCTCTGGGGAAAGAGCGGGGAGTGGGACTAACTGGGCAACTCTACCATAGAGCTGGCACAGGCACGAATGGCCTCCTGTTGTGCAGCATGATTCTGGTCAGGGGACAAGCTGATATATTTCCTGTGTACTGCCATTTTCAGATCACTCGCAAGAGCCCACAGAATCTCTGCCCAGTTACTATAAGACACCATCTGCTACCGCAAATCCCTGGGAGCAGGGATTGTACTAGGAAAGATGCCAAATGATGTCTTTAGTTAAAGGGTCGGATCAGTTCAAGCCATTTGCTGGAAGCCAAAGAAAACAAAACACACAGCTTTTGCAATGCTCAGTTCAGTGTCTGCTGCACATGGTGAGAGTATTAGTGATACTATGTGGAATAGCTGCAGCTTCACAATGTCTTCTTCTTCGGCAGTCCTTGTATCGAGGATGATCCGCTTCCACACCAAAAAGGGATGAGTTCACAGGTGTTTCGATGAGGACCTGATATTCCAGGTGGTGAACTAATATATTGAAGGGTGGAAGATGTCTGTGCGTGGATTTTTTTAACGTGTGGTGGCCGTTGCACACCAGCCACCACATGGGCTTGACAGGGCTAGGCCTTGGTCCAGTGGCAAGGATTAACCTTGGCACCCCGACCTGCGAGGAAACACCAGCTTCACAATGAGGCTGAGACTAACAGACACTCATCTCCTCTGAGGGCACTGTGAACCTCCTTTGGCAACACAAACACACAAACGATTGAGTCTTTAAAAGAGGCAGGTAGTAAACCTTTGTTGCACCTGCTCCCAAAGGTTCTAACAGCATCAATATCTTCAAGAGACACACGATGGCAGTGCAAATTGTGGACTAATGATGCGGCAAGCATATGTGCAAGCCATTTGTGTCATTCTCATTACCAGCAGGAATTTGCAAAAATGCCGTTCACATTGTATATCTCACAGCTTGACAAGTTTGGGAAAAATTCAGGGAAGGCAGTCTGCTTGGATGGTATTCTACTGCACTTGATGAAAAAAAACAATACAACACGATTTGCACACTGCGATTCCCAATCCCATTGGAGGGAGTTCCCAAGCAAATGCATTGGAGGGAGTTCCTGAGCAAATGCATTGGAGGGATTTCCCGAGCAAATGCATTGGAGGGAGTTCCTGAGCAATGCATTGGAGGGAGTTCCTGAGCAATGCATTGGAGGGAGTTCCTGAGCAAATGCATTGGAGGGATTTCCCGAGCAAATGCATTGGAGGGAGATCCTGATCAATGCATTGGAGGGAGTTCCTGAGCAAATGCATTGGAGGGAGTTCCCGAGCAAATGCATTGGAGGGAGTTCCTGAGCAATGCATTGGAGGGAGTTCCTGAGCAATGCATTGGAGGGAGTTCCCAAGCAAAGGCAAGATGCTTTTCCAAAGGGAGGGAGGAAATCTCAGGGGATTCAAGCACGCCTCACAATGGTCTACAGCACAGTGGTATACACAGGGTCGGATTAAGGGCCTGATGGGCCTGGGGCAAACTGATACAAATGTTTGTTCATGTTCATTACATTGCGTATATGATTCTGATTCTGAGTATGAAAACATAGGCCGGTATATTCAGCAATGAAAGCACATATTTTGCATCAAGTAGGTTCTGCATCAATATTCTGATAACATTGCAATACTAGATTCCTGTACATATATGCAAATTTCTTTCAATAACACGTGAAATATAACAGTCTAGTACATATTCTGTTCTGTATATAGGTACATTAGTGTATATAGGTACTTCTGAATATAGGGATAAACAAGTGAATCTAGCCTCTAAAAGCAAGTATATTTCCTGTAGATACTTTACAAGATAACATTGCGAGACTTCCTGTATGCGAATTTCTGAATACACAGAAGTGAAAGGGCATTCAGTCAGATTAGGCCCATTGTTGACCGAATTTGATTTTTCACTCTCGAGCACAGAAAATGATCGTTCTCTACTACAGTTCGTAATCATCAGGGACAGGTACATCCGAAGAGCAATTGAAACATTAGGAAATGTTACACATAGTCCATTGTCACAGATTCTATTCTGCCTATTTGGGAGGCCTTAAATTTTTTTTCCTATATTTATTTGGTGGGGCCTATGTACTTTGGTGGGCCTGCAGCCCCATCCGCCCCCATAATTAATCGATCCCGTGGTTAATCTGCCCCCGGGTTAATCCGCCCCGCGGTTAATCCGTCCCGCGGTTAATCCGCCCCGCGGTTAATCCATTCCGTGGTTAATCCGCCCCGTGGTTAATCCGCTCCATGGTTAATCCGTCCAGCGGTTAATCCGCCCAGTGGTTAATCGGCCCCACGGTTAATCCGCCCCACGGTTAATCCGCCCCATGGTTAATTTGCCCCGCGGTTAATCTGTCCCGCGATTAATCCGCCCTGTGGTTAATCCATCCCGTGGTTAATCCGCCCCACAGTTAATCCGCCCCACGGTTAATCCGTCCCACGGTTAATCCACTCCATGGTTAATCCACCCCGTGGTTAATCCATCCCGTGGTTAATCCGTCGCACAGTTAATCCGCCCAGTGGTTAATCCACCCCATGGTTAATCCATCCGTGCTTAATCCGTCCCATGGTTAATCCGCCCCGTGGTTAATCCGTCCCATGGTTAATCCGCCCCGTGGTTAATCCACCCCGTGGTTAATCTGTCCCACAGTTAATCCGCCTCGTGGTTAATCCACCCTGTGGTTAATTCACCCCATGGTTAATCCACCCCGTGGTTAATCCATCCGTGCTTAATCCGTCCCATGGTTAATCCGCCCCGTGGTTAATCCGTCCCATGGTTAATCTGCCCCGTGGTTAATCCACCCCGTGGTTAATCCGTCCCACAGTTAATCCGCCTCGTGGTTAATCCACCCCGTGGTTAATTCACCCCGTGGTTAATCCACCCCGTGGTTAATCCGTCCCGTGGTATACACAGAGGCTCGGTGGAAGTCTCCTGCCCATCACCACCACCAGAGATTGGGGCGTGGCTGTCAACTGTCTGAACCAGAGGATGAGGTGCAGTCGCCCAGCAGAACAACGCTTGTTTCCCTCCCGTCTTGGCTGGAGAATGAGGGGCAGTCAGCTGCCAGCTGAAAGGGATATAAATTGCGCGATCAAAACAAATCCTACAGATGAGCTGCTTTCACCTAACGAGGAGCGATCGGGAGGAGCTTTATATTATAAAGGGCACCATTTTGGTGAAAAAGCGCTTGAGCAAAAGCTTTTCAGATTTTGTTACAGACACGCAGCAGGGCGCAGTAAATCGCATCCAATGCATCAGTTGCGCGTGATGTCATGGTGACAACGATGTCAGTCAGCTCCTTCTCCCTGCCCAACCCAAACAGGTGAGAGTTTGCAATGTGACAGCTTCCCTTTAACAGCTTTATTCCTACAGGCTATAGCCAGCTCAAGGAGCTATGGGACAAGAACTGAATTCATCTGGCCTACCGACCAAGGCCTAAAAGGACGATTTGAAGCCAACCTGATCGACGGGCGGGCAGTTAAAATCGCCGGTGGGCCTCACCCACTGACGTCCCTCGCCACTCCTGCAGCTTCCGAGCAGGCCAGACGGCCAGCCGCCAAAAACCGGCGGGGTCCTTATTTAAATAAGCAGCTCGGGCTCCGGTTCTGTTATCGGGCCCGCCTTCTATTCTAACCAGAAGCCTGCGTGGGAAAGCTGCGGCGGCTTCCCAGTCAGGCCAACTTAGCAGGAAGAAGAGTCAAAAGCCAACAGTTGCCCAACAAAGTAAGTCTTTTTACTTGATGAGACAATACTCCAGGCCCCATAAGGAAGTCTTAGGCCTTCCCTGAGCCATCCCACCACCACACCCCGCCCCCGGTGGCAAGACTTTCCTGAACCACCTCTTCGCGATTGACCTGAATGCCAGGGGCCACTTCTTCAGTCCCCAGCGGCGGCTTCCCGCCACTTGACCTCCCGTTTCCGCCCAACCAGCCAGCTACCATTTCCCGCCGGTTTTGGGCGGGAGCCTCACTGAGGCCATGCAGATGAGGTCCAGGAGTTAAACGCTCCTTATGCGTCATGCTGGCGAGGTCAGGATGGTTTGCTGCACGCCTCGGACCCCGTGACCTCTCACCCCTCTCCCTGTCGAGTTAAAATCTGAGCCAACAACAACAACAACTTGTATTTATAGAACGCCTTTAAATTAGTAAATCGTCCCAAGCCGCTTCATAGGAGCGTTATCAAACAGAATTTGACTCCCAGCTATCAGGGGATATTAGGGCAGGTGAAAAAAATGTTTGTCAAAGAGATAGGTTTTAAGTAGCATCTTAAAGGAGGAGAGAGGACTAGAAAGAAGTTTAGGGAGGGAATTCTAGTGCTTAGAGCTTTGGCAGCTGTAAGCACTAGAATTCCCTCCCTAAACTTCTCTCTAGTCCAATGGTGGAGCGATTAAAAAAGGGCTAGAATTGGAGGAGCGCAGAAATCTCAGAGGGTTGTGGGGCTGGAGGAGGTTACAGAGATAGGGAGTGGGGAGGCCATGGAGGGATTTGCAAACAAGGATGAGAATTTTAAAGTAGCAGCTTTGCTTGACGGGCAGCTAATTTAGGTCAGCGAGCACGGGCGTGATAGGTGAACAGGACTGGGTGCGAGTTAGGATACGGGCAGCCGAATGGTTATGTTACCGGGCTAGTAATCCAGAGGCCTGGACTAATAATCTGGAGACAAGAGTTCAAATCCCACCATGGCAGCTGGGGAATTTAAATTAAGTTAATTAAATAAATCTGGAATATAAAAGCCAGTATCAGTAATGGCGATCATGAAACTATCGGATTGTTGTAAAAACCCATCTGGTTCACTGATGGCCTTTAGGGAAGGAAATCTGCCGTCCTTACCCGATCTGGCCTACATGTGACTCCAGACCCACAGCAATGTGGTTGACTCTGAAATGGCCGAGCAAACCACTCAGTTGTACCAAACCGCTGCAACAAAGTCACTGTGGGAGCACCTTCACCACACGGACTGCAGCGGTTCAAGAAGGCAGCTCACCACCACCTTCTCAAGGCCAATTAGGGATGGGCAATAAATACCGGCCTTGTCAGTGATGCCCACATCCTGTGAATGAATAAGAAAAAAGGAGGAGCTCAGGTTTGTGGAGGCTGCAATGTTTGAGGCCAGCCAGGAGAGCGTCGAAATAAACGGTCCTGAGCTAACAAGGATTACAGGGAAGCTGTGCATTCTCACCACTCAGAACTATTTATAAACCATCAGGTCCATTGCCTGTAGAAATGATCTATGGGACATAGTGAGTTTGGTTACATAGCAAATAACAGATGGTCGGGAGTCTGACAAGGCTGGAGCTTGCTGGAGGGGATCCCACATCATTAATGATACAGCTCTGAACACAATCCCAGCCATTACTTTTCCTTTATACCACATGATGTCTGCTGCTTGCTTTTGTTCAAGTTGCAGTTTGCCATGTGAAAAATTTCATTCCATCTCAGTTCCATCTTAATGCCACCAATTGTTAAGCACTATAAGCATTACCATTATGGGCAATATGATTTGGGGTGTGATGTACTAACAAGCGACATGACCATATCTAGAAATGTCACAATCCTAGACACTGGGGCCGAGAAATTCGGGTTTTTTGCGCCTCCTGGGGGCGGCGCCGCTAACAACACTCGCTAAATTCCGCGGGAGTTTAGCAGCGGCGGTAACCCGTAGCACCCCGCTCCGCTGGCGATAACGACATCATCACCAGGTACAGCGCCACGTTTTTACCCCAGTACAAAATGGGGAGTGGGCGCTACTTAAAGGGGAGGTGGTGGCCATTTAAAAAAAAAATGTACCGTTTTTCTTTGGCGCTCTATTGGCGCCGCGATCGCGGGGTCCGTGCCACGATTGTTCAACCCGGCACTCTGCTTGAGTGCCGGGCTGTTGACATGGCACCCCCTTCTCCCCAGTGATCCATGGAGGCCTATTTCTTGCCTGCAGAGTTTGCAGCTTGGGCCCTTCCCTTTAATGAAGCAAAGAGCCCCTCCTACGTGGCAGCGCATCGCGGCCCGGTGCCTAGCGCTGCGTCCCGCCTCCAGACACGTCCACCGCACCAGAGAGGGAGTGGAGTGCGCTAATTTGCATTACACTACCTTTCTGGGGCGGTAACGGGAATTTTGAGAGCGGGGCGGGACAGGCGCGTTGCTGGCGCAGAATGTCCCGCCTTCCGGATGTCACCGCCCCCAAACGGGGCCCAACGGAATTTCATCTCCTGGGGCTATTAAGTAAAATGTGAGATTGTTTAACAAGAATGGGCCACGTTGGAAGGGCTGGAAGGCTTACTCCTGTTCCTCTGTTCCTATGCCACAGTTACTGGGTGAGAACACTGCAGAAAACACATTTATTGTTATCATGTACGGGGCATTGCATAAAATGAGCCATCTCTTCGGTGTGTCACTCTCAGTACAATGGATCCTGTGGAAGATCTCGATGTAAATTCTGACGATACAGTGATTTGGCTGGTTAACTGACAGACTGAGGTCCCTCTCTCGAGGATGGCACCGACAGATGGGGTTTCACCCAATGAATCAACCCTTTGGGCTGGAAATTCAGTTGACGGTTTCTCAAGGCGTTAATGTCGGGCGGTGGATAAATTTAGCGCCGGGAAATGGTTAGCGTTGGCAGCCAAAAAATTCAGTGGTTGCGCCCTGACGGTGGAGTGGAGCGCTGAGGGATGCGTTCCACACTGACCTTAGGGCGCTAGGCCGGGTGAGCAACAGAAAATCCGTTGCTAAAGAGCCGGCTTCGGAGCGCCCTAAGAGAGGCCTCCCTGCAAAAAAAAAAAATTTGGAACAAAAAACATTCCCAATATATTACCCATCCCAAATAAAGGTAAATTGCAAAAAAATAATGAAAGCAATCGCATGCAGTCATTTCTTCCCTTAGCACCCCGGGTCAGCTCTGCTCGCCAGCGTTCTCTGGCGGTGTCACTAGGGGGCGCTACGGGTGCAGCACAAAGCAAAGTTTGATTGCGAGTCGATACCGGGGGGGCTGTACACCAGCGCGACGCTCCCGGGCGATACTCCTCAGCGCCGCCGGTGCCAGTAAACTGAATTTGCCGAGCGGCGTTAATGCCGGCACTCGCAGCTGCCAACCCTTTAGCGCTCCGGTTCCAACTCTCGCGAGGGGCGCTATCACACCCAAAGTCTAGCCCAACGTGTTTCCAGGCAGTTATCATCTCACAGGTGAGGAAGGAGATTACCCGCAGCCTGCGGACATCGGCCAAGTCATTGCTCAACAAACAGGAAATGCCGTCAGTCCCTGTGCAGAGAGGCAGCGGGAAAGTGGCTGTTAGTTTTAACTCAATCTTTTGGGCTTCCAACAGTGACTGGAAGTGAACCAACTCTGAGCTTGTGAAAGTCGGGCAGCCGGCAATCAGCTGGAGGATTTCTCTGGCTGACTTTGTGCTGCATGAGTTTTGCTGCCTCATTAGTGAAATAGGTGAACTCTTTAACTAACAACTCTCAGGAGATACATATAGATAGCTTCATAGCCAATGGGGAGGGGAAGCATTATACATTAGTTTCCCTGTTAATGGCCCTCCTTCAATATCATTCCATGGCAGTAGGGTTCATAGAATCATAGAAAATTACGACACAGAAGGAAGCCATTCAGCACATCGTGTCCATGTCAGTCGAAAAAGAGCTACCCAGCCTAATCCCACCTTCCAGCCCTGTAGGTTACTGCTCTTTAAGTGCACATCCAAGTACCTTTTAAACGTGATGAGGGTTTCTGCCTCTACCATCCTTTCAGGCAGTAAGTTCCAGACTCCCACCACCCTCTGGGTGAAGAAATTTTTCCTCATCTCCCCTCTAATCCTTCAACCAACTACTTTAAAGCTATGACCCTGGTTGTTGACCCCTCTGCTAAGGGAAATAGGTCCTTCCCATCCACTCTATCTAGACCCCTCATTGGTTTTATACACCTCAAGTAAATATCCCCTCAGTGTCCTCTGTTCCAAGAAAAACAACCCCAATCTTTCCTCATAGCTAAAGTTTTCCAATCCCTGATCGTAGAATCAGAGGAATTTACGGCACAGAAGGAAGACATTCAGCCCATCGTGTCAAAAAAAATATGAACACATGGGAAACATGAACTAAAAAATACAATCGCCATTTTGTTTACGTAGTAAGTTGTGTTAGGTCGTTCTTTAGAACCTTATCCCCCAACCTGATTGCTGCACTCTCTATATTTTATTGCACATCAGTGTCTGTGATCAGGACTGTTCACTGATGCCAGGTGCATTTGGTCACCTGTCTGAATATCTCCTTATGTGGCTCGGTGTCAAATTTTGTTTTATAATGCCCCGACATGTTGTTGCAGTTGTTGAGTTTTGTAATACTGCAATCAATTCCCCAGTTCTTCAGGACCTATTGTACTTATCCAGAACTGCCCCAATACTCAGCAAGTAAGCACTGGATTTGCAGATTAACTGCTGAACCTGATATCTGTGTGCAGTGCTGATGAGATGGGCGGGGGTGGGGTGGGGGGGCGAGTGGGTACAACTGGATGTCCCGAGCTGCAGGCAGGGGCGAATTAATGAATGAAACTGATCAGTGATAATAAAACACGCAGTAAAGAAAATTGAAGAAAAATTTGGTTCTGAATGTATGTCAACTTTAATTTACGACTTTCAATTTACAATGGTGCTTTTCCTGTCTTTTTCTCAGCAAATGACATAGAATTACATAGAATGTACAGCACAGAAACAGGCCATTCAGCCCAAGTGGTCCACGCTGGTGTTCATGTTCCACACAAACCTCCTCCCACCCTACTTCATCGAGCTCTATCAGCTTCACTTTCTATATCTTTCTCCCTTTTGTGTTTATCTAGCTTCCCCTGAAATGCATCCATGCTATTTGCCGCAATTACTTAATAATGTTATTGAAATCTACAGGTCTTGTTGGATCATTTTCAATGGGAAGAGTTGCTGAGCCAATCGGCCTTGCCTGACCCATCATTGCACGGCAATAGTTCGAGACGATCTTTCTGTGCTGATCACAGACACTGATGTGCAATAAAACATACACAATGCAGCAATCAGGTTGGGGGATGAGGTTCTAAAGAACGACCTCACACAGCTTACTTAGTAAACAAAACGGCGATTGTATTTTTTAGCTCATGTTTACCATGTGTTCATTTTTTTTTGACACGATGGGCTGAATGGCTTCCTTCTGTGCCGTAAACTCCTATGATTCTAAGATCAGGGATTGGCTTGTACAGCTAATCCCAGCTGTAATTGGTGCTCCACCAAAATTGGCGAGGCGAAGGCTGGAAGGAAATGTCCTTACTATACAGTACAAATGCACACGAGGCCCATACTTGAGAGAAGGTCACTCTGTGGCCAGTAACCTTTATTTGCCAGCACTGAAGTGAAGAAGGTGGGTGGAGCTTCCCCTTTGATACCTGAAAGTCCAGGTTAGGAGTGTCTCCCACAAGTTCACCACCTAATGGTCAGTGTTCTCACGATGTACAACTTCGGTCAGTTTATACATGGTTACAATGACAGTTGAATACATGACATCACCTCTCCCCCCAAAGTCTTATTGGGTAACAGGTTAAGTCTCTCTGGTGGTTTACGCTCCCTTGTAGAGCGCCCGAGTTGGGGCTCCGGTTGTTGGGCGCTGGCCTGAGTGTCTGCTGTTTGCGGTGCCTCAGGCCTGTCCGGACTGCCCACAGTGACTGGGCTCTCCTCCACTTGGTTCCGGTGTTCGGTCACCTGTGGTGGAGTGAACTCTACATCGTGTTCTTCCGCTGCTT
The DNA here is from genome assembly GCF_044704955.1 of Pristiophorus japonicus. Classification (NCBI taxonomy): domain Eukaryota; kingdom Metazoa; phylum Chordata; class Chondrichthyes; family Pristiophoridae; genus Pristiophorus; species Pristiophorus japonicus. The sequence goes on from NC_091993.1 coordinate 19,581,854, forward strand.
CTTCTATGGGGTTGCTGAACCTCCTTTTTGTTTGATCCACGAGTTTGCGGCAGATTTGTCCATTGGTGAGTTTAACTACCAGAATCCGATTCCTCTTTTTAGCAATCACAGTGCCTGCGAGCCATTTGGGCCCTGCAGTGTAGTTGAGGACAAAGACAGGGTCATTGACATCAATACATCGTGCTCTCACATTCCCGTCATGGTAGTTACATTCTGACTGGCGCCTGCTCTCAACAATTTCTTTCATGGTGGGGTGTATAAGGGATAACCTGATTTTGAGCGTCCTTTTCATTAGCAACTCTGCGGGTGGAACCCCTGTGAGCGAGTGTGGTCGGGATCTATTGGCCAACAGGAGGCGTGATAAGCGGGATAAGCGTGATAACCAAAAACATTTTTCTCATGAAAGGACCTGCGTAGTCCACATGGATACGTGACCATGGTTTGGCATGCCAGGAGCTAAGGGGGGCTTCCCTGGGAGCATTGCCCAGCTGGGCACACGTGTTGCACCTGCGAACACAAAATTCCAGGTCCGCATCTATCCCTGGCCACCAAACATCTGACCTGGCAATTGCCTTCATCATGACAAGGCCCGGGTGCTCATTGTGGAGTTCTCTGATGAACACCTCGCTGCCCATCTGGGGCATGACTACTCGGTTTCCCCATAGTAGGCAATCAGCCTGAATCGAGAGTTCATCCTTGCGCCTGTGAAATGGTTTAAATTCCTCAGGGCATGCCCCGTACGTGGCTGCCCAGTCCCCATTCAGGACACATTTCTTGACTAAAGACAGTAGCGGGTCTCTATTAGTCCAGACTTTGATCTGACGGGCTGTCACGGGTGAGCCTTCGCTTTCGAAAGCTTCAACAGCCATGAACATCTCAGCAGCATGCTCAGTTGCCCCCTCAGTGGTGGCTAGTGAGAGACTGCTGAGTACATCGGCGCAGTTTTTAGTGCCCGGTCTGTGGCAAATTGTATAGTCATAGGCGGCTAACGTGAGTGCCCACCTCTGTATGCGGGCCGACGCATTTGCATTTACGGCCTTGCTGTCGGCAAAAGGAACGTTAGGGGTTTGTGATCTGTCTCCAGCTCAAATTTCCTGCCAAACAGGTACTGGTGCATTTTTTTTACTGCATATACACATGCTAGCGCTTCCTTTTCTACCATCCCGTAGCCCCTTTCTGCCTGGGGAGACTTCTGGAGGCATAAGCTACCGGCTGTAACTGACCCTTGGCATTAACATGCTGCAGAACACACCCGACCCCATAGGACGATGCATCGCACGTTAAAACAAGTTTCTTACATGGGTCATATAGCGTTAACAGATTGTTGGAGCAGAACAAATTGCGTGCTCTATCAAAAGCCCTTTCCTGGCTGTCCCCCCAGACCCATTTGTGACCTTTGCGTAGGAGCACATGTAGAAGCTCTAACAGCGTGCTCAATTTGGGAAGAAAGTTACCAAAATAGTTCAGAAGCGCCAGGAACGAACGCAGCTCCGTCGTGTTACGGGGTCTGGGTGCTCTCTGGATCGCTTCTGTTTTAGACGCAGTAGGTCTGATCCCATCTGCTGCTACCCTCATCCCCAGGAATTCTACCTCTGGAGCTAGGAAGACGCACTTCGCCTTTTTCAGTCGCAGACCTACCCGGTCCAGTCTGCATAGCACCTCCTCCAGGTTGTGGAGGTGTTCTTCAGTATCGCAACCCGTGATGAGGATGTCGTCTTGAAAAACCACCGTCCCTGGAATCGACTTGAGGAGGCTTTCCATATTTCGTTGACAGATCGCGGCGGCCAAGCGAATCCCGAACAGACATCTGTTGTACTCAAACAACCCCTTGTGTGTCGTGATGGTGGTCAGCTTCTTCGACTCACTCGCCAGCTCCTGGGTCATGTAAGCTGAGGCCAGGTCCAATTTTGAAAAAAGTTTGCCACCGGATAGCGTCGCAAAGAGGTCCTCCACTCTCAGTAGTGGATACTGGTCTTGGAGTGACACTTGATTGATGGTGGCCTTGTAATCACCACATATCATGACCGACACATCCGACCGGCACAATTGGGCTCGCCCAGTTACTGAATTCGACTGGCGAGATGATGCCTTCCCTCAGCAGGCGGTCCAATTCGCCTTCTATTTTTTCCCGCATCACGTATGGCACCGCCCTAGCCTTGTGGTGTACTGGCCTGGCCGGATTTATGTGAATCACTACATTGGTCCCCATGAAATTGCCAATGCCGGGTTGAAAAAGTGCGTCAAATTTGTCCAAGACCTGTGAGCATGATATTCCCTCCACAGAAGAAATTGCATTGACATCACCCCATTTCCAGTTCCTGACACCAAGCCAACTCCTCCCCAGCAGTGCGGGACCGAACCCCCGGACAACTCATAGTGGCAACCTGTTCTCCGAATCTTTGTGGGTCACGACTACCGTGGCGCTGCCTAGCACCGGAATGATCTCTTTTGTATATGTCCGTAGCTGTGCGTCAATCGGCAATAATTTTGGCCTCCTGGCCTTGGACGCCCACAACTTGTCGAACTGTTTGATACTCATCAAGGACTGGCTGGGCCCCGTGTCTAGCTCCATTGATACTGGGATGCCATTAAGGAGCACTTTCACCATTATCGGTGGCGACCTGGTGTATGAACTGTATATGTGCTCCACATGAACTCGGTGAACTTCGGCTTCCAGCGATTTTCCCCAGTGTCCATTTGGCCTCGTAGGGCTTACATCGGGCCCGTCCTCCTCGTACATCACCTGGCTGCAGGCTTCCTGCACATACGCACCAAGTGACCGCTGACATTGCAGTTTCTGCAGGTACCTGCAAGCTCTGGCTGTGTGTTTGCCTCCACACCTCCAACATGAGTCGTTGTTGGAAACAAAAGGTCCATTACCACTCAATCGTCTCTGACTGTCTCTGTAACTGTCCTTAAACGCACCATTGACAGGTGTTGATGGCCCCATTACTGGCCTCATTGACCCTTGCGATGGCATGAATCGCCGTTCAGCTAGCCATTATCTCTGTTGAATTCCCCCTTTGGGTTCGACTACATGCTCGGGCATATCCGATTGCCCCTGTCTGCCTGGAGAACTGTATGCCGCATTAACAATGTTGACTCCCTGTCCATTTGCTGCATTTAAACCAAGCTTTTTGTCAAACATCATTCTGGTCTCTTCCTCCCCTGAGATAAATGTCTGGGCCATCAAAGCCGCCGTTTCCAGGGTCAAGTCTTTGGTCTCAATCAGTTTCCTGAAAACCCCAGCGTGCCCGATGCCCTCAATAAAAAAGTGTTGCAGCATCTCTGCACTGCATGCATCTGGGAACTTACATAGGCTCGCCAGTCGCCGGAGGTCTGCCATGAAGTCTGGAATGCTTTGCCCTTCTTGCCGCCGGTGCGTGTAAAACCGGTGTCTTACCATGTGCATGCTGCTCGCTGGTTTAAAGTTTTCCCCGATCAACTTACTGAGCTCTTCAAAAGTCGTGTCCGCTGGCTTCTCTGGCGCTAGAAGGTCCTTCATCAGGGAGTAGGTCCTGGATCCACAAACCGTCAGGAGATGAGCCCTGTGTTTGTCGGCCGAATCCTGTCCCAGCCATTCTTTAGTGACGAAACTTTGCTGTAGTCTCGCAATAAAATCATCCCAATCATCACCAACACAGTACCTTTCGTCTGTGCTGCTATTGGCCATGCTTGTGTGGTTTAAATCCCAGTTTCTCGTCGCCAATAATATGTCCTTGCTATACAGTACAAATGCACACGAGGCCCATACTAGAGAGAGGGTCACTCTGTGACCAGTAACCTTTATTCCAGCACTGAAGTGATGAAGGTGGGTGGAGCTTCCCCTTTTATACCTGAAAGTTCAGGTTAGGAGTGTCTCCCACAAGTTCACCACCTAGTGGTCAGTGTTCTCACGGTGTGCAACTTAGGTCAGTTTATACATGGATTACAATGATAGTTGAATACATGACAGAAACCTTGAGCTGTGGGAAAATTCGACATGGAATGCAAGAAACTGCATTTTGTGTCACTGCTATCTAGCCACATTCAATTTTCTCTCCATTAGGGAGAGAGGTGCACAGGGAAACTAGCTTTCCTCCGATAGTCCTTTTTGGATGGCATTTTATTTTCCAGTTATGAAGCACAAGTCTGTCTATATCATCCTGTTTTAGGGGCCCTGCAGGTGAAGGAATTTTCGCAACAGAAACATGAGGTAGTGCATGGTCATCTTCTCTCCCTTAGTGCTCTTCCTCCTCCTGTGCTTCATCCAGGGACATAGGGACAGGAGTTAGCCCCTCGAGCCTGTAATGCCATTTGTCGTACAAATCTGGTACGACAAAACTTCTTTTTATGAAATTTATTGCCTTTATTTTAATAAAATAGTTAAAATTTATGGAAAGTATAGTATGTATGATTTATGTAGGATTCATTCAGCAACTCCCTCATATACCCAATATATACAGTAATATAGTGCGCAGTATTTTACATTTTCAGTCACAACTGAGCTATTCCAGTACTTTTTCTGTTTTCGGTCAAGTAAACCTAAAAAAATCTAATAATATTAATTTATTAAATAATGAAAATTACAAATACTTGTTTCCAAAATTCCATTCTATTAGAAACAATAGCAGATTTTGAATTCATTGGCTACAAGACTCAGCATTTGCGGGGGTTGGGTCCCAACAAAGGGGATCTACCGAGCCTCCAAACTCCTCTCAACGGGCTTGTCTGTCTGTGTTCCAAATAAATATTCCAGACTTCATAACTCCACCAATATGCCAGATTGGCCAAAGTGCACCAAGCACAATGAAGTCCTGGTCAGCCAAACCCGCAGGAGCTCCAACCACCAACCCCACCCCACCCCAAGTCTCTGTGATAAATCGTGAATTGGAATAAATAACTTGAGACCAAAAAGTCTCTTCAGACTGGTATTAGAATTGAAGATTCATTCCATGGGACAATAGCTAAAGTGACTTGAACAGCGTGAACATAAATATTTGACAACAGGCAGCTCCAAACATCTGACGGCCAAGAACGGCATGTCTGACTCCAACCTTGGGAGGATGTGAAGAGGAGGATTTCACCCAAGAGTTGAGACAAAGAACCCGACATATCATAGGTTAAATGGTCCTGCCAATATACTACTCCAGGCCCACCCCTAAAAAGAATAAAAGAAAGACCCAGAAGGCGTTTCAGGGAAGACGGTGAAGATAAGAACTGTTCGAAGAACCAGCCGTCTGTCCGATCAGGACTAATACCAGCTACTTGTCATGGTCATATGTCTACTATGTCTATAAGAACATAAGAAATATGAGCAGGAGTAGGCCATAAGGCCCCTCGAGCCTGCTCCGCCATTCAATAAGATCATGGCTGATCTGATCATGGACTCAGTTCCACTTCCCTGCCCGATCCCCATAACCTCTTATCCCCTTATCGTTTAAGAAACTGTCTATTTTTGTCTTAAATTTATTTAATGTCCCAGCTTCCACAGCTCTCTGAGTCAGCGAATTCCACAGATTCGCAACCCTTTGAGAGAAGAAATTTCTCCTCATCTCAGTTCTAAATGGGCGGCCCCTTATTCTAAGATCATGCCCTCTAGTTCTAGTCTCCCCGTCAGTGGAAACATCCTCTCTGCATCCACCTTGTCAAGCCTCCTCATAATCTTATACGTTTCTATAAGATCACCTCTCCTGATTGTGTGTTGTGTTTGACTATATTTGTACTATCGCTCCCTTAATAAAAGACCATTTGGGTATGTGTGTGCGACCTGTGATCCTAAATCTTACACGCCTAGGAAAATCTCAAAGTGTCTGCAGACACTTTCAAAAAAATCTGCGTTAATCCTGCTTTATGTCAACTTGCGTCAAATTACATTAATCTTAGGGAACTGGTTTATGCTGGGCTTTCAGTTAAAGTTACCAAAACTAGTTAACAGCTGATTAGAAAGCCTTCCAGCATATTGGATACCGAGAGAAATGTCTGCTCAATCTTTAGAGGAATGTAGAAAGTTAAGAGGCAAAATTAGAAAGGATATTAGGAATGCTAAGAGAGAACATGAGAAATTCTTGGCCAGTAAAATTAAGGAAAATCCTGAGATGTTCTATAAATATATTAAGAGTAAGAGGGTAACTAAAGAAAAGGTAGGGCCTATTAGAGACCATGAGGGTAATCTTTGTGTGGAGGCGGAAGATGTTGGTAGGGTTCTTAACGAATACTTTGCATCTGTTTTCACAAAGGAAAAGGGCAATGCAGATACTGCTATCGAGGAGGAGTGTGATATTCTGGATGAAATAAATATGGTGAGAGAGGAAGTATTAAGGGATTTAGCAGCTTTGAAAGTAGATAAGTCGCCAGGCCCGGAAGAAATGCATCCCAGACTGTTGAGCGAAGTAAAGGAGAAAATAGCAGAGGCCTTGACCATCATTTTCCAATCCTCTTTGCCCTTTGGATCTGGGCATGGAGCCAGAGGATTGGCGGACTGTTAATGTTAGTACCCTTGTTTAAGAAGGGAGAAAGGGATAGGCCAAGTAATTACAGGCCTGTCAGCCTAACCTCAGTGGTGGGAAAATTATTGGAAAAATCCTGAAAGACAGTATAAATCTGCATTTGGAAAGGCAAGGATTAATTAGGGACAGTCAGCATGGATTTGTTAAGGGAAGATTGTGTTTGACTAACCTGATTGAATTTTTTGAGGCGGTAACTAAGAGGGTCTATGAGGTTAGTGCTTACGATGTAGTATGTATGGACTTTAGCAAGGCTTTTGATAAGGTCCCACATGGTAGACTGGTCATGAAGGTTAAAGCCCATGGAATACAGGGCAAAGTGGCAAGTTGGATCCAAAATTGGCTTGGAGGTAGGAAGCAAAGGGTAATGATTTATGGATGTTTTTGTGGCTGGTAGGATGTTTCTAGTAGGGTTCCACAGGGCTCAGTACTGGCTCCCTTGCTTTTTGTGGTATATATCAACGACTTAGATTTGAATATAGGGAGTATGATTAAGAAGTTTGCAGATGACACTAAAATTGGCTGTGTGGTTGATAATGAAGAGGAAAGTCATGGGCTGCAGGAGGATATCAATCTACTGGTCAGGTGGGCAGAGCAGTGGCAAATGGAATTTAATTCAGAGAAGTGTGAGGTGATGCACTTTGGGAGGGCTAATAAGGAAAGGTTATACACATTAAGTGGTAGGCCACTTAATAGTGTAGATGAACAAAGAGACCTTGGAGTGCTTGTCCACAGATTCCTGAGAGTAGCAGGCCAGGTGGATAAGATGGTAAAGAAGGCATACGGAATGCTTGCCTTTATTGGCCGAGGCAGACAATATAAGAGCAGGGAGGTTATGCTTAAATTGTATAATACTTTGGTTAGGCCACGGCTGGAGTACTGCATGCAGTTCTGGTCGCCGTATTATAGGAAGGACGTGATTACACTAGAGGGGGTGCAAAGGAGATTTATTAGGATGCTGCCCGGAATGAAGAATCTTAGTTATGAGGACAGATTGGATAGGCTGGGTTTATTCTCTTTGGAACAGAGATGGTTGAGAGGAGACCTCATCGAGATATACAAAATATTGAGGGACCTGGACATAGTGGATAGTAAGGGACTATTTCCATTGGTGGACGGGTCTATTACGAGGGGGCAAAGTTTTAAAGTGGTTGGTGGAAGGTTTAGAGGGGATTTTGGGGGGAGGGGGGCAGTTTCTTTACGCAGAGGATTGTGGAGATCTGGAACTTGCTGCCTGAAAGAGTGCTGGATGCAGAAGCCCTCACCACTTTTAAGGGATGGTTGGATGGGCTCTTAAAGTGCAGCAACCTGCAGGGTTACAGACCTAGAGCTGGTAATTGGGATTAGACTGGATGACCTTTTGTTGGTCGGCGTGGATATAATGATAAGTACTGCAGGGAATAGAATACGGCCAGAGTGATCTCCTGGACTAGTGTCGATCACCTGGATGGGTCGGAGAGGAATTTTCCCAGATTTTATTCCCCTAAATTGTGCTGTGTTTTTATCTGGTTTTTGCCTCTCCCAGGAGATCAAATGGCTCGTGTTGGGGTGGAGTGTAGAATGTTTCAGTATAAGGGGTGTCGCAGTTGTGTGAGGCGGACTGGTTGGGTTGGCTCTTTGCCTTTCCGTCATTGTTCATAGGTTTATATGTAACCTTTAGGGCTGCTGACCGAGGGCCGTGCGGCTCTTTGTCGGCCGGTGCTGACATGATGGGCCGGAATAGCCTCCTTCTGCGCTGTAAATTTCTATGTTTCTATGTTTCTAAAAGTCGACATCACTAAAGTCTCAACCTCTCCTGGGCTATTCTGCTGGCGCCTAAATATACGTTTCAGCTCATTAAAATAGAATGATTCTATTCCCCCTTTGAAATGTTTAAAATGGCCATTATATGTGCTCCCAAAGCAGACGCCCGTGGCTCCAACAAGCAGATTCCATCATTTTTTGTAATAAGTGGCACAGTATCCACAGATGACACAGGACTTTAGTGCAGCTTTGTTATTGCTTATTAAAATTTAACATTTTGGGAGTTGTTCTTGACTTGATCTTGACAGTAATGTAGCAAGGCACTCGGCTCACTGCAAATTAGGGACACTAATGACATTGGATTGCAAAAAGTCCCCAAATGGGAAAAGGCAAATGGCGAAGTTTGACGAGATGTCACAAGTGTTTGTTCATTTAACTATCGAGCAAATTTTTAAAAGATCACGCTATATGTAATGTGACTGTCAATAAGGATCTTAACTTGCTGCACTAATCCCTAACTCTCAGCTGTCAATGCTGTTCACCTTATCATCCACCTCCTCAACACCTCAGATGCTCTGAGATGCCTGCTCCTGACTATCCTAATTGCCTAATTTCTCTCCTCTCTTGTGTTACATTATAAATGTGGTTAAAAAGTTCATGCCAAATACACCCGGTGCCAGTAGGTGCCAGCTTCAGAACGCACATTAATAGGCAGGCCTGTGATATCTCATTATTCTTTCTGATATGGAAATGTCAAGCAGACAAATGGGTAATAATAGGAGATCAAAGTGTAGAAAGAGCATGTCTGCTTGCAGAAAAATATAAAGTTTCTGCTCCTCAACTTAATTCAAAGCATCAGTCGTGTGAAAATGATCATCTCCCTACGCTTCGGGTTATTTTAAGATCTCAAGGATGCTTCAGGTTCACCAGCCATTTTGTGATGTACAAGCCTTGCAAAGATCAGTTCAACACCGGCCCATCAAGTCTGCCTCCTTTGGCACCGATTCACTCATTTTGTTTTAAAAATGTGGCCTATTTTGGACTCATCTCAGTCTTAAAAATAAGCTCCTCAGGTTTGTGATGAATTTCATTTTCCTTGATTATAAATCTCACTCCGAACATTTCTCCAATGTTAATGGCTCGGTAATGTTCCATGATGTTCGATTGATTTTAAAGATTACGATCCTGGTTTTCTCTCCAGTGCTATGCTTTTCAATTTGGTGGTAATGAAAAGAGTTACACTTCTGCAGTGCCTTACTATATCTCTCAGGAATCTCACAAAGCACTTCACGTGCAACGGATTACTCTGAAGTGCAATAACTGCTAGGTAAGAAAATCCCAAGACTATTTTACACACAGCAATATCCCACAAACATAAGAACATAAGAAATAGGAGCAGGGGTAGGCCACTTGGCCCCTCGAGCCTGCTCCGCCAATCAATAAGATCATGACTGATCTGATCTCGGATTCAATTCCATTTCCTCGCCCGCCCCCCATAACCCTTGACTCTCTTATCTTTCAAAAATTTGTCTATCTCCATCTTAAATATATTCAATAACCCAGCCTCCACAGCTCCCCGGAGTAGAGAATTCCACAGATTTACAACCCTCTGAGAGAAGAAATTACTCCTCATTTCCGTTTTAAATGGGCGGCCCCTTATTCTGAAACTATGCCCCCTAGTTCTAGATTCCCCCACGAGGGGAAACATCGGGCCCAAGTTTCCACATAATTTGCGCCTGATTTTTAGGAGCAACTGGTGGAGAACGGACTATCATAGAAATCGCAATTCTCCACATTTTTTTTTCTGCAGTTCTAGTCAGGTAGAACAGTTCTACTTTGGAACAGAATTTTTTCTTCAAAAGGGGGCGTGTCCGGCCACTGACGCCTGATTTCAAAGTTTCCACAGTGAAAACGTACTCCAAACTAAAGTAGAATGGAGCAAGTGAAGATTTTTGTAGAACTGAAAAAACCTTGTCTACACATTAAAAAATCAGGCGCAGGTTACAAATTAGGTGTCCAGAACGAGGTGGGGGGGGGGGGGGGGAAGAGAATTCATTAAATTCTACAATAAATCCTTATTTATACTTCTACAAATATTATACAAATAAATCCAACCTGAATAAACATTTATAAGCAAAGAAAAGATTAAATAAACCATCTTCCTACCTGTGTGAAAGTGCTTCAGCCAGGGAGAATTCTGCAGCCGTTCGTGCCGTTGAGCGGGAGGGGGGGGGGGGGGAGAGGAGAAAGCGGTTTGTTGTTGTGGAGGGGAGGGAGGGGAAGGAGACAGCAGTTTGTTGTTGTGGAGGGGAGGGAGGGGAAGGAGACAGCGGGTTGTTGTTGTGGAGGGGAGGGAGGGGAAGGAGACAGCAGTTTGTTGTTGTGGAGGGGAGGGAGGGGAAGGAGACAGCCATTTGTTGCCGCAGAGGGTGGGGAGGGGAAGGAGACAATGAGAAGGGCAGCCTCAGTGCTGATGTGCTGATGGCAATGTGCTTTTCTTAAAAAATTTTCAAAAATTAAACAGCTACAAAGAACTACAAAAATGGCCGAGTGCCAATGTTTTTTCCACACTGAGCATGCGCGAACGCTCCAACGCGCACGCGCAGCGTTGCCGGCAGAAAAAAAACTAATTTAAATAGTACCCGCCCCCTCCCACTTACAAAATCGGCGCGAGTGTAGGCTCCGCCCCCCTGGGCGCCGCGCCAAACAGACAAGGAGCTGCAAAGCGCTCGAGAATAGCGCATTTTTTTTCTGGCGCCGTTTTAGGTGCGAAAAACGGGCGCCCAGCTCGGAGGGGCGCCCGTTTTTAATCCTGTGGAAACTTGGGCCCATCCTCTCTGCATCCACCCTGTCAAACCCCATCAGAATCTTATATGTTTCAATATCATCTCTCAGTCTTCTAAACTCCAATGAGTATAGGCCCAACCTGCTCAACCTTTTTTTCATATGACAACCCCTTAATCTCAGGAATCAACCTTCGTGAACCTTCTCTGCACCACCTTCAGTGCAAGTATATCCCTCCTTAAATAAGGAGACCAATATTGTACGCAGTACTCCAGGTATGGTCTCTCCAATGCCCTGTACAGTTGTAGCAGGACTTCCTTACTTTTATACTCCATCCCCCTTGCAATAAAGGCCAACATTCCATTTGCTTTCCTAATTACTTGCTGTACCTGCATGCTAGCTTTTTGAGTTTCATGCACAAGGACCCCCAGATCCCTCTGTACCGTAGCATTTTGTAATCTCCCTCCATTTAAATAATAATTTGCAAGCAGTTTAGTCGAAGATTTAACATGGTGTTGGCTCCTTCAAGCTAGTTGTATTATGTTAGAGGTTAAAAACAGGCGCAGACGAGTTCCCCTGAAAGGACACAGGACTTTTCAGGATTCTCATGGTAACAAGTAGGATGCCAATAATACAGCACAATGGAATCACTCAAGGGGGCATTCAGGAAATCTCCTAATTTTCCCTTTGGCCAGTCCACCCCTGGTTGGAAACCAGCTTAACTCAGTACAGTTCTCATCACTTACAGCGCCCTCGCTTATCGCGGACAGCCGCTATATCGGGCAAATGGCGCTAACCATTTGCCATCACCATCGGTGTCAATTTCAAAGACGACTCTTGAAACATATTAAGCGCACCATTTTGTGCTGTTTACCACGGACTGATTTTGAAAAGCTTTTTTTTTACATAAGAACATAAGTACATAAGAATTAGGAACAGGAGTAGGCCATCTAGCCCCTCGAGCCTGCCCCGCCATTCAATAAGATCATGGCTGATCTGGTCGTGGACTCAGCTCCACTTACCCGCCCTCTCCCCGTAACCCTTAATTCCCTTATTGGTTAAAAATCTATCTATCTGTGACTTGAAAACATTCAATGAGCTAGCCTCAACTGCTTCCTTGGGCAGAGAATTCCACAGATTCACAACCCTCTGGGAGAAGAAATTTTTTCTCAACTCGGTTTTAAATTGGCTCCTCCGTATTTTGAGGCTGTGCCCCCTAGTTCTAGTCTCCCCGACCAGTGGAAACAACCTCTCTGCCTCTATCTTGTCTATCCCTTTCATGATTTTAAATGTTTCTATAAGATCACCCCTCATCTTTCTGAACTCCAAGGAGTAAAGACCCAGTCTACTCAATCCATCATCATAAGGTAACCCCCTCATTTCTGGAATCAGCCTAGTGAATCATCTCTGTACCCCCTCCAAAGCTAGTATATCCTTCCTTAAGAAAGGTGACCAAAACTGCACGCAGTACGGCCATGTCCAATCAACATCTCATTTTGCAATGCAAGTTGAGCCACAAACAGGACCAAAGCATTGTTGCAGAGGTTAACTTGATTTAAAGAGCTTGCGCAGACTCGATGGGCAGAATGGTCTCCTTCTGTGCTGTACTATTCGATGATTCTATGATTCTACGTCCAACACAGCGGCTGAGCGAAGCTGCCTGTGGTAACCTCTTTCCGACTGCCTCCTGTAGCAGTGCCAACAGCGGCTGGAGACTTTGGGCAGTTTCAAGCTGCTTTTTGCACCGTTACCAACCACAGGAGGGGGTCAGATAGTGGACCCCTGCCGCCATGGCCTCTGGAACTCCTGTCAGCCCTTCTTGCCGGCTCGTGGAGCCCCACATGTGTAAAGAACTTTTTTTGCTTACACCAGCCACTGCGTATAGCGACCAAATCGCGTTGACATCAACAATAAGCGGTGGGGACTGTCCGTCGTTTGGTTGACCACCTTGCTCATTCCTGTTTAGGGGAAGTGGCTGAACTACACAATTCAAACACAAAGATGCTGTGTGATTTGCTCAGACCTGTTTCTGATTGACAGCATTTTGAATAAAAAAGTTACTTAAATTGAATGAAACCCTGGCTACAATTTTAATGGTATTTGTTAGCCTTCACTGTTCAAATCAGTGAGTATAATATGGAAAGAAAAGAAAAAAGAAAGACTTGCATTTATATAGCGCCTTTCATGATCACCGGATGTCCCAAAGCGCTTTACAGATAATGAAGTACTTTTGGAGTGGAGTCACTGTTGTAATGTGGGAAACATGGCAGCCAATTTGCGCACAGCAAGCTCCCACAAACAGCAATATGATAATGACCAGATAATCTGGTTTTGTTATGTTGATTGAGGAATAAATGTTGACCCGGACACCGGGGATAACTCCCCTGCTACTCTTTGAAATAGTGCCGTGGGATCTTTTACATCCACTTGAAAGAGCTGACAGGGCCTTGGTTTAACTTCTCATCTGAAAGACTCCTCCAACAGGGCAGCATTCCTTCAATTCTGCACTGGAGTGTCAGCCTAGATTTATGTGCTCAAGTCCCTGGAGTGGGACTGGAACCCACAACCCTCAGAGGCTAGAGTGCTACCTACTGAGCCACAGCTGACACTAGTCACTGATGACCAGATAATCTGTTTTAGATGTTGATTGAGGGATAAATATTGGCCAGGACACCAGGGATAACCAGAGAGCACTCAAAGATAGTCTAAGTGAAACTTTCGAAGAGTATTAGTTAAGTTTGATAACTATAGTTGATGAGGAGAGGGAAAAACAATCAATAAGAGGATTGATTGCAATTAGTTTAGCATAGAGGTACAAACTCTTATTGTTTTCCACTTTATGGTGAGTTAGCACAATTTAACAATGATAACGTGAAAATATATGTTAAGTCCCGATCATTTGTTCACTTGTTCATTTACTGCGTATCAAATTTGTTTGGGAGTTAAAGCCTAAAACAAGGTCAAGTGTGGTGTAGAACTGCTGCTTTCTGGAAATGAGCAGGATCCTTTGCAGGCATAAGGCAGAACCAGTAGCTGAAGCACTCTAGAAAAGGCTTTCCTGCTCATTATGCAGGATAAGCTATTAGACCTATCTAGATAGTAACAAGAGCTGTAATTACGCAATAGAGTCATTATTTGAATAATTAGTGTTTTTAGAACAGTTCCATTATGAATGTTAATTAGTCATACTGTATATATAAACAGGTCCATCAGCCCATCAAGTCTGTGCCACATAAACCAACCAATGGTTGATTTTAACCCTTCCTGCCCAGCAGAAACCGAGCGAGGTACACAGGACCTTGATGCCATTTTCGTGATTCAACAGGATGCACAAACTCCACTCAGCGGAACTTAACATAGAGCGGCCCAACCAGTCCCCCTTAAAGGGACCACTGGAGACCACGCTGAAACGCTCCAGGCAATTTCTTTTGTCAATTTTTGTGGCATGGATACTCCTCCTGGCCCCACAAAAGCAATTAAAAGATCGGGTCCAGCCCACTGCCACAGCCCCTCACTGCGATCACCTGCGATCCCTCGCCCCCCCCACCCCTCATTCATTAAATACTGCCAGTTCGACTCCACGAAGGAGCCACCAGACCAGCACCGCGACGACCAGCACCGCGACGACCAACACCTTAACAACCAAGACTTCCACATCAGTACACACGCAGGGAAGTGGAAAAAGAATGACATCAGTTTTGAAATTAAATGTTTGGTGCCAAGTTTACATCTTGGAAATTTCAGGACTCCCCATTCATAATTGAACTGTCTGGTTCAAAACTGTAAAGATGGTGACCCCAAGTGGGATAAGTGAACGCTGCTTTCCATTCACAGAAATTAACTTGAGGCATTGATAATCTTCTCCTCCCTGTTCCCCGTCAAGATGTTGCCGTGCTTCCTCACATAGCAAGCCATCAATAACAGTCCAGCTCAGTGCCATGTAAGCGAAGTTCAACCTAATGACTCAGATGCACCTAATTGTAGCCCATGAGCTGGAGCAACTAACGGCCAATTCTCCTCCCTCCCCAGCCTGTATGGCAGGCAGGAAGAGTGCATCCAGATCATGTTTCGCTTGCCTGAGCCCACCTGTATTTCTAGGTTCAAGTCATTATCAGCAACCACCTCCCATCCCCCAATGTGCCTTCCGCCGATAGACCGGGGCAGCAATGCTTCTGGGCCTTGTGGCTACTGTCCAAAAACAGATACGAAGTTTATCACGTGTCTTAGAAACATAAGAAATAGGAACAGGAGTAGGCCATTTGGCCCCTCGAGAATGCTCCACCATTCAATAAGATCATGGTTGATCTGATCATGGACTCAGCTCCACTTCCCTGCCCGCTCCCCACAACCCTTGACTCCCTTATCATTCAAAAATCTGTCCATCTCCGCCTTAAATATATTCAATGGCCCATCTTCCACAGCTCTCTGGGGCAGAGAATTCCACAGATTTACAACCCTCAGAGAAGAATTTTCTCCCCAGCTCAGTTTTAAATGGGCGGCCTCCTATTCTGAGACTATGACCCCTAGTTTTAGTTTCCCCTACAAGTGGAAACACCCTCTCTGCATCCACCTTGTCGAGCCCCCTCATTATCTTCTATGTTTCGATAAGGTCACCTCTCATTCTTCTGAATTCCATTGAGTATAGGCCCAACCTGCTCAACCTTTCCTCATAAGTCAACCCCCTCATCTCCGGAATCAACAGAGAATCTTACAATCATAATATCTTAGAAATAGAATCTTGGAATATCTCTAAGATATTCACAGAATATCTCTGAAAGTCCAAGCCATGTGTTATCCACTGCACTGCTCTCATCAGCCAATGTAGTCACTTTCTACACATTTGTGGCCCAGTTACATCATAACCTCTTTAACCAGGTAGAAGCAACAAAAAAAGGCGTGAAAAATCGGCACCAATTAAGGAAAATGTATTCTGATTTCTACAGACTGCACTGTGGGAATGGGAAGCTCTTTGTAACTCTTCACTCTTCCAGTCTTTAGGCCCTGGTTTTTGTCCATCACAAAAGAAGATACAAAGGCAAGGAAGAAGAATGCCATTGGGCCATCCAGCCTCTTCCTCCCATACACCATGTACGGTCTTACCGAAAATACCACGGACATGCTTTTCCACTTCAATCAACGGCTAACCTACAAAGTTAAAGTGGAACAACAACAACTTGTATTTATATAGCGCCTTTAACGTTGTGACACATACCAAGATGCTTCACAGAAGTATTATGAGATAAAAAAATTTGACTGTGAGAAATCTAATGTTGTAGATAAAGCTGTACAGACCGAGGGTGGGCCATCTCACTTCCCCACCCATAAACTGAAGGGAAGATTTGCAAAAATTAAACCTGATTCAACACCATTTACACCCAGATTCCGGTACTGGCTGCCTGAAGTCCCACCAGCCTTGTGACTCTGCGCTCCCTAGCTAGTCTGGTAGTTTGATGTGCACAGCTTCCCAAGAGAGTCCCGACATCCCTAACTGTGCACAGGGCTTGATATAATTGTTTCCGAGAGACTGTGCTCAGAGAGATTTGGGTGTCCTTGTACAAGAACCACAGAAAGCTAGCATGCAGGTACAGCAAGCAATAATGAAGACAAATGGCATGTTGTCCTTTAATGCAAGGGGGTTGGATCATAAGAGTAAGGAAGTCTTGCTACAATTGTACAGGGCCTTGGTGAGACCACACTTGGAGTACTGTGCACAGTTTTGGTCTCCTTATCTAAGGAAGGATATACTTGCCTTGGAGGCGGTGCAACAGAGGTTCACTAGATTGATTCCTGGGCTGCCATGATGAGAGATTGTGTAGAATGGGTCTATACTCTCTGGAGTTTAGAAGAATGAGAGGTGATCTCATTGAAACATACAAGATTCTGAAGAGGATTGACAGGGTAGATGCTGAGAGGTTGTTTCCCCTGGCTGGAGTGACTAGAACTAGGGGGCCACAGTCTCAGGATAAGGGGTAGGCCAGTTAAGACAGAGATGAGGAGGAATTTCTTCACTCAGAGGGTTGTGAATCTTTGGAATTCTCTGCCCCAGAGGGCTGTGGATGCTGAGTCTCTGAATATAGTCAAGGCTGAGATAAATAGATTTTTGGAATCTAGGGGAATCAAGGGATATGGAGATTGGGCGGGAAAGTAGAGTTGAGGTCGATGATCATCCATTATCTTATTGAATGGCGGAGCAGGTTCGAGGGGCCTGCTCCTATTTCTTATGTTCTTATAATTGGATTCAGATATCCCGAATCCCAAACAGATCCGGGCTTTCGTCCTTGAAATAAACAGAACTCGATTTACTCTGCTGACTTCCACAGAACCATTGCAAAAAAAAAAACCCCAGTGTCTTCAGAACTGAACCCCAAACCAGCTGGCCGTCAACTATAGCTGCTTTCAACCCAACATTATTTATAGCAAATGCACAGGGCCACGAGGAAGCCGAGTCATGCTCGAGATTGATCTTTTTCCGTCACTCGAGGCAGGGTTGTGATTAAACTGCAAGAAGTTGCCAAACTCAGCAAAGCTCGGGCTAATCCATCTCCCTCACAATGTGAGCACAGCCATTTCCAGAGCGGAAACACCTGAGAAAACAAACAAGGTTCTTTATCGCTGTGGATGTTGCAATCTACTCCCTCCATCTGTTTCTAAGCGGGTTCGAATTTTGCACAGAGCTAAGCCTGCTCTCTGCTCCCAGCCCTCTGTTCCTGGAATGACTAATTGGTGTCCTGTTACTGGCTGCTCCATTTTTGATCGGGGCGGAGGAGCGGTGAGAGATCGGGGCCCAGGAGCATCATGATCGAGGTCCAGGGGAGGCGAGGGTTTGGGGCCCAGAAGAGGCGAGGGCCCAGGGGCAGCACGGGCCAGCCCACAGTGCGATCTATGGATAGTAGGAGCATGTGTGCGCACTAGGTCCGTACAGCAGAGCTTGGTCTCCAGTCATCTTGGTTAACCCTTGCCACTGGACCAAGACCTAGCTCTGTCAAGCCCATGTGGTGGCTGGTGTGCAATGGCCACCCCACGTTAAAAGAATCCACGCGCAGGCATCTACCACTCTTCAATATGTAGTTCGGGACCTAGAATGTCAGGTCCCTCATTGAAACACCTGTGAACTCATCCATTTTTGGTGTGGAAGTGAGTCATCCTCGACAGGAGGGACTGACTAATACTAATACAACTAAATGTTGGTGCATTGAGGGGGCGACACTGCACTCGTCGGGTTAGCTGCACGCTGCCAGAGCCACGAGCGGGCAGCGGGTGAAGCACTCACCTCAGATTAACCAAAATGACAACGTTCTCCAGATCGTAGCAAAGGTCAGCAACTCAAGCCATCAAACCGCAGACAGTTTACAATTACCGTTAAATGGGGGTCTTTGCCAGTGAAAGCCAGAAGCCTACCACCACTATCTCAAGGGCAACTAGGTATGAGCAATAAATGCCAGCCTTGCCAGTGAAGTCCACAAGCCAAGCATGAATAAACCAAAAGTTTGCCACTGATGTTGGGCACAGTGCCACACACACAAAGTACTGAACCCAGCAAACTCACTCACTGCTGCTAACTACCCTAAAACTGATCCCACAAACAATGTGTACACGACAGAGATCCATATTTGTTGTGATTACAAACCAGACAGTCCTTTTCTTTATAAGTGTATGAAAAGCAGAATGTTTCTAATCTGGCAGTGTTCAATGAGGCAGTGTAGAGGGAGCTTTACTCTGCATTTGACCTGTGCTGCACCTGACCTAGGAGTGTTTGATAGGACAATGCAAAGGGAGCTTTACTCTGTATCTAACGCCTGCTGTACTTGCCCTGGGAGTACTTGATGGAATGATGTGGAGGGAGCTTTACTCTGTACCTGCCCTGGGAGTACCTGATGGGATGATGTAGAGGGAGCTTTACTCTGTACCTGCCCTGGGAGTACCTGATGGGATGATGTAGAGGGAGCTTTACTCTGTATCTAACGCCTGCTGTACCTGCCCTGGGCGTCCTTATGGGATAATGCAGAGGGAGCTTTAACCTGTATTTAAACCATGTTGAGCTTGACCTGGGAGTATTTGATGGGATGATGTAGAGTGGAGCTTTACTCTGTATCTGTCCTGGGAATACGTGATGCGATAACGCGGAGGAAGTTTTACTCTGTATTTAACGGGTGTTGAGCTTGAAGCTGGCACTAGGTTGTATTCCATTTCTCATATTCCTCATCTGGATTAATATAAAATTGAACTTGAAAACAGCATTGATGACATTATTTACTTTGTAGAGGAAATTGTTCCTTGAGGTTGGAGACCAGAGAACGTGTTGAATGTCCTGTGTGAGCTGCTGGGGAGCAGAAGGCAATCTGATTATTTTATTGAATATTACTTCCCCTTAAAGAATCGGATTCGGCAAATTTTCAACAGAAAGTTGCTGGTTGCTCGGGGTAACGCCTCAGTGGCCCAGGTTTACTACCTGCCGTTTTACATCTTGAAGTTTATTATAATGCAGCTTTTAAAATCCCCTCTATCAAATCAAAAGAAAGTCACAAACAACAAAAAATGGTTCCGGCGGATGCCCTTTGACTCAGCATACTTGCATACTGTATAATAATGTCACAAATGACAGAGATGAAATAGGGAGAATGAGAAGGGAAACAGAACTGCTCACGATGATTGACAGCTAATGGCCTACTTAATCTTTGCATTTCACCACTCGCTTTGTCTAATCTGTCATTTAACGCCTCTGATCAGGCTCTTAAAGCAGTTGGATGCTTTGCTTCTTAAAACATTCTGTTTAGAAGAATTATTTTTCTATATTGTAAACCCACTGGGGTGTATTTGGCAGCATCTCAGTCTGACTGAACTTTGCCAGTAATCTTCTACGTCTGCACTTTCATGTGACATGCATCACATTTATAACCGGACTCGCGTTCAGATCGCCTTCCCACCCATTCCCTCCTTTATCCATGCCGTGTTTAGCTCTCCTCTGAGCCAATAACAATAACTTGCATTTATATAGCGCCTTTAAAATAGTCAAACGTCCCAAGGCGCTTCGCAGGAACGTTATAAAACAAAATTTGATACCGAGCCACATAAGGAGAAATTAGGACAGAGGGGTAAGTTTTAAGGGGTGTCTTAAAGGAGGAAAGAGAGGTAGAGAGTCGGAGCGGTTTAAGGAGGGAATTCCAGAGCTTAGGGCCTGGGTAGCTGAAGGCACGGCCACCAATGATGGAGCGATGAAAATCAGGGCTGCTCAAGAGGCCAGAATTAGAGGAGCGCAGATATCTCGGGGGGTTGTGGGGCTGGAGGATATGTCAGAGATAGGGAGGGGTGAGGCGGTGGAGAGTTTTGAAAGCAATGATAATAATTTTAAAATCAAGGCATTGCTTAACCGGGAACCAATGTACAGGGTGATGGGTGAACAGGACTTGATGCGAGTTAGGACACAAGCAGACGAGTTTTGGATGACCTCAAGTTTATGTAGGATAGAATGTGGGAGGCCAGCCAGGAATGTGTTGGAATAGTCAAGTCTATTCCCCTTTTATTTATGTATTTAGCTCTCCTCTGACCCATTCCTCCTTTTATCCATTAACTGCGTGTCCATCAAATAGCAGAGATGCATGGGGGTTGTAGAGGGGCTCCATTCAAATACATTCACTCAAAAATGCCCGACAACAAGGCCATTGCTCATCACCTCTGCTGCAAGACTGTTGTTTCCCATTAACGTCGATTATTTTTTGTCTCTGCTCAGTGTATGTTTTAGTTAAATCATTGGGCACCAAGTAGCACAATGGATAAAAGACTCATTTTTGCAATGGGTAAAACCAACTAGGATTTGTCACAAATTAAAGGCCATTTTTTCTTCCTCAAAATAATTATAGTAAAATGACTATTAAACAAGATGGTACGCGTGAGGATTACAGAGGAATCGCCCTATCTGGGAAGCTTTTTAAAAAATAAATTCCTATATGCTGCGAGATGTTTGATCCTTTATTCCCCCCCCCACCCCCGCCCTCGCAAATCGGCAGGGACTCACAGAGCTGGGGTTAATAATGAGATCGAGTGGCTCCATCGGGAGTACCATGGTTCCTGTCCTGAATGCTAGTCAGGAGGACTTCCCACTCAACACACTCCTGGAAAGAAAGAACTGGCATTTATATAGCGTCTTTCACATCCTGACGAAATCACTAAACACTTCACAGCAAAGGGTGTGGGGGGTAAACAGTGTGACCCACAGTCAGGGTGAGGGCTCGCGCTGCGACATATCACAGGGCAAGTGCAAGGTGTGACGTGGTTGTTGGTGGGGGTGACTGTGTAGCAGTCGAGAGGGCTCACAGTGGAACACTGCCCGAGAGAGGATAATGTGGCACGGCCGTGGAAGGGGATCATGGTATGGCACAGTCGGGGAGTGGGGTCGCGGTGTGGCACAGTTGGGGCGGGGACTCACGGGGTGCCACAGTCAGGAAGGGGCCACATTCAGGGAGGGGCCACAGTCGGGGAGGGGCCACAGTCAGGGAGGGGCCACAGTCAGGGAGGATACCCTGCTCAGAGACAAGGTGAGCATCTGGGAGACACAGGACTGGGTCTGCTGCTTCTAAACCATCGCCACGATTCTTTAGATTGTCATCATCCGATGATCGAAGACCAGTTAGCCCATTTTGAACTTGTTTATAGTATATTAAAAAAAGATGTATTGACGCTGGCATTGAGTACTGAAGCTGTGCGCGGTGCATTGAGCAGTAATTCTCCAGAGCCTGATGTTCCTGTGTTATGCTTGAACTGAATTTGTTCGAACGACACTCTTTACTGCTCTCCAAAACAAGGTAGGTTCCAAGTGACTTCAGATTGCTACAACAGGTTTCCACATTCCCTGGAGGACTGACACAGCTTTTATTTGGCTGGAATTGGCTCGGTTACAGAAACACACAAACTGACCTCTTTCCCAACGCTTCTTCCTTGCGACATTTCATAGTTTCGACTCCAGTGATGTGGTTCCCTCGAAAACATTTGATTCCTCTGGCTCCCCGAGCCATGTTTTCCATCCATTTTGTGGCAACGGAGTACAGAGGAACCAGATCTACCCCAGGGTTTGATGGAGACCTCACATACTGGGACAGGGGCAGCAAAGCACGGGGAAGCTGTCCACCTTACCTGGTTTGGCCCACAGAAGATCCTACTTCACACTGTCAATGACCCTTAAAGCTCTCTTTAGTGGTCCAGCAAGCCACTCAGTTGTAAGAAGGCCTGACACCAAGTTCTTGGGCAACTAGGGATGGGCAATAAATGGGGCCATGCCAGGATCCTCCACATCCTGATCTTTTAAAAAAAAATGCACTGCAATACATTCAACCCAAAAGCAAAAAACACCAGCAAATAGGTAGTCAGATGATATAAATGTTAAACTTGTATCTGTACTAAGGATGTTGCCTCTGGGCACCTGCCCACAGATACTACAAGCCCCCTCTAAGAACATAAGAATTAGGAGCAGGAGTAGACCATCTGGCCCCTCATAAGAACATAAGAACATAAGAATTAGGAACAGGAGTAGGCCATCTAGCCCCTCGAGCCTGCTCCGCCATTCAACAAGATCATGGCTGATCTGGCCGTGGACTCAGCTCCACTTACCTGCCCGCTCCCCGTAACCCTTAATTCCCTTATTGGTTAAAAATCTATCTATCTGTGATTTGAATACATTCAATGAGCTAGCCTCAACTGCTTCCTTGGGCAGAGAATCCCACAGATTCACAACCCTCTGGGAGAAGAAATTCCTTCTCAACTCGGTTTTAAATTGGCTCCCCCGTATTTTGAGGCTGTGCCCCCTAGTTCTAGTCTCCCCGACCAGTGGAAACAACCTCTCTGCCTCTATCTTTTCTATCCCTTTCATTATCTTAAATGTTTCTATAAGATCACCCCTCATCCTTCTGAACTCCAACAAGTAAAGACCCAGTCTACTCAATCTATCATCATAAGATAACCCCCTCATCTCCGGAATCAGCCTAGTGAATCGTTTCTGTATCCCCTCCAAAGCTAGTATATCCTTCCTTAAGTAAGGTGACCAAAATTGCATGCAGTCCTCCAGATGCGGCCTCACCAATACCCTATACAGTTGCAGCAGGACCTCCCTGCTTTTGTACTCCATCCCTCTCGCAATGAAGGCCAACATTCCATTCGCCTTCCTGATTACCTGCTGCACCTGCAAACTAACTTTTTGGGATTCATGCACAAGGACCCCCAGGTCCCTCTGCACCGCAGCATGTTGTAATTTCTCCCCATTCAAATAATATTCCCTTTTACTGTTTTTTCTTCCAAGATGGATGACCTCACATTTTCCGACATTGTATTCCATCTGCCAAACCTTAGCCCATTCGCTTAACCTACCTAAATCTTTTTGCAGCCTCTCTGTGTCCTCTACACAACCCACTTTCCCACTAATCTTTGTGTCATCTGCAAATTTTGTTACACTCTGTCCCCTCTTCCAGGTCATCTATGTATATTGTAAACAGTTGTGGTCCCAGCACCGATCCCTGTGGCACACCACTAACCACCGATTTCCAACCCGAAAAGGGCCCATTTATCCCGACTCTCTGCTTTCTGTTAGCCAGCCAATTCTCGATCCATGCTAATACATTTCCTCTGACTCCGCGTACCTTTATCTTCTGCAGTAACCTTTTGTGTGACACCTTATCGAATGCCTTTTGAAAATCTAAATACACCACATCCATCGGTACACCTCTATCCATCATGCTCGTTATATCCTCAAAGAATTCCAGTAAATTAGTTAAACATAATTTTCCCTTCATGAATCCATGTTGCGTCTGCTTGATTGCACTATTCCTATCTAGATGTCCCGCTATTTCTTCCTTAATGGTAGCTTCAAGCATTTTCCCCACTACAGATGTTAAACTAACCTGCCTTTTGTCTGCCCCCTTTTTTTAAACAGAGGCGTTACATTAGCTGCTTTCCAATCTGCTGGTACCTCCCCAGAGTCCAGAGAATTTTGGTAGATTATAACGAATGCATCTGCTATAACTTCCGCCATCTCTTTTAATACCCCGGGATGCATTTCATCAGGACCAGGGGACTTGTCTATCTGGAGTCCCATTAACCTGTCCAGCACTACCCCACTAGTGATAGTGATTATCTCAAGATCCTCCCTTCCCACATTCCCGTGACCAGCAATTTTTGGCATGGTTTTTGTGTCTTCCACTGTGAAGACCGAAACAAAATAATTGTTTAAGGTCTCAGCCATTTCCACATTTCCCATTATTAAATCCCCCTACTCATCTTCTAAGGGACCAACATTTACTTTAGTCACTCTTTTCCATTTTATATAGCGGTAAAAGCTTTTACTATCTGTTTTTATGTTTTGCGCAAGTTTACTTTCGTAATCTATCTTTCCTTTTTTTATTACTTTCTTAGTCATTCTTTGCTGTCGTTTAAAATTTTCCCAATCTTCTAGTTTCCCACTAACCTTGGCCACCTTATACGCATTGGTCTTTGATTTGATACTCTCCTTTATTTCCTTGGTTATCCATGGCTGGTTATCCCTTCTCTTACCGCCCTTCTTTTTCACTGGAATATATTTTTGTTGAGCACTATGAAAGAGCTCCTTAAAAGTCCTCCACTATTCCTCAATTGTGCCACCGTTTAGTCCTTGTTTCCAGTCTACTTTAGCCAACTCTGCCCTCATCCCACTGTAGTCCCCTTTGTTTAAGCATAGTACGCTCATTTGAGACACTACTTCCTCACCCTCAATCTGTATTATAAATTCAACCATACTGTGATCACTCATTCCGAGAGGATCTTTTACTAGGGGATTGTTTATTATTCCTGTCTCATTACACAGGACCAGATCTAAGATAGCTTGCTCCCTTGTAGGTTCTGTAACATACTGTTCTAAGAAACAATCCCATATGCATTCTATGAATTTCTCCTCAAGGCTACCCCGTGCGATTTGATTTGACCAATCGATATGTAGGTTAATATCTCCCATGATTACTGCCGTTCCTTTTTCACATGCCTCCATTATTCCCTTGATTATTGTCTGCACCACCGTGAAATTATTATTTGGGGGCTTATAAACTACGCCCACCAATGACTTTTTCCCCTTACTATTTCTAATCTCCACCCACAATGATTCAACATTTTGTTCATTAGAGCCAATATCGTCTCTCACAACTGCCCTGATATCATCCTTTATTAACAGAGCTACCCCACCACCTTTCCCTTCTTGTCTATCTTTCCGAATTGTCAGATACCCCTGTATGTTTAATTCCCAGTCTTGGCCACCCTGCAACCACGTTTCTGTAATGGCCACCAAATCATACCCATTTGTAATGATTTGTGCCATCAACTCATTTACTTTATTTCGAATGCTGCGTGCGTTTAGGTAGAGTGTTTTAATACTAGTTTTTAAACCATGCCTGCTCCGCCATTCAATGAGATAATGGATGATCTTCCACCTCAACTCCACTTTCCTGCACTATCCCCATATTCCTTGATTCCCTTAATATTCAAAGATCTACGACTGAGTATCCACAATCCTCTGGGGTAGAGAATTCCAAAGATTCACTGCCCTCTGAGTGAAGAAATTTCTCCACATCTCAGTCCTAAATGGCCGACCCCTTATTCTGAGACTGTGACCCTTGGTTCTAGACTCCCCAGCCCGGGGAAACATCCTCCCTGCATCTACCCTGTCAAGCCCTGTAAGCATTTTGTCTGTTTCAATGAGATCACCTCTCATTCTTCTAGAGTCTAGAGAATATAGTCTACTCAATCTCTCCTCATAGGACAATCCCCCCATCCCAGTAATCAGTCTGGTGAACCTTGGTTGCACTCCCCTGGTAAAGGACTTGCGTGATTGTGACTCTTGACCTGTTTCAAAAAAATAGATAGCTTTTAAAAAAAGTTTTCAATCAAATTTCTTTTTTGCTTTTGCACAGAAGGCACCACCTTGAGGTCACCTGTAGCTGGGACTGAGGGGACACACGTGGCCTTTTGAGCTGTGGAATATTTGAAGCTATAAGCGGGTTCAAACAGAGTAGGAACTGCACCCCTTCCAACAGTTGTACACTTCATTTTGACGAGCGTCTCTATAGACACATACACGCACCTACATACACATACAGAGCTCGGCTAGACTGTGCTCGTGTGAATCATCGGATTGCCCTTTGTAATAGTTTCTGACACCATTTCTCATGCTCTGAAAAATGGATGTATAATCATCGTGTTCTAGCCACTTGACTCATTGGAGACAGTCGCATCGCAAACACATTTCCAATATACTCACTTGCTCCGCAAGTAAGGCAGAGAGGGGCCATTAAAATGCCAAGCATTCTTCATCTCTTACTTTACTCAGCCTGCACTTATTTCCTTGTGTTCTTTCCTTGCCCTTTGCCCATCTCTATCTATTTGCCGGCAGCCACTTGTTTTTGTTTTTACAGCGAACAAGTGATGGATCTTTTTCCATTGACACCTGCTGTTACTGTTGGTGCTTCACTCACTTCCCTTCGTGTGGTCGTTGCGCGCACTGGGCATTCAGCTTACATTTGCAGTGAATGATTGAAAGTATTACTAAATCCAGGGGTCTGTTGGTTGCTCTCTGACACACAGTGAGGCCTCTGCCAGTTGCCTTGCAAACAGCGCTGCTGAAAGCACGCGCTTTTATTGTGGAGCAGAGCTGCCCTGGATTGTCGCCCGCTCAAAGACAAAGGCGCGGCGGCGGGGGAAAGGGTCACAATTGCACGAGTCGTACAATTCCGATTCTGAATGAATTTCAGTATCTTGATGAACCTTCTGAAAGTCTTGGAAGGGAAAGTACATTACTGGAAAATGCTAATTGGACATCGTTTTTATATTTAAATTAGCTTAATTAGTAAATTGCCTTTCTGCTGTAACTGCAAACACCATTAGGGATTGGAATTCGTTAACAGAATATGTTAATTTTATCTAATCTGCATATATAGATTAGTCTGATTACAATATAGTTCTGGCACAGCAAATGCCTGTTACCATGGTAATCACATCAGAACAGAGGACATTTAGGAAGAGGAAAAGGCCATTAGACCCAACAAGCCTATACCTTTTTTATAGATTAACCCCACCTTCTCACCATAACCTTCATACCTACTCGCAGAAACACATCTAATTCCCTCATAAGCCCATTTCTACTGGTCACTTCAGTGTCCTTCACTGCTAACTTATTCCACAAACTCTTCTACCCAATAGGTGCAAACAGATTGCCTTGACTGTCCTTCTCACTCTGAAGTTCCTCGTGTTTAATATGGGATTTAAACCTGAAAATCGTACTCAACAACTTATCCGGATCAGCTTTGTCAATTCCCTTCGTAATCTTAAAGTTCATCCCTTAAATTGAAAAGCAGCGGGGCTTTCTGCACATTACTACTAAGGCCGACGCACTAGGGACAAAACAAATAAACTTAAAATAGCCACAATTAAAGCCAGCAGTAGCTGCCAACGTGGCATCATCAACTGGGGACAAAATGCTGCCGAGGAATGGATGGCAGTCATCGGGGCACAAATCATTTCCTCTCTCAAGCGATTTGTGAGTGTAATGAGTTAGCAGGAAGGAAGGACTTCTATCAGGCTCAGTGTGTTGAACGGAATTTGTACGGGAGCATGAGTTTTAGCATTGGTGCATATAGCCTCTCTGAATCTAAGAAACAAATGATGTTTTCAACCCTAATCCCAATTTAATGCCCGTTTTGTGCATTAATTCATTGAAGAAACGATGCTAGTCTCATTTGTATATGGTGCTAACCTGCCACTTTGTAACTAAGGCTTGGCTGCACTGGCAGATGGCTGCTGGTCCCAGAGGTGGCTCCGATTGAATTCAATTACTGAATTTTAAATCGCAGCCCTGTCTACGATCAGCTGTTTAATACAGGTGGCTGTTAAAGAAAGGTGATCACAAGGGCAGTTTCTTTTCCTTTCTCATCCCTGTAAGAAATTATGAATCTGAAGAAATTGCAAATTATGAAAGAAATAATGACGTTATAAAAGAAGTACTTGTGCCAGCTCAGCAGACGCAGAGAGCTGAGGTCAAGACAGAAAAATAGGCCTTTGCGGCATAGCCATGCCGATAAGGGGTTTAGCAAGGAGCCTTAAAGATCAACAAGCTGTCTCTTGAAATGGCAACAAGACATTCAGGCAGAGATAATGAAACAAGCTGACCTCAGGAAGATGGGAGGGGGCGGTCAGAGGTACTCACTCCCCTGTAATTGGAACGTGGGATGGGTAAAAAGAATTGACACCAGGTGAATGAAAGCAAATGGCATGTTGGCCTTCATAGCGAGGGGATTTGAGTACAGGGGCAGGGAGGTGTTGCTACAGTTGTACAGGGCCTTGGTGAGGCCACACCTGGAGTATTGTGTATGGTTTTGGTCTCCTAACTTGAGGAAGGACACTCTTGCTATTGAGGGAGTGCAGCGAAGGTTCACCAGACTGATTCCTGGGATGGCGGGACTGACATATCAAGAAAGACTGGATCAACTGGGCTTGTATTCACTGGAGTTCAGAAGAATGAGAGGGGATCTCATAGAAACGTTTAAAATTCTGACGGGTTTAGACAGGTTAGATGCAGGAAGAATGTTCCCAATGTTGGGGAAGTCCAGAACCAGAGGTCACAGTCTAAGGATAAGGGGTAAGCCATTTAGGACCGAGATGAGGAGAAACTTCTTCACCCAGAGAGTGGTGAACCTGTGGAATTTTCTATCACAGAAAGTTGTTGAGGCCAATTCACTAAATATATTCAAAAAGGAGTTAGATGTAGTCCTTACTACTAGGGGGATCAAGGGGTATGGCGAGAAAGCAGGAATGGGGTACTGAAATTGCATGTTCAGCCATGAACTCATTGAATGGCGGTGCAGGCTTGAAGGGCCAAATGGCCTACTCCTGCACCTATTTTCTATGTTTCTATGTTTCTATTTATCCACGAGCCCATCAAAATAAGGTATAAAAATGGGCGACTGAGAGGGAAAAACAAGTAATTAGGGACGACAGCTTCCCCGAGGTGGATCGATGCTGGCTGCAGCCTAACACCTCCAAAAACTCGAGGGATGACCCAACAGAAGGACCCACCCAATTCGAGACCACCGTCCCGCCTCACCGTCCGGCCATTCCATTCGATTCTGGGGGCGTAGATCGCGCTCATCTGTCACGGGTTGTATGCCTACTGGAGCACTGCATGGTCACCACATGACAGGAAGGATGTGATTGCATGAGGATGTTGCCAGGACTGGAAGACTTTAGCTATGAGGAAAGATTGGATCGCCTGGGTTTGTTTTCCTTGGAACAGAGGAGGCTGAGGGGAGATTTAATTGAGGTGTATAAAACTATGAGGGGCTTAGATAGAATGGATAGGAAGGACCTTAATCCATTAGCAGAGGGGTCAATAACCAGGGGGCATAGATTTAAAGTCATTTGTAAAAGGATTAGAGGGGATATGAGGAAACACTTCTTCACCCAAACGGTGATGGGAGTCTGGAACTCACTGCCTGAAAGGGCGGTAGAGGCAGAAACCCTGACCACATTTAAAAAATACTTGGATGTGCACTTAAAGAGCCGTAACCTACAGGGCTATGGACCTAGTGCTGGAAGGTGGGATTAGGCTGGGTAACTCTTTTTCAACCGACACAGACACGATGGGCCAGATGGCCTCCTTCTGTGTCGTAATTTTCTCTGATTCTATACCTATCTCAATCGCACATAGTATCTGATTATGCATAAAACTGTAGCTCTTTAATAAAATGCCTTACCACTCCTAAGACCCTTTGGGTAATCTGTGTGACCTGTGATCCAAATCCTACATCCCACATACTACCACCACCACCATTCGGAGCGGTGAAATCAGTTCAATGCTGCTCAAACCTATTCAGGTCGAACCACCACAGCCAACAGAGCGAGCGGACACGTTCATCTCCTGGGTCTGGATCATAAGTGAAGACACGTCTCAGAGGTACAGGGCAGTGGTCCCACAGACTGTGTGTCCAATCCCTCAAAAATGATTTAATCTGCCAGTTGGTCTCAGTGGGATTGGCTTTACGTTGGCTCACCTCGGAACGTGGAGTGACAGTGCTAATAACACTTGTCTCCGAACCATATGCTCAGGGTGACGGGTTCTACAGCTCTAATCTGCTAGCCACCATTGCCAAGAGAGTCTAATTTATTGCATCATAGAATAATACAGTACAGCAGGCCATTCGGCCCATCGTGCCTGCTCTCTGATAGAGCCATCAATTAGTCCCGTTTCCTCTGCTCTTTCCCCATAGCCCTGAAAATTAATC
This sequence comes from Pristiophorus japonicus, assembly GCF_044704955.1. Classification (NCBI taxonomy): domain Eukaryota; kingdom Metazoa; phylum Chordata; class Chondrichthyes; family Pristiophoridae; genus Pristiophorus; species Pristiophorus japonicus. The sequence continues at coordinate 19,612,146 of NC_091993.1, forward strand.
CTTTTGAAGGAAGACTGGACAAACTTGGGCTTTTCAGCCTTGTGTCTGAGAGGTGATGTTATAGGGGTATGCAAGATAGTGAATGTTATGGAAAAAATAAATCCAGAAAAAATACGTGCTTTACTATAGTGTCAGCTGTGGCTCAGTGGGCAGCACAGTCGCCTCTGAGTCAGAAGGTCGTGGGTTCAAGTCCCGCTCGAGGGACTTGAGCACATAAATCTAGGCTGACACTCCAGTGCAGTGCTGAGGGAGTGCTGCACTGTCGGAGGTGCCATCTTGCGGATGAGACATTAAACCGAGGCCCCGTCTGCTCTCTCGGGTGGACAGAAAAGATCCCACGGCACTATTTCGAAGAAGAGCAGGGGAGTTATCCCCGGTGTCCTGGGCCAATATTTATCCCTCAATCAACATTACAAAAACAGATTATCTGGTCATTATCACATTGCTGTTTGTGGGATCTTGCTGTGCGCAAATTGGCTGCCGCGTTTCTTACATTACAACAGTGACTATAGTCCAAAAGTACTTCATTGGCTGTAAAGCGCTTTGAGACATCCGGTGATCATGAAAGGCGCGATATAAATGTAAGTTTTCTTTTCTTTCTTTCTTTCGGGAGCAGGATAAAGGGACAGAAGCTCCATCTACTGAAAGATAATTTTAGGACTGATAGCACAAAATTCTTCTTCACACAAAGAGTGGTCAAAATTCTTCTTCACACAAAGAGTGATCAATGTGTGCAATAGACTTTCAGACAGAGTAGTGGAAGTGAAAACCTGGAATCAGTGAAGAAACAACCGTATGATAAATGGGAAGGGGTATGGGGGGAATGATGACTATTGTGGGATTTTTCTGGATAGATGAGCTAAGATGGAACACACAGCCTTCCTCATCTGTGATCATCTTGTCACCTTGTGAAGACTTTGGCCATCGTGCTCGGTAGAGTTTTGCAGTGACTGATTGTTCTATCTCAGGATTGTGGAATATCTGACTTTGGGAATCTTGCCTGTGATAGTGAATGGTGCCTCATTAATGGACTTTCCATACCAAGCGAGCCTTCTGCCAGCGAGGGCAGACATTGACGATGAAATCCAACACTGCCTTCAGTGTGCCAGTGCAGCCTTCGGTCCCCTGAGGAAAAGAGTGTTTGAAGACCAGGATCTCAAACCCGGCACCATCTCATGGTCTACTGAGCATCAGTGATACCCGTCCTCCTATATGCTTCAGAGACATGGACTATGTACAGCAGCTATCTAAAAGCACTGGAGAAGTACCACCAATGCTGCCTCTGCAAAATCCTGCAAATCCATTGGCAGGAGAGGCATACCAACGTCAGTGTTCTCTCTCAGGCCAACATCCCCAGCATCGAGGCTTTGATCACACTCAATCAGCTCCGATGGACGGGCCACATACAAGATTCCCAAAACAAGCGCTCTACTCCGAGCTCCGGCAAGTGAGGACAGAGAAAACACTTCAAGGACGCCCTCAAAGCCTTCTTGAAAAATTGTAACATCCCCACCGTCGCTTGGGAATCCCTGGCCCAAGACCGCTCAAAGTGGAGGGGAAGCATCCGGGAAGGCGGTGAACACTTTGAGTCTCTTCGCCGGGAGCACGTGGAAGCCAAGCACAAACAGCGGAAGGAACGCCTGACAAACCAAACACCCCCACCCGTCCCTCCAACCACCACCTGCCTCACCTGTGACAGAGTCTGTAGATCCCGCATTGGACTCATTAGTCACCTTAGAACTCACATTAGTGTGGAAGCAAGTCATCCTCGATTCTGGGTGACTGCCTAAGAAGGAGAAGCCTATCTTTGAACCGTACCATATTCACCAGTATCTGAATGTGGCGGCATGGAGGTCAGACAAAGAACATCAGCAGAAACACAAATTTCAGGTGTAAAATCTAAGTGAATAAATTGAGCCAAACAAAATCACGTCACTTCATTAGTGCTCCCTCTTTGGTTTGGCTTGCGCTGCCTTCCCAGAGGTGGATAGCTACGATGGACGTGCCTTTTGCAAACACTTCAATCCCTTACAGTGTCAACTTGGCTCAGTGGCAGAACTCTTGACTCTAATTCAATAGGCCATGGGTTCAAGAACCACTCAAAGACGAGCACATAATCTAGGCTGCCATTTCAGTACATTACGGAGCGAGTGCTGTATTGCCAGAGGTGGCAGCTTTTGGATAAAACATAAAACCGAGGCTCAGTCTGTCTGTTTTCGATGACGTAAAAAGATCCAGTGCCGTTTTTCAAAGAAAAACAGGGGAATTCTGGTGTTGTCCTGGCCAATATTCATCCCACGGCCAACGGCATCAACACAGATTCAGTGGTCATTTACCTCATTGCTGCTTGTGGGACCTTGTATGAAAATCTGCTGCTCCATCTGTCTACCGAACAACAGTGACTGCACTTCAAAAGGAATTTGTTGACTTTGAAACGCTTTGGGACATCCTGAGGATATGAATGGAGTAATAAATGTAAAGGAGAAATAAAAGCAAGGTCGTTCTCTCTTTGCTTGTATCAAAAGTCGGAATTCTTCGAGATTTGATTTAAAATGTTCTTGTAGCTATCACTAAATGTCACAACCCTGCACACTAAATTGTAACAGTTGCCAACAGCCTGGGTTATAGAGCTGTACAGAATAATTTAGCAATGGGTGCCCAGAACTCACTTGAAAGACAGCAAAAAATAAATCTCATGTGGGCCAGTCCAGAAAAATGAGCCCAGATTCCTGCAACTGGTCACAGACAATGTGACACTTGTATGTGTGGTCGCCGGTCATTTTGGCTATAGGATACAACAACTTGCATTTATATAGCACCTTTAATGTAGCAAAACGTCTCAAGGTGCCTCATAGGAACGTTAGCAAACAAAATTTGACACCAAGCCACGTAAGGTGATATTAGGACAGATGGCCAAAAGCTAAGTCAAGGAGTTAGGTTTTAAGGAGCATCTTAGAAGGAGGAGAGAAAGAGAGGACAGGATATCAGGACCGGAAATACGGATAGAATCCATGCACAGGACACGAGGACAGGATACACGTAATAGGGGGGCAGAATACAGGAGTAGAATACCATGATAGCACACAGAAGCAGGTATGCTGGAGCAGGAATTGGGGACAGAGTAAGGGGACAGGATATGCGTCTAGGATACATGATACAATACAGCAGCAGAATGCGGGGCAGAATAGAGAGGGTATAACAACGGGAAAGGGAGAATGGTTATGGGCACAGGATTATGGTAACCTGTCGCACCAATGTCTAATTCATTTTCTGGAGGATTTTTGGTAAACTGGAGCCCGCAGATGCTGAGCTATAGTTCAATGGTAATTCGTAAAATGTTAATTCTACTATCTGTGGTGCTGCTGTTAAACGGAAAAGGATGAGTGACTCCATAATCAAACTGCAGCTTAAACAACAGCTGTGAGCATGATTGAATTTTTAATGAGGGGCCTGATGTTGAGCATTCTACAGCAACACACAATCTCCCCTCCAGACGGCACAGCCTCTCACTTGGAGCTGAACTCTTGGAGAGGACCTGTCGGAAGTAATTTACATCAGAGAGTGCTCGTTTGATCGGTGAGTATCGAATCTCCACAGCCGAAGTTCAGGACCAGCCCCAGGAGCCCCGGTTACATGGTGGGGGGTGGGGGGGGGGGTCAAAGAATTCAGAGACGATGAGTCTGAATTAATCCGTCTAACTTTTATTCTTGACTTCTTGCACTCTGAAGAGTTGCTTCAAATCTGGAGACCTGACAGCGACACACTGCCAGCAAATCACTCAGCCACCCCTACCATACCCATCTCCGTATTCCCCTCCTGTGACTGTATGTTGAACTAAGAGTTGTGCCAAAAGTTTGCGCTGACGTTCACGCAGTTGCTTCCTGCCGAACAAACTCGCCTCCTCTGGATCTGTTCCTTTCGCACAGATGCTGCTCCCAACATCGGACATGAATAACTGGCCTTCACACCTCCTCCTCAATCTGCAGGCTGGCTGCATGCTGCTAAAACAACCCAACATGCTCCTGGAGCTTTTCCTGCGAAGACAAACACTTCCCCACATCCCAGCCAGCAGACATACCCACTAATGCGGCTTTTGATGAACCTCAAAGAACAAGCGACATCATCTCCACTTGTGCCTTAGGCTGGGGAGAACATAAGAACATAAGAATTAGGAACAGGAGTAGGCCATCTAGCCCCTCGAGCCTGCTCCGCCATTCAATAAGATCATGGCTGATCTGGCCGTGGACTCAGCTCCACTTACCCGCCCTCTCCCCGTAACCTTTAATTCCCTTATTGGTTAAAAATCTATCTATCTGTGAACCATAATTCATGGTATGCGAGAGTTGCTGACAAGGGCCAGCATTTATTGCCTATTGCCTATCCATGATTGCCTTTGAGAAGGTAGTGAGCAGCTTTCTTGACTGCCTTGCTAGGCTATTTCAGAGAGCAGCTAAGAGTCAACCACATTGTTGTGGGTCTGGAGTCACATATAGGCCAGCAGCTTTCCTTCCCTAAAGGACATTAGTGAACCAGATAGGTTTTTGTGACAGTTTCATGGTCACCATTACTGATACTAGCTTTTTAATTCTAGATCTACTTAATTAATTGAAATTAAATTCCCCAGTTGCCATGGTGGGATTTGAACTCATGTCTCCAGATCATTAGTCCAGGCCTCTGGACTACTAGTCTCGTAACATAACCACTATGCTATCATACCTAAGAGGTGGGCAGGGCGGGGGTAGGGGGGGGGGCGTGGGGCGGAGGTTGCTATTTTATGGCTCCTCATTTTCCCTTCGAAGATCAAGACCAACATGGTTTCTCCAAGCCCATCAATTTCTTTTCCTCAATCCAATTATTTTCTTCAAGACAGCGAGCAGAGTCCCTGGACAAGGAAGAATAAATAGGACTCTCTAGCCTCTAATGCCCAAACCAAGGTTCACATTTCTTGGGAGTTAACATCAAACAGTAAAAGAAAGAAGACTTGCATTTATATAGTGCCTTTCATGATCACCAGACGTCTCAAAGCACTTCACAGTCAATTAAGTACTTTTGGCATGTAGTCACTGTGGGAAACGCAGCAGCCAATTTGCACACAGTAAACTCCCACAAACAGCAATGTAATACTGACCAGATCATCTGTTTTTGTTATATTGATTGAGGAATAAATATTGGCCAGGACACCGGGGATAACTCTCCTGCTCTTCTTCGAAATAGTGCCATGGGATCTTTTACATCCACTTGAGAGGGCAGATGGGGCCTCGGTTTAACATCTCATCCAAAAGACGGCATGTCTGACAGTGCAACACTCCCTCAGCACTGCACTACAGTGTCACCCTGGATTTCTGTGCTCAAGTTCCTGGAGTGGGACTTAAACCCACAATCTTCTCACTCAGAGGCGAGGATGCTACCCACTGAGCCACGGCTGACACTATGGGCCCAAGTTTCGAGCCGCGCCTAGAACGGCGCAGTCCTGACCTGGACGCCCGTTTTTCGCGCCACAAAGTGCGCCTAAAAAAAACCTCCAGATTCTCCACCTCCCTGCAGGTCTTCTGGCCATCGGCGCAGCGCAGCACGAGCTGTAGGGAGTGGAGCCAGGTCCCTGCGCTGAAAACAGTGCTGGGACCTCTGCACATGCGCGCTACAGTGGCCGCGCATGTGCAGTAGCTCCAGGCGCCCAAAACTGTGTGGGAGGGGCCGAAGCATGCAGCCCCTAGCCCTGGCCCAATGGCCTCACTGGGGCTGCGTGAATAAGGCTCTTCCCACGGCCAGCTCCTGCTTCCTCCCGACCCGACTCGACTCCCGCTTCCCCTCCATGCCCCCCATCGGACCCGACCCCGACCCGACTCCTGCTTCCCCCCCCCCCCCCGCCCCCGGACCGGACCCGACACCGACCCGACTCCTGCTTCCCCCACCCCACCGCCCCCAGACCCGACCCCGAACCGACTCCCGCTCCCCCCCTCCTGCCGCCGCCCCCGGGCCGGACACGACCCGACTCCCGCTACCCCGCCGCCCCCACCCCCGGACTGGACCCGACCCGACTCCCGCTTCCCCCCCACCCCCGGACGCAACCCCGACCCGACTCCCGCTCCCCCGCACCCACCACCCCCCCCGCCCGCACCCGCCTCTGGACCTGACCCAACACCGACCCCGATCCCGATCCAACTCCCGCTCCCCCCCACCCCCGGACTGGATCAGACCTGACCACACTCCCTCCGAACTGACCCTCTCCCTCCCTCCCTCCCCCGACCCGAACCGAACCGACCTCCCTCCCACCACCCCCCCGACCCGACCCAACGCCACCTACCTGTAAATCTGGTGCTGGGGACGGGCCCTGCCCGAAGTCTCGGGCCCGGCCCGTTCAGCCTCCCTACCCCTTCTCCTTTCCCTTCCCCCCCATCTCCTTTCCCCCCTTCTCCCCCCCCTTTTCTCCCCCTCCCCCTTCTCCCCCCCCTTCCTCCACCTTCTCCCCCATCCCTCCCTCTGCTCCCCCCCTCCCCCTCCTCTCGCTGTCAGAAACACAGACACTGACAGACAGAGAATGAGAGACACACACAGACAGACAGAGAGATAAAGACACTGACAGAGACACACTGGGCATCCCAGCACGCTGTTGGAGGGCTCCCGGTGCTGCAGTCGGTAAGTAGAAAATGTTTTATTTATTGATTTAAAATTTTTTTTATTTCTTATTAATTTTTTTTGATTGATTTATTGATTGATTTATTGATGTATTTATCATTTATTATTGATGATGGCTCTTTATTTGTAAAACTGAAATGTTTAATGTTTGTAAACTTCCCTTTAAACCCTGCCCCCACATTCCCTACGCCTGATTTGTAACCTACGCCTGATTTTCTAAAGTGTAGACAAGGTTTTTTCGAGCGTACAAAAATCTTCACTTACTCCATTCTAAGTTAGTTTGGAGTAAGTTTTCACTGCCGAAACTTTGAAAACAGGCGTAAGTGGCCGGAGATGCCCCCTTTTGAAAAAAAAATTCTGTTTCAAAGTGAAACTATTCTAACTGACTAGAACTGGAGCAAACTAAATGACGAGAATTCCGATTTCTAAGATACTCCGTTCTACACCAGTTGCTCCTAAAAATCAGGAGCAAATCATGTGGAAACTTGGGGCCTATGAGTTCACAACTATTCGAAATCCCAAAGACTTTCATGAATTTTTTTAACTCAGTTTCAGCTCAGACCTTCTTGCTGACCAAGGATAATCCCAGCCTCACTCATCAATCTCAAACATCCTACAGGAAAGCTGAAATCAGCATTTTTGCAGCTTTTATTTAGGATTTCATCTTATGTGATCATTTATTTGAAAAACAAACCCACTATCATCACTATGAACAAGCGTTTACATCTTGGAAAAGATGTAGCGACATGGAAAGTGAAATATATCTATAATATTCTCCACTTCGTGGTATGCAATCAGCCCCAAAATGACCCAAAATCCCTCAGCTTTTACTTTTGGTAACTTTTTGAGGAGATCCAAAATATTATTATAAATTATATATTATAACACAAACATATAGATTTAAAGACGTCAGGCGTTTGAAGCCAATATTAATCAATAAGAAGGGAGGAGCAGGGCCTGAGCCCACAGTCAAGAAGCAGTATCCAGACAGCCTCGTCCAAACAGCAGTACCAGATGATGGGGCGTCAGCATTAAACAAATACGTCTGCAATACCAACTCTTAAATACCCCCACACTACAACCCTTAAACACCCCAGAAATAACACTTCCGACATTATCTCTTTCATTATCTCAGCAAACCACTCGCAATAAAAGGCACTGCACTGACCATCAACATGCTCATTCGATGACGTAGCCGCAGATACTTGGAATTCTCTACCCCTGAAGGCTGTGGAGGTTCAGTCGTTGAGTATATTCAAGACAGAGATCGATAGATTTTTGGATATTAAGGGAATCAAGGGATATGGGGACAGTGCAGGGAAGTGGAGTTGAGGTAGAAGATCAGCCATGATCTTATTGAATGGCGGAGCAGACTCGGGGGGCCAAATGGCCTACTCCTGCTCCTATTTCTTATGTTCTTATACCAGCCCTGAAAGTGCTCCCTCAGTGTCCGAACTGACCCCATATCCTCTCCATCACCAAAACTGCATACTTCCGCCTCATTAATATCTCCCATCATCGCCCCTACCTCAGCAGATCTTCTGCTGAAACCCTCATCCGTACCTCTTTTACCTCCAGACTCAACAATTGCAACGCTCTCCTGGCTGGCCTCCCTCCTTCCATCCTCTATAAATTTGAGCTCATCCAAAACTCTGCTGCCTGTGTCCTAACTCGCACAAAGTCCCGGTCACCCAGCATCCCTGTGCTTGCTGATCTCCATTGATTCCTGGTTCAGCAACTGCTCAAATTTAAAATTCTCGTCTTTGTTTTCAAATCCCTCCATGGCTGCATCCCCTCCCAATCTCTGTAACCTCCTCTAGCCCTAGAACCCTTTGAGAACTCTGCACTCCTCCAATTCTGGCCTCTTGTGCATTCCCAATTTCCTTCACTCCACCATTGGCGGCCGTGCCTTCAACTGTCTCGGCTCCAAGCTTTAGAATTCCCTACCTAAGCCTCGCTGTCTCTCTATCTCACTCTCCTCCTTTAAGATGCTCCTCAAAACCTAACATTTTGACCACCTTTCCTACTATCTCCTTATGTGGCTCGGTGACAAATGCTGTCTGATAACACTCCTGCAAAATACCTTGAAACGTTTTTACTACATTAAAGGCGCTACATAAGTGCACATTGCTGTTATTGCCCGGGATGTGATCCTCCACTGTTGTGTCAGGCTTGCACCCATCAGCACTGCCCCCATGGAGTTTGTGGGAGGGCACCTCATTTGCATGGGGCAGGTGGGTGTAAGTACCACACTGGGTGTATTTCTGGCCTCTACTTGTTCCATGTGTCCAGAAAATCTGTGCCTTCTTGCCTTGCAAAGGGTGTTGCTCAGGCACCCTGTCTAAAGAAGCTGATACACGTGTTGTTTTTTTAAGAAAAGAGCTGTCCCCTTTCTTTGGAGGACCAGGTTACTTTCCGGCCCTTGACCCCACTGGTGGGACCCACTTTCACCTCTTTGGTATTCCAGCCTCCAGAGATACACGAGATCCTGAATGAAACTGGCTATCCCGAGCTCCCAGTGTAGGGCGTTTCCTCTGCCCTGCCCCCCCGTCCTCACATGATATCTGCCTTGGAAAGGGCAGGCAGCAATGTTCCCTCTAAGCTGAGTGGCTGTAATCTGCACGGTCCCGCGCAGGCCGCTCACCGGCTTTTACATTGTAAGTAATGTTCCCCGTAATTTGTTTCCAAGCGGGCGGCCTCTTTAAGGAGCCCACTCACAATTCATTGGACAAACCAATCCCGAGCTGTGCAGCCAATCAGCTTATAGGGAATGTTGACTGTAAATGCCGCGCATGCGCAGAAACTAAAAGGGACCGTGCATTAAAAGAGACAGTCCGCACAGAACAAAGCACAGCTTACAGGGAACATTGGCAGGCAGCGATTCTGGGGCTGTCAGTGGGAGACGGGTAAAATTCCTGCAGAATTTCGGGCTTACAGTAATCATTATCTCCGCCTCATAAATTTAACCTTGGCGGTTGCCGAGAGCGCAAAAAGAGCGGCATTAGCGGCTGTGGGGTGAGCGAGGGATTGAGAGGGAGGGAAAATGGAAAAGCTTTAAAAATGTTTTATATATCTCCAGTACATTGCTGTACAAGTTGAACAATCTGGAGTTAGTTTGAGTTCAGTGCATCCTCCAGAACTAATTTCTCCAAATTTATCAGAAAATCTATACAACAAAAGAACAGAGAACTAAACTGATTGATTTTGTTTTGGAGGGGGGCGGGGATGGCGGGACTGACCTATCAAGAAAGACTGGATCAACTGGGCTTGTATTCACTGGAGTTCAGAAGAATGAGAGGGGACCTCATAGAAACGTTTAAAATTCTGACGGGGTTAGACAGGTTAGATGCAGGAAGAATGTTCCCAATGTTGGGGAAGTCCAGAACCAGGGGACACAGTCTAAGGATAAGGGGTAAGCCATTTAGGACCGAGATGAGGAGGAACTTCTTCACTCAGAGAGTGGTGAACCTGTGGAATTCTCTACCACAGAAAGTTGTTGAGGCCAATTCACTAAATATATTCAAAAAGGAGTTAGATGAAGCTTACACTGGGAGAGACCATTCATCTCAGGAGGAGATCACGCTCACCCATAGTAAGTGCACCCTCTGTAAGCATTTGGCAGCCATCAGTCAGGTAGAATATAAGAATATAAGAATTAGGAGCAGGAGTAGGCCATATGGCCCCACGAGCCTCCTCCGCCATTCAATAAGATCATGGCTGATCTGATCTTGGCCTCAACTCCACTTTCCGATCCAATCCCCATATCCCTTGATTCCCCTAGAGTCCAAAAATCCATCTGTCACAACCTTGAATATACTCAATAGTTCAGCATCCACAGCCCCTTGGGGGAGAGAATTCCAAAAAGAGTAACAACCCTCGTACTGAAGAAACTCCCCCTCATCTCAGTCTTAAATGGTCAACTCCTTATCCTGAGACTGTGCTCCCTAGTTCTCGACTCTCCAACCAGGGGAAACAACCTCTCAGCATCTACCCTGTCAATCCCCCTCGGAATATTATATGTTTCAATGATATCACCTCTCATCCTTCTAAACTCCAGAGAGGATAGGCCCAATCTACTCAATCATGACCCTCATCACAGACAGGCGTACCCACCTTGCTGTGGGCAGACCAGCTCCCCCAGCTCAGCCAGACTGGCCTCACCAGTTTAGCCTGCCCAGCTACTTCAGCTCAGGTAGCTTGGCTTGCTTACCAAAGAAGGCTGAAGCAGGAATAAGACTGGCACTACCCAGGGACCCAAACATCCTCTCCTACCAACCAGAAAGTTGGGCTGGAGAAGGCAGATAAAAAGGGAACAAATCTGTTAAATAATTAAAAATGTCATCACCTTCAACTGAAGCCCCTGGCATAAAGGTGCAGATGGACACCTCTGGTTGGATCTTCTGCTCGAGTGGAATCGTCCTGCAACTTCAGCAGGGCTAGGCTTTCACCCACCTCCATGTCCAGCTCTAGCCCCAGTCAATTTAAAGGGGCCAGAATCATTTCAATAATTTGGGTAGGCTCCCAATGAGATTCCCATTCTGTGTCAGGAAGCCCTTTCTGGGAGAGTTATGGAGTGAGGTAGAGGATGTGGCAAATCACTTCTCATCACTGATGCGTTATTTGAATATGTCCATCCCAGTTCCTGCCCCTGTCTGCTGGAGATCTGCCGAAGAAATCGAGCTGGTTTTACCTAAGAACATAAGAAATAGGAGCAGGAGTAGGCCATTTGGCCCCTCGAGCCTGCTCCGCCATTCAATAAGATCATGACTGATCCGATCCTGGCCTGAACTCCACTTTCCTGCCCTCTCCCCATACCCCTTGACTCCCTTGTCTTTCAAAAATCTGACTATCTCCATCTTAAATATATTCAATGACCCAGCCTCCACTGCTCTCTGAGGCAGAGAATTCCAAAGATTCACGACCCTCTGAGAGAAGAAATTCCTCCTCATTTCTGTTTTAAATGGGTGACTCCTTATTCTGAGTCAATGTCCCCTAGTTCTAGACTCCACCACGAGAGGAAATATCCTCTCTGCATTTATGCTGTCAAACGTCCTCAGAATCTTATACATTTCAAGACCTCTCCGTCTTCTAAACTCCAATGAGTACAGGCCCAACCTGCTCACCCTTTCTTCTTATGACAACCCCTTCATCTCAGGAATCAACCTCGTGAATCTTCTCTGAACTGTTACAGATCCTTTGATACAATGCTGCATGGTTCGAACAATCTGGAACTAGTTTAAGCCTCAGGAACCTTATGGAGATACAGATGAGAAGCCAGCCTAAAACCAGTGGAAACATGGCCATCTCATATGCAGCTTTAGATAGTTTTACAGGTTGTCTGGGCACTTGTAAGAGCACCTCAGATAATAGTCAAGGGCTACTGCAGGACAAGAATAATCCCTATCCAGGTTTGCTCCACCCATTCCTTTGGCCTGGATTTCCTATTCACTGTAGGTTCAGCCAATAAATCACTTCTCCACATTCAGATCCAGCATATCTCAGTGATGCAAGGCACCCTTTTGTTCTCTGGTCTGCTCATTACCGCTTAATGGTCCGTAGTATAGAACATTGTCTCATCCAGCCTGTTCAAAAAATGCGAGAAGCGTGTGCGTCATTCTCTTTCAATACCACAGGCCTGCGTGCTTCTCTCTCAATGTCTACTGTCAACCACACGCATCTAATGAGTTTCACTGCGAAAGTACGCTCTACCATCCACTTTAATAGATCATTGCGCTTCACAGTAATTTACTTATCTGTGCCAATTTTGGGATCAGTTAGTGAAGGGGAAGACGAGTGTCTGACAGATACAATTTGTGACTCGGAGCAAATTTTTTTCTTTTTAAATTGGAAAATTCAACTTCCTAAAGCAGTGACAACAAACAGCACTTCAGAAAAAGATTCCTCACTTGTGTATTGATCCACAAACTGTCAAATGGCTGACAAAACCTCACGACAGAAAAATAAATCACTCCGAGAGCTCCTCCATAAATGTAAATATCTATCACGCATAACCAACTCTCGCAGCCTATCAGAATGAGTTTCCTGTAATGTTACATGGAAATCCATGTAATGCCCACTGGAGGGTTTCAACAATTGAAGTTATCTCTTCCTTACAGTTTCCTAAATCCAGAACATCCATTTACTCTCCTATTTTAATTGGAATACAATGCTGGTTAAAACAGGCCACTCAGGTGAACTCTGTGTGGCCACGTCTCGAATCTGTAAAGAATCTCAAAATTGAAGTTTGAAACCAAAAGCCATTTCTTTCACTTCCCCTGTGTAATGTATACACCTGTGAGTATTCGCATAGGTTGGTAGAGCTATTGAGTTGTGAGTGGCTGAGCCAGTCACATGATGTTCACAAGACTCAATAAAACCCCAGCCAGTTGGGTTTAGGGGATCCACGATGAGGCAGGTGGTTGTGAGCCTGGTGGATGAACTGTTAATGTGTAGTGTAATTGTTAAACCTTTTGCTAATAAGCCAACTAGTTCTTAATAGCAATGTGTTGCTTTGAATTCTTAAGCAAAGAACCCACAAAGCAAATACATTGCACCCTCCTTGACAATTGACAGCCAATTTAACTTCCATCAGGGCGATGCGTCACTCAAAGAGTGAGAGCAGTAATCACCATCCTTACATTGAGTCTGCACTAGAGAGCGACTAGTGGCTGGGGCAGTCGGGATGCTCCCACACTCGCCAGGCTGAAAAGCACCTTTCAGTCTCTGTCCTATTTTCAGCTTCCTTCTGTATTTGCACTCGGAGGTGTGGTCAGCTGAGCCAGCAGCTTAAACGTCTCCTTTTCACACGTTGCGCACATCAAGCGCTCCCAGGAACAATGCGCAGTCTGTTGGATGCACAAAGAGAGCTTCCCACAGATGGTTTCCAAAACATATTCCAGAAATACGACTTCTGATAAACAGCTCCCCACTGCGTCAAACATGACATTTCCAATTGCTAACACCAGCCATCTGTACGGCCTCCCTGAGTGAGGCTGCCAATTAAAGCAACTCTCTGCTAATTTGTGCTGAATTAAGGGCAGTGTGGTGCTGTAATCTAGCTCTTCCCAGAACACAAGATGAAACCAATTACATTCAATTTTTCCTCATATAAAAGCACTATGACTTGGCGTTCAGCCTCTGTATGTGCACAGACACAGGCGTCGTCCGCGTACTGTAGCTCGACGACAGAGGTTGGGGTGGTCTTGGACCTGGCCTGGAGTCAAAGAAGATTGAACAAGTTCCCACTGGTTCTGTAGTTTAGTTCCACTCCAGCAGGGAGCTTGTTGACTGTGAGGTGGAGCATGGCAGCGAGGAAGATTGAAAAGAGGGTTGAGGCGATGACACAGCCCTGTTTGACTCCAGTCTGGATGTGGATTGGGTCTGTGATGGATCCGTTAGTAAGGATCACGGCCTGCATGTCGTCGTGGAGTAGGCGGAGGATGGTGATGAACTTTTGGGGGCATCCGAAACGGAGGAGGACGCTCCATTGACCCTCGCGGCTGACAGTGTCATAGGCCTTTGTAAGGTCGAAGAAGGCCATGTATAAGGGCTGGTGCTGTTCCCTGCATTTTTCCTGCAGCTGTCGCGCTGTAAAAATCATGTCCGTTGTGCCCCGTAGATGAAATCCGCCCTGCGACTCCGGGAGGAGCTCCTCAGCCACAGGGAGAAGACAGTTGAGGAGGACTCTAACGACGACTTTCCAAGTGGCTGATAATAGGGAGATTCCTCTGTCGTTGCCGCAGTCGGATTTGTCCCCTTTTTTAAAGATGGTCACGATCACTACATCTCTGAGATCTCCCGGCATGCTCTCCTCCCTCCAGATGAGAGAGATGAAGTTATGTATTCGCGGCAGCAGTGCCTCTCCGCCATACTTCAGTGCCTCAGCGGGGATTCCATCCGCTCCCGTAGCCTTGTTGTTCTCAAGCTTTCTTAAGGCTTTTTCTATCTCGTGCTGGGGTTTTACTGAGATGGTGGTGGGTAGCATGCTGCGGGATGGAGTCGAGAACACTCGAGTCAAAGTCAAGATCCTACAAATCCTCTGGGAGGACGGACGCACCAACGTTAGCATCCTCGATCAGGCCAACATCCCCAGCATTGAAGCACTGACCACACTTGATCAGCTCCATTGGGCAGGCCACACTGTTCGCATGCCAGACATGAGACTCCCAAAGCACCGCTCTACTCGGAACTCCTTCACGGCAAGCGAGCCAAAGGTGGAAGCCTCCCTGATAAAGTGCAACATCCCCACCGACACCTGGGAGTCCCTGGCCAAAGACCGCCCTAAGTGGAGGAAGTGCATTCGTGAGGGCGCTGAGCACCTCGAGTCTCATCGCCAAGAGCATGCCGAAATCAAGCGCAGGCAGCGGAAAGATCGTGTGGCAAACCAATCCCACCCACCCTTTCCCTCAACGACTATCTGTCCCACTTATGACAGAGACTGTGGTCTCGTATTGGACTGTTCAGCCACCTAAGGACTCATTTTTAGAGTGGAAGCAAGTCTTCCTCGATTCCGAGGGACTGGCTATGATATGATGATATAAAAATAATCGCTGGACTACACATCCTTTGTCTGGACTGGAATTTAGTTGGGTCAGTTACTTAGATACCCAGTACCCTGCTGAACATCTTGACCAGGAGAGACAAGGTCAGGCAACACGGTCTGATGCTTCCCCTCAGATGCAACAATTGCCTATTTTCTGTGAACCAGTCACACAGATAACCAATCCCCAACAAGGAGGATTGACAAGGTAGATGCTGAGAGATTGTTTTCCCGGGCTGGAGTGTCTGGAACTATGGGGTCATAGTCTCAGGATAAGGGGTCAGCTTTTTAAGATTGAAATGAGGAGGAATTTGTTCTCTCAAAGGGTGTGAATCTTTGGAATTCTATGTCTCAAAGGGCTGTGGATGCTCAGTCGTTTAGTAGATTCAAGGTTGAGATAGATAGATTTTTGGACTCTGGATGAATCGAGGAATATGGAGATAGGGCAGGAGAGTGGACTCTAGGGGAATCAGGGGATATGGGGATTGGATAGGAAAGTGAGGATCAGCCATGATCTTACTGAATGGCGGAAGAGGCTCGAGGGGCTGTATGGCCTACACCTGTTCCTAATTTGTGTTCTTCCCTGCCCTCTTAGCAGAGCATCACAAAAATAGCTTCCAACCAAATAAAACGCATGGGTCAAGTTACAATATATTATTCCCATCATTTATAAAACGACATGTATCTTGCAGTGCCCACCGATCTTGAAAGGCTTGAAGCGAGACGGTGGACATCAAGTGATTCTGTTCCAGAGTCACCCGGGTGTGTACGCAGTCAGTCGGAGCATCCCAGTCCATTGATCTGGACCGATAGATAGTTAATTTTGCCAGGCCCAGGAACAGACTGACTAGGATGACCTCTGACCTGCTCGCTGCCCCGGCCCCCCAAGCCCCACTCCCTGGGTGACCAAGGATGAAGCGCGCGGGGCTAAAGTGCAATGCAAATTTTAAGAACAACCCTTTCAAAAGGTGAAAAAGAGGACAGCAATCTGTGGCACTGTGCGTGCATGTGGAAGACCGATTCTTATTATTCACAAAATATGCACGTGGCTTGAGTGTTTGTAAAGCACCCGAGGATCTTGTTTGAAGATACTGCATCCTAGATCCCCAGTGATGTCAGGGTGGATCCCAGAATAAATGGCTTCCCACTGAGGAGGCACCAATGGCGTACCTTGTTCATTTTGCAAGGTGTCATAATGAGCCCATCAGCCATGACTACCCATGAGTGCAATGTACTCTGCGGTTCTTTGTTCCCTTGATCCATTCTCCATATATTTGGCCACTGTTCCACAAACTGAGTGTATTTACAGTTCTATAGAAGCACTTAATCTCGATCTGTGTTCTAACTAAGAGTCAAAGGCCAGACTGATGCTGCTACTGGTGATGGTACATCCCTACTGGCAGTAATCCAATGGTTAAAGTAGCCACTGCACCTCAAATAAACACTGAAGTAGGCTTTAACACAATTGCATCAATTGATTAAAATACCAATTAAGACAATTATAGGTTTGGATTTATTTCAATAATTCCAATGTTTCTATTCGTTTCAAGGTACGCCCATTTGTGGGCAGTTCTTTTCAGAAGAATTAGATCAAGATTACCAAAATTCATTTTTACAAAGGATCCTTACAGTTGGCAGAGAGAGGGAACTCTTCTATTAGTCTGGGCTGGACTTAAACCCAGGACCTCATTGTGACTGGTTCGTTTCTAACCTGCTGGTCACTGTTATTTAACTCATTCAGTACTTTTTCCCTCTTCATCATTTGGAGTGTCAGCTGTGGCTCAGTGGGCAACACTCTTGCCTCTGAGTCAGAAAGTTGTGGGTTCAAGTCCCACTCCAGAGACTTGAGCACAAAAATGTAGGCTTACACTCCAGTCCAGTGCTGAGGGACTGCTGCACTGTCGGAGGTGCCGTCTTTTGTTTGAGACATTAAAGGGAAGCCCTGTCTGTCCACTCAGGTGGACTTAAAAGATCCCATGGCCCTATTTTGAAGACGAGCAGGAGAGTTATCCCCTGTGTCCTGGCCAATATTTATCCCTCAATCAACATTGCTAAAACAGATTATCTGGTATTTATCACATTGCTGTTTGTGGGAGCTTGCTGTGCACAAATTGGCCACTCTATTGCCTACATCACAAGAGTGACTACATTTCAAAAAGTACTTAATTGGCTGTAATGTGCTTTGGGACGTCCGGTGATTGAGAAAGGTGATCTATAAAGTCTGTCTTTCTTTCTAAGATGAGACATTTTGTTGGGTTTTAGTGCCATAGGGCTGTTGATGTATTGTTTGTTTCTCTAAGGATTTCCCATTTACCTTTTCTAAATGCTGGTTCAGTACATGCAATTGTTCTTATTTGTGAGAGGTCAAGCACTTGTCTTCACACGTCGGTACTGTGTGCTGCAGTTGTACCTTCGGAGGGCCACAATGGCCATTTTTCTTAAGTGAGGTGAAGGCCTGTAATGATGGACACCATCAAGGTTGAGAGAAGGAGGAGAGAAGAGGAGAATAGCAATGACGCAGTGGCGAGGTGACACCAAGCTTAGTTTTGTTTTTAAACTGCAGATTATTGCAGGAAGTAAGACTGAGGGAGGCGAGGAGCTCCTCAGTTTTGAGGTCATGGGAAAGAAAGAGTTGGCATAGGATCTGCCTCAACATTTAATAGGAAATTGTGTCCTGAAGCTTATGTTCTGATTTTGTTTTAATTGATGTGGGTGATTTGCTCCTCTTTTAATTTGCCGCTCAACCTGTGAGTGAAATTTCTGTGGTGCCCTGGCACTGCCAGTGATCCCGTGTGTAATGTGTAATGCCCCGCCGCCAAGAGCATGCAGAAAACAAGCGCAGGCAGCGGAAGGAGGGTGTGGCAAACCAGAAACCCCACCCACCCTTTCCTCCAACCACTGTCTGTCCCACCTGTAACAGAGACTGTGGTTCCCACATTGGACTGTACAGTCACCTGAGAACTCACTTTTGGAGTGGAAGAAGTCTTCCTCGATTTCGAGGGGCTGCCTATGATGATGATGATGTATGCACCTGTGAGTACACTCACAGGTTTGGCTTAGCCAGTCATGTGAGGTTCACAAGACTCAATAAAACCCCAGCCAGTTGGGTTCAGGGGATCCACAGTGAGGCAGGTGGTTGTGAGCCTGGTAGATGAACTGGTCATGTGTAGTGTGATTGTTAAACCTTTGCTAATAAACCACCTAGTTCTTGTTGCTATGAATTCTTATGCAAAGAACCCACAAAGCAACAATGCTTTAAGTGCAACTATAAGAATCCACTTTTGCACTGTCACTATACTCATTTATTCTTCGTTAATTGCATTGTTTGCTAAATAGATGAGTGTGAATGAGGCCGGCCTCAGGCCCAACATATGGAGTTGTGCTAAAGAAAGCATGTCCAGGAACAAGCTGTTTGCAGAATACATTCTTGTTCCAAAACGAAGTGATAAGAACTAATTCATTTGTTTGCGCTGCCCCAGAGCCAGTTAAAATGGCAAATTCAAACCGATTCTTTGACATTTTACTCTGCAGTTTTAATGCTCCAGGTTTCGGTTAGGAATCTGGATCAAACCCACCAATGGTTTTGTGGAGCTCGGGCAGATTTGGCAATCCCGCTGTCACTATCGGGGTCCCGCTGGAAACTTGCAGCCTCAGTCTTCTCAATTCCGATATGAATAATTCAGAGGTTCAAGGCAGAAAGAAAAAGCGCGTCTCTTGATGCTGACCGGGAGCAATGTGGTCGCAACAAATTGGAAATTCATTGTTCCTGGAGCACGACCGCAGAGGAAAACTTCCTGTCAGGCAGAATTGAAACCATGTGAGTGTGCAGTGGATACACGTGGTGAGTGGGGGTGGGGGAGTGCAATAGAGGACTACTGCTCCACCTGGTGGACTACTGTGGTAATGCAACTACTGATGGAAATAATAAAAGGGTCATGTGGCAAAGTCACATGACAGGTTTTCTGTACTGGAGCCATCTTGTGTGTAGTGTGTTTATGAGTGATGTCGTAAGAATATAATACAGGGAGCTTGCTAATGGTCACAGGTCAAAGGGCAAAGGGCAAAGGAAGTCCAGGCAATCCTGGGATCTTCATGTTCCTGTGTGCTGAGTTTTCTTGAACTTTTAATAAGAATATCTAGTGTTGGCGGTCTTGTGGAAAGAGCTATGTGATTGTGTGTGACCTGAGGGAGCTGCACCCTTTACGTCGAGTTTCTTTGTAGGGATTACACTGATGGTGCCTTCTTCCATAACACTGGACGTGAAGTAATTCAACAACACATTCATTGATCAATAAAATAAAGATTTGCATTTATATAGCGCTTTTCACGACCACCAGACAACTCATAGCGCTTTACAGCCAATGAAGTACTTTTGGAGTGTAGTCATTGTTGTAATGTGGGAAACACGGCAGCCAATTTGCGCACAGCATGCTCCCACAAACAGCAATGTGATAATGACTAGATAATCTGTTTTGTTATGTTGATTGAGGGATAAATATTGGCCAGGGCACCAGGGATAACTCCCCTGCTCTTCTTCGAAATAATGCCATGGGATCTTTTATGTCCACCTGAGAGGACAGACAGGGCCTCGGTTTAATGTCTCATCTGAAAGACAGCACCTCCGACAGTGCAGCACTCCCTCAGCACTGCACTGGAGTTTTAGCCTAGATTTATGTGCTCAAGACCCTGGAGTGGGACTTGAACCTTCTGACTCAGAAGCGAGTATGCTACCCACTGGGCTACAGCTGACAATCTTACAGAGATGAGTGTGAATCACAGTTTTAGATTTTAAACTGTTGAAATCCATTTTTGCCGGCCAGAAACGAAAATTTGCATGTTTCTGTTCCTCTTGCTTATTTTAGTGTGCTTTCCCCTGTGGGAGCTGGTTAGAGAGGGGCGACATGTGACAAGCAGTAGGTGGAGGAAAAGGGGAAACGAATTGGGCATGAAGAACGAGGGTGCGGGAAAAAGAGGAGGATACTAGTTTGACTGTGAAGCTTCTTGTTTCATTCCATGAGCATGGGGGGTGATAGGGGTGGTCTTTCTGTGTGACAGGGCAACAAAATTTTGTGGGTCAGGAGGTGAATGACTTCAGCAGCTGACAAAAGGGGATTGTTTCCTCACACCGACCTTTCAAAAGGGGCTGGCATGGCGTGGCACTGTATCACCCAAGGACGCCATCATGCCATCATGAAATGCAGAATCCCAACAGCTATCAGCTATCCTGAAACAGCAAAATGATTTACTGTTCAGAAAGTTAAAAATGAAGACCCATTTTGACAATGCCACCCCATCCCTTGAAGACCGATGGCGCCTAAACTCAGGAATTAGTTGCGTCAGGTTTTTATGGGAACAGTTTGCCCCTGAATTGCACCTGGAGTTACGAGAGGAAAGTTGGGTGTGAAGCTTTCTCATGTTCATTGGCATGAAGTTGACATTGCCGCGTTCTCTTTGGGCACAGTCAGGTGTAGACATCAGAAAAGGACAGAGAGGAAGTTCAGGCACAGTGCTATTCAACAACAACAACAACAACTTGCATTTATATAACTCCTTTGGAACAGAAAAACATCCCAGGGTGCGTAATCAGACAAAAATAATCTCCAGACCAGAGGAGGAGATACAAGGGTAATTTTGACTTTGGCTGATATGTAAAACAGGCAATATTAGATCAGCCGCCCATTATACATCTCTCTTGATTTTCAAATTTTACACGATCGCCCAGTCAAAATTAAGAGAATTTGTTCAAAGCGGTGGCTTTTAAGCAGGTTCTTAAGGGTGGAAAGGAAGATGTATCCAGGAACAATATTGATGCAAAAAAGAGTACCACACATTTTCCCTCTGTAACATACCCACTTTTCGAGCACCATTTGTGAGTAGGACAGAGGAAAATGTTCTTACAGTATTTAGAAACCAGAGAGACGACGACTTAAGGCCTTGGATTTACCTTTCAGAGTAAATTTACCAATCTCCCATGAATCAAAGATGGATTAAAAACCTACATCATGAATTCACTGACCCTGGCTCTGTTTGAATGCCACTTGAAGCTTCGGAGAATGCGGTCAATGAATTTAACCTTCGTGTACATTTAGTTGCTTAGAAATTCCAACTCTTTTTGGCCTCACTACATTTATCCACATACGGGACAGAAATGGTGCACTCCGAATCATAGGGAACATGAGGTCCACTTCCTGGCTGGTGACATAAACGGAGCAGTGAGGGGCGGCCCTGGGAACAGCGCAGCGGCCCCCGACCTGCGAGAGACCATCAACGGCAGGTCGTGGTCATAAAACGAGCGGCGGTCCCCGGGGCAGTGTGGCGGCGTACCACTGCAAGGTACAGCGCGAGCTGGTGTCGGAGGGCAATGGCGGCGAAGAGGGCGACTGGATTCGACGTCACCAAGGCCCAGGTCAGTGATCGGAGCGTGGGCAGGTACAGCAGGAGAGGCGAGGTTGGGGCGCAGGAGCGGCGAGCGATTGCGGAGCGATGTGATCGGGGCCCAGGGGAGGCGTGAGTTTGGGGCCAGGAGAGGCGTGGGACCAGGGGCAGCACAGGGCAGCACAGGCCAGCCCACACTGCGATACGTGTGCACACTAGGTTCGAATTCAATGGGCCCGGCACTCTGCTGCTGTGCATCCGGCTGATCAGGCCGGATCGTGGCTGCTGTCAGGGAGAGGTAAGTTCTTCTTTCACAGAACCTGCAGCGATGGCCCTTCCCCTTTGAGGGAGGGAGGGAGCCTTCCAACTCGGCCCTGTGTACAGCGCTGCACACCACACCGCCCCGCCTACTGCCCATTGCGCTCCAGGAAGGAAGTGCAACACTTGATTTAGCGCTCCACTTCCTTCCAGGAGCGCAAACATCTAATTTTTTTCTTAAGTTAAAAAACATTAGCGCCCGAACGGGGCGGTCCCGAATTTCTCCCCCCTTACACTCTCACACAGTATCCTGCAATGTGAGCTCTGTTTGAAGATATTTCTCTGAGCCTGTGCTGCAACTTATGTTCCTCCTCTGTCAATGTCGGCTTGGAAGAGCAGCTCTCCCCTGTCCCCACCTCACAGTACCTTGCATCATCCTTACCAGCGTTTGCAAGCGTCAGCATAAATACACACACCCCAGAGGGTGCAGATATTGAGGAGGTCAGATTGGGCGAGTCTCAGCGTAGACGAGAAGCAGCAAGTATTGGTACCAGAGGGTGAGCATGCAGCAGCTGCCCAAATGGCTACACGGATACAATTAACCACCTCAGGTACTTTGGGACTTCCGGCCGTGTGGTGAAAGTGGAGAGTTTGTTCAGGAAAATAACAATGATGGCGCTGCTCAATATTGCATTGGTCACCTGTGGGAAGGAAATGCTACTTCAGCTGTTTCCAATGCCAGTTTAGAAGGAGTCAGAGGCATAACGTGAACGGTGAAAGTGAGCTTGATGGCAGCTAACAGTGCTGTCCTTAATCGTGTGGTAGGGCCCAGGAGAGGCGCGAGTTCAGGGCCAGAAGAGGTGAAGGCCCAGAGGCAGCACGGGCCAGACCACAATGCAATATGTGTGCGCACTGGGCCCATGCAGCAGAGCTGGTCTCCAGTCGTCTTGGTTAATCCTTGCCACTGGACCAAGACCCCGCTCTGTCAAGCCCGTGTGGTGGCTGGTGTGCAACGGCCACCCCACGTTAAAAAAATCCACGCACAGGCATCTTCCACCCTTCAGGATGTAGTTCGGGACCTGGAATATTCGGTCCTTCATTGAAACAGTGAACTCATCCCTTTTTGGCGTGGAAGCAAGTCATCCTCGATACGAGGGACCGCTTATGATGATGATGGTGACACAGAACCTAAGACATTCCCTATGGTATAAACCCAGAGAGGTGGCAATCACACTGTACCTGCTCATTAAGTCTGGCTGGAAAGAAAGCTTAGGGAAGGAGAGAACATGTTCCACATTAATGTCATTAATAATCAGTTACTGTCCTCGCACCGCATGTGGGCGAATAAGATCAGATCTGAACCTGCAATTCCAAATCTTCAAAGCGGTAATTTGCAAATGAACAAATTTTAATGAGTAGCAGAGGGTTACTGACACATTTGGCTGTTTAATTGTGACATTCATCAAAAGAAAATCCATCAGCAGCAACGGCCCATAAAGCAGTGAGGGTTCACCGTTATTCATGCGCAAAATGTTACAACAACTGCAAGCGAGGGCAGTGGCAGTGTTAAACGCGGAAATCCAAAAGTTGCTGTCTGAGATGCGCCCCATTTGCGCAAACAGCATCTCGCCGTCTGGCTCACCGTTGGAATGCATTGAACAGCATGACGTTGCTGTACTTGCGCGGCAGATACGAACTAAACTCGCCACAGAAAGTTACGTCCTGTCGATTTCAGTCTAAGTATCCTTTTAACCATGTGATAGGTGTTAATTGTCCTGGCCAATATTTATCCCTCAATTAACATAACAAAAAAAACAGATTAGCTGGTCATTATCACATTGCTGCTTTTGGGAGCTTGCTGTGCGCAAATTAGCTGCCGCGTTTCCCACATTACAACAGTGGCTACACTCCAAAAGTATTCCATTGGCTGTAAAGCGCTTTGAGGCGTCCGGTGGTTGTGAAAGGCGCTATATAAATCCAAGTCTATCTTTTAATTACTGCCAGTTAACCTCTCTGGCATTTAAAATTAACTAATATAATTGTAGAGTCTGACACCTTAAGGTTTTAATGGTTGGAGATTTTTTTTAAATGTTAAATTTTAAATGTAATTTTTTTTTGCTTTTCCTTCCTGTCTCTTTTCTCCACTTTCTTTTAATCCAATCTTTGTTTCCCTCTCTCTGGGCTCAATTTTCCCCAAAGAGCGACGTCCGATTTTTTGGGGGCCTAAGTACGCCAAAAAAAAATATTCTAAGTTTCCCTGTTGGATTTCTTCATTTTAGCGTGGCCTAACCTGTCCTTTAGTTTTGGGGGCTGGAGCCTTGATCTGCGCCAAAAAGATCGGGCTGCCATGGTAACCAGGGACACAATGCGAGCTGAGGCTGCAAAGTGAAGCATACAGCCAGCTCCCAACACATTAAAAGAATTGAAAAACACATAGCAGCAACTTACCTCCAACCCCGCCCGAAGGGCTTGCCGGTCCGGTCCCATTCTCGGTCCCCGGATTCTCCCGGTCCGGTCCTATTCTCGGTCCCCGGATTTTTTTTTCTCTGCCTCTCTCTCTCTGCCTCTGTCTCTCTCTCTCTCTGTGTTTGTGTGAGTGTGAGTGAACCGGGGGCCTTCGGGCAGGGTTGGAGGTTCCTGCTATGTGTTTTTTAATTCTTTTAATGTGTCCGGGCATCTGCTACGCCGATTTCCATACCTGTGCCGATTTCCTGAACTCTCCGGAAGGTTTTTCTGGAGAGTCCACATACGCTGGCCTAAGCAGAACTGGAGTAACTCTCAGCTGGCCAAACTTCCCTAAATGGCCAGAATTGGCGCGGGTGGCAGGTTAAGCACCCCTTTGGCTGAAAAAAAACTGACCTAAAAAAATCGTAACTGAGTTACACTGGTGCAAATTGATTGGGGAAACTGTTTTTCAACTTAGGTCAAAAAGAGCAGCCTGCTCCAAAAAAAAGCGCAAATCATTGGGGAAAATTGAGCCCTTTGTTTCTCTTTCTGCACCTGATTTGACATACAATTTCCCCAATTGGCCTGGGTTTTTAATCTGTTTTTTTGCCTCTCCCAGGAGATTGCAGGCTCTGGGTGGGGTGGAGTGCAAAATGTTGCGATACGTGGGGTGTCGCAGTTGTGTGCGGCGGACTGGTTGGGTGGGTGTTCTTTACCTGTCCGTCATGTTCATTATTCATAGATTTATATGTAACCTTCAGGGCTGCTGATCAGGGGCAATGTGGCTCTTTGTTGGCCAGCGCGGACATGATGGGCCAAAATAGCCTCCTTCTGCGCTGCAAATTTCTATCTTTCTATCACTGAATATAGAGGGTGCAGTTTGTGGTAGATCATCCAATATCAAGAGCAGTTTCGGCACTAGATCACAGAAATCATGTCAGTAGTGTTTGCACATCTGCCTGTCTGATCTTCCTACTTGCAGGAGGCAATGAAAAGCTTTGACAACATCCATTTTACCCAACCAAGAAACTGCCTCTTAAGGCGTATAAGGTGGCCAAGGTTAGTGGGAAACTAGAAGATTGGGGAAATGTTAAACGACAGCAAAGAATGACTAAGAAAGCAATAAAGAAAGGAAAGATAGATTATGAAAGTAAAATTGCACAAAACATAAAAACAAATAGTAAAAGCTTTTACCGATATATAAAACGGAAAAGAGTGACTAAAGTAAATGTTGGTCCCTTAGAAGATGAGAAGGGGGAATTTAATAATGGGAAATGTGGAAATGGCTGAGACCTTAAACAATTATTTTGCTTCGGTCCTCACAGTGGAAGACACAAAAACCATGCCAAAAATTGCTGGTCACGGGAATGTGGGAAGGGAGGACCTTGAGATAATCACTATCACTAGTGGGGTAGTGCTGGACAGGCTAAAGGGATTGAAGGTAGACAAGTCCCCTGGTCCTGATGAAATGCATCCCAGAGTATTAAAAGAGATGGCGGAAGTTATAGCAGATGCATTCGTTATAATCTACCAAAATTCTCTGGACTCTGGGGAGGTACCAGCGGATTGGAAAGCAGCTAATGTAAAGCCTCTGTTTAAAAAAGGGGGCAGACAAAAGGCAGGTAACTATAGGCCGGTTAGTTTAACATCTGTAGTGGGAAAATGCTTGAAGCTATCATTAAGGAAGAAATAGTGGGACATCTAGATAGGAATAGCGTAATCAAGCAGACGCAACATGGATTCATGAAGGGGAAATCATGCTTAACTAATTTACTGGAATTCTTTGAGGATATAATGAGCATGGTGGATAGAGGTGTACTGATGGATGTGGTGTATTTAGATTTCCAAAAGGCATTCGATAAGGTGCCACACAAAAGGTTACTGCAGAAGATAAAGGTACACGGAGTCAGAGGAAATGTATTAGCATGGATCGAGAATTGGCTGGCGAACTGAAAGCAGAGAGTCGGGATAAATGGGTCCTTTTCGGGTTGGAAATCAGTGGTTAGTGGTGTGCCACAGGGATCGGTGCTGGGACCACAAATGTTTACAATATACATAGATGACCTGGAAGAGGGGACAGAGTGTAGTGTAACAAAATTTGCAGATGACACAAATATTAGTGGGAAAGCGTGTTGTGTAGAGGACACAGCGAGGCTGCAAAGAGATTTAGATAGGTTAAGCGAATGGGCTAAGGTTTGGCAGATGGAATACAATGTCGGAAAATGTGAGGTCATCCACCTTGGAAAAAAAAACAGTAAAAGGGAATATTATTTGAATAGGGAGAAATTACAACATGCTGCGGTGCAGAGGGACCTGGGAGTCCTTGTGCATGAATCCCAAAAAGTTAGTTTGCAGGTGCAGCAGGTAATCAGGAAGGCGAATGGAATGTTGGCCTTCATTGCGAGAGGGATGGAGTACAAAAGCAGGGAGGTCCTGCTGCAACTGTATAGGGTATTGGTGAGGCCACACCTGGAGTACTGCGTGCAGTTTTGGTCACCTTACTTAAGGAACGATATACTAGCTTTGGAGGGGGTACAGAGACGATTCACTAGGCTGATTCCGGAGATGAGGAGGTTACCATATGATGATAGATTGAGTAGACTGGGTCTTTACTTGTTGGAGTTCAGAAGGATGAGGGGTGATCTTATAGAAACATTTAAAATAATGAAAGGGATAGACAAGATAGAGGCAGAGAGGTTGTTTCCACTGGTCGGGGAGACTAGAACTCGGGGGCACAGCCTCAAAATACGGGGGAGCCAATTTAAAACCGAGTTGAGAAGGAATTTCTTCTCCCAGAGGGTTGTGGATCTGTGGAATTCTCTGCCCAAGGAAGCAGTTGAGGCTAGCTCATTGAATGTATTCAAGTCACAGATAGATAGATTTTTAACCAATAAGGGAATTAAGGGTTACGGGGAGCGGGCGGGTAAGTGGAGCTGAGTCCACGGCCAGATCAGCCATGATCTTGTTGAATGGCGGAGCAGGCTCGAGGGGCTAGATGGCCTACTCCTGTTCCTAATTCTTATGTTCTTATGTTATGTTCTTATGTATTGATGGACAGAGGTTGTATGTGTATGAATCATGCTTGTGGCAGAACTGTAACTGCTCCAGTGAACAGGCGCTGAGAAGCAGCAAGATAAAAGTTTACTTCTGTGCATTGGTGCCTGAAGATCCCTTTAGTTACACTTCAGGAAAGATACTATTGTAAGTGGCAGGTCTAATCTTTTCCGTTGCACGGTTCATTTCCTTCGCAATTAAGGTTTTCTTTCTCACCTTCTCACCTCAGCAGAGAAAGGTTAAACCAAACGAGCGCAAAGCTTCGGAGCTCCACGTTCCATTTTCACTTCGCTCACGAGCAGGAAATATTTCCCTGGTTTGTTCAGGGAGCCTTCTGTTGTCTTCTTCGCTCTCCTCAGGGACTGAGATACCGGAGAGATGAAAATGATCCTCAATTGCTTGTTCTGCGCTGGTTAAGTATTCAGTGTGCAGCAGCAGCTGAAGTTTATGTGAATGATATTTCGCTACATTCGCAGGCCAGCATCCACATCAATCCAACCACAGAAGGGGCCCCTTGATTGAGGACTCAAGGAGGAGGAGGAAAGGAAATTCCCAAAATACCCCAAATATCTTTGTTCAGGGTTGCGACATAAATTTTATAAATGGAAACCTATCCTATTAGACCATTTAACTCCGGATCCGTTTTATTTTTTCAAATAATATTTGTTGAGGCTCAAAATATGATCTCTCAGCTTTTGGGCAGCAACGCATTCAACGAGAGGATTTGAAGCCTGAAATCACAAGCTGTGCTATCAGCTTCTGTGGGCTTCAGTTCTTCAACGGCACGAGTCACTTGAGCCGAATTCTATAGATGCTTTGAACCAAAATTAACATTCCCAGCCGGACACCAATGGCGCACATACCTTCTGGCATAAGATTGGTATGGAGCCCAAGTCGAAAGGTTAGGTTCTCTCCAGAAGAGCTATAGCGGGGTTTAACCTGGACAGCAATGCAAACTTCACCTCGCCTCCAAGCAAGCACCCAATTCTTGGGCCTGAAATGCGAAGTATCGTGATCCACTGCTTAGTGTGAAGGAACGGGACTTTCTCTCACGTGTGCTGCCAACAATTGGTGCATTGTGACTGAGGGGCCCGGAAAATATCTGCGGTCGGAAGTGTAATGTATTTGCATTGTGGGTTCTTTGCTTAGGAACTCAAAGCAATATTACTATTAAGAACTAGTTGGTTTATTAGCAAAGGTTTAACAATCACACTACACATTACCAGTTCATCCACCAGGCTCACAACCACCTGCCTCATTGTGAATCCCCTGAACCCAACTGGCTGGGGTTTTATTGAGTCTTGTGAACATCACGTGACTGGCTATGCCACTCACAATGCAATTTTGGTTGTAAACAAAAATAAACATTAAATCAAGTGCCCCCTGATTAAAAGGGGGGGAGCATTCAGTGCTCCATCTCCAGGGACACCCTGGCTCAGATGTAACCACAGAAGAGAGGCAGACAGTCGGGCTCAATGACCCCCTCAACCGCCCGCTGCCTGGACCGGCTGATGGCACCCTTGGCCGTGCCCAGGAGCAGTCCAAAGAGGAGGCCCTCAGACCTACCCGCTCCCCTCTGCACAGGGTGCCCAAAGATCAGGAGTGTGGGACTGAAGTGCAACCAGAATTTGAGGAGCAGCCCCTTTAAATATTGGAACAGGGGCTGCAACCTCGCACATTCCATAAAAACGTGGAACACAGACTCCTCCAGACCGCAGAAATTGCAGGCAGCCTGGGAACCCGTGAACCGACTTAAAAATTTATTGCACAGGAATGCTCCGTGCACTACCTTCCAGGCCAAGTCCCCGATAAACAGTGGGAGGACTCCCGCGTAGAGTGCACTCCATCGGGGACCCCCGCCTCCTCCGGACGGCAAGATATTGCGCCATGGCGTGTCCGGACGGCAGACGAGGATGGCAAGGTTGAGAGTGTGCAGGAGCAGCCTGTACAGGAAACCCCTCTGCGCGGAACTGAAAGGCACGGAGGGGATTTCCCCGAGGCGGCTCAAGTTGTGAGGCGCCGGCTCCTGAGGGAGGTTTTGGGCTTGGCGTCAATGAGGAATTCCGGCCGGACGGGGTTCAGTTCGGACGGGATCTCCCTACATGCTTGAGCCTCCTCGACACACCTAACGGAGTCAGGGCCCAGCGCTGTTTTTAGCGACTCGATGGCATTGGTCGCGTGCCGGACGTCGGTCCAGTTTAGGCGCCGTGCCAGCACATCTGGCGCCATCCAGCCCGCTCCTCCGCCAGCGAGCAGGTCCCTGACCCTGGTCACCTCGCCAGCCACAACCCTCTCGTCCGCCTGCCACCTAAAACCGCGGTCGTGGAGGTACGGATTCCTGAGCAGCAGCTCCTGCAGGACAGCCGCCACTCCAGACAGTGGAGAGCTGCGCTTGGTGGAGACTTTGTTCCAGACCCTGATGAGTTCCTGGTAAACGACAGGCAGTCCCTGCATGGCGGTCCTGATGCCCCCCAGGCTCACAAACAGGAGCTGTGTATCATAATTGAGACTGTACTGCTGGCGGAAGAAATACGTCGCCAGCGCACGCCTCCTAGGAGGGGGCTCGACGTAAAGGTATCTCTGCAGGGCCTGCAGACGGAAAGTCGCAAGCTGGGTGCCGACGCACACCAACGCCTGACCGCCCTCCCTAAGCGGGAAACTCAAGACCGCGGCAGAGACCCAATGCTTCCTGTTGTTCCAGAAGAAGTCCATCAGCTTCTTCTGTATCTTGGCGAAAAATGCAGGGGGAGGGGTCAAAGTGACCAGCCGGTACCACAGCATAGCGGCCACCAGCTGATTTCAGACTTACTCTCGACCCCTGTAGGACAGCACTCGGAGCAGTCCTGTCCAGCACCCTAGCCGAGCGGCGACCTTGGCCTCCAGCTCTTGCCAGTTTGCCGGCCAAGCTTCCTCGCCGGGGCTAAGGTGGACTCCCAGATAGAGGAGATGGGTCATGCTCCAGGCAAAAGGCCTGAGCTGCTCCGGCAAGGGAGTCCACCCGCCACTGACCCACGAGGAGTCCAGAACATTTCTCCCAGTTGATCCTGGCGGAGGGTGCGGCTGAGTAAATCTCCTGGCACTCACGCATCCTCCGCAGGTCAACGGGATCCTCGACCATGAAGTGCACATCATCGGCGTAAGCCGAGAGGACGACCTCCACGTCCGGTCCTTGCAGAGCCAGTCCCGTCAACCTCGTCCGCAAGAGGCGTAAGAAAGGCTCCATGCAGATAGCCTATAACTGGCTGGACATGGGGCATCCCTGGCGCACCCCTCTCCCAAAGCGAAAGGGCGCCGTCAAAGAACCGTCAACCTTAATCAGACACTCTGCGGCGGCGTACAAAAGTCGGATCCGGGCGACGAAATGCTTCCCGAACCCGAAAGCGCACAGAGTTCCGAACAGATATTCGTGATCCCAACTCAACAAACTTGTGAGCATACTCACAGGTGCATAAATTGCAAGAGGATGTACCTGTGTGGGCAGAGCTGCAGCATTTAAAGCTGTACTACTCTTCAAGTAGTTCAGCCATATCAGAAGGTGAAGACATGGCTTCAACAGGAACAAGCAGCAAACTTCTCAGTGACTGATATAAATATTCTTCTTATTCAAATTGGCCTCACAGGTGGTGCGTGACAACTCCTTCATCTCCGAGACCCTTCTTCAATTAAAGACAAGAATTAATACTGCACAATATCAGCAGAAGTAAATGTTAGGGCTGCAAGCTGACGTTGATATATGTTTCGTACATTCCAGACAGTAGATCTGTATATACCCTATGTGTATTCACAAATCACCCTGTGCACTAATTGAACTGCAATGACAGTTGCACATGGGAGGCCTCAGTTAAATGGACACAACATCCTGCAATGGTTGCATGCCCAGTGAAGCCTCACTATCTCTGTGGGAATTGCATAAAAGAGATGAGAATTCTCAAACAGCTAGCAAATTAAACATGCTGTGACTGACAATAACAAGCATTCTTTTAACATACAAGGAATAATTGTGCACAATTCTTGTGAAGGACAGGCTATGCAAACCTAGCAACTCCCCCAGCTAATGCTGTAAGGGGCGGAGATGTGGGAGGGCCTGCACCCACAGATGGTTTGTGCTGACCAAGTTCTAATGGTAAAGATCTGTGAGGTTTATACTTTGAGGAAACCCCTACATGAGCCCAACAGGAAGGAAAAAGTAGACAGCAAGAAATTCATTCCATTTCTCATTCTTCTTATCTCCACAGAAGCCAGAAGCAAGAATGATGAGATAGATAGATAGATAGATAGAGAGAGAGGGAGAGAGAGAGAGGGAGAGAGAGAGAGAGAGAGAGAGAGAGAGAGAGAGAGAGAGAGAGAGAGAGAGAGAGAGAGAGAGAAAAAACACCAATGCCGAAACCTTCAACATTTGCCACAGGCACCAAACATTGGGCCACTCATCAGGAAGCCTATGACTTGCACTCACCAGCCAGGTTAACTTAGGGCGATACAAATATTCTACATGAGGAATTCATGAAGACACCAGAGGATGAGACATTGGAGTTGGAGCATGATGTACCTGAGTGCAGCTTTGAAAATGTCAGATCCTGATTGGTGAGCATCTGGATAACGATCTCCAGGATTCTGCCATGAAAAGATGAACACATCAGAACCATATGAAGGCACTGCAAAGGACCTGCAGAGATGTGCAGCAGATGGCAGGGAATCAATGCCATCCTTTGTGGCACTATCGAAGACGACAATACAGAGCACCCTGGAGCAACTCCAAGAACCTCTGCATATGTCCCACAGAACACAGAGGCCTCCTGATGCATAGCTCCATGGATATATTGAGGAATGATTGCCAGTGGTGGTTGGGTATCTGCAGAAGTTCCGGATCTTACGCCAGGCTTTCCGGGTTTGCTGACTGTTCATCCTCTTTGACCTCCTCCAACGAATAACATCATCAAGATGGGAACCTCCATTGGATAAACACTTTGCAGTTCCCATTCACGTTAGAGAAACCAAACAATAAACAGTCTTGAGAAAGACTCCTGTATGAAACTGGGAGCCTACAAAATAAAGTGCAAACTATTTTACAAAAAGACCATTCCAAAGTAAAGTAATGAGCCTCTATCTAACAACACAAAATACCCACCTTTAATATTCCAGTATCAGATAACTCCTCAATCTTCTGTACTCAATGGCATACAAGCCAAGTTTAAGTGGCCGTTAGTATAGAAGGGTAATGTAGCAGAGATAACACAGAACAAGTAACATAGAAACATAGAACCATAGAAAATAGATGCAGGAGCAGGCCATTCGGCCCTTCGAGCCTGCACCGCCATTCAATATGATCATGGCTGATCATGCAATCTCAGTACCCCACCCCTGCCTTCTCTCCATACCCCCTGATCTCTTTAGCCACAAGGGCCACATCTAACTCCCTTTTGAATATGTCCAACGAACTGGACTCAACAACTTTCTGTGGCAGAGAATTCCACAGGTTCACAACTCTCCTCATCTCGGTCCTATATGGCTTACTCCTTATCTTTAGACGGTGACCCCTGGTTTTGGACTTCCCCAACATCGGGAACATTCTACCTGCATCTAACCAGTCCAGTCCCGTCAGAATTTTATATGTTTCCATGAGATCCCCTCTCATTTTTATAAATTCTAGTGAGTATAAGCCTAGCCGATCCAGTCTTTCTTCATATGTCAGTCCTGCCATCCCGGGAATCAGTCTGGTGAACCTTTGCTGCACTCTGTCAATAGCAAGCATGTCCTTCCTCAGATTAGGCCACCAAAACTGCACACAATACTCAAGGTGTGGTCTCACCAAGGCCCTGTACAAGAGAGAGGTGCCACACAGACTGATGCTGTTGCTGCATAAAATACTTTGATGTAACTACATCATCATCATCATCATCATAGGCAGTCCCTCAAAATTGAGGAAGACTTGCTTCCACTCTAAAAGTGAGTTCTTAGGTGACTGAACAGTCCAATACGGGAATCACAGTCTGTCACAGGTGGGCAGGCAGTCGTTGAAGGAAAGGCTGGGTGGGACTGGTTTGCCATACGCTCCTTCCGCTGCCATAAACTACGTAGGATTACAAAGGATATACGGCATAGAAACAGGCCATTCGGCCCAACCAGTCCATGCCGGCCTTTATGCTACACTCGAGCCTCCTCCCGTCTTTCCTCATCTAAATCTATCAGCATAACCCTCTATTCCCTTCTCCCTCATATGCTTGTCTAGCCTCCCCTTAAATGCATCGATACTATTTGCCTCAGCTACTCCCTGTGTTGGTGAGTTCCACATTCTCACCACCCTCTGGCTAAAGAAGTTTCTTCTGAATTCCCGATTTGATTTCTTGGTGATTATCTTGCATTGGTGGCCTCTAGTTATGCTCTTCCCACAAGTGGAAACGCTCTCTCTGTATCTACTCTATCAAAATCTTCCATCATTTTTAAGACCTCTACTGGGAGAGATCTCAACCTGCTCTTTTCAAGCAAAAAAATAAAGAAATAAAAAGGTTTCATTCTCTTCACCTGCAGAATCAACTGTATATGTGCCCTCCTATCATAAATCACACACCTGTGCTTCACCCCTCCCCCACCACAGTGCGAGCATATTCCCCCCCCACCCCCAGCCCCCGTGTATCCTCAGTGTAAACTCTAACCCATTTCATTCAGAAAATGATATATATTCCTCTTATATGTGCTGAGTATCAGAGAGCGCGGACTTGGCAATGGCTGTAATCCTGGAGCGTGTATCACAATCTGAATACACTGCTGGTGTAGGCAGTCAAGTCACAACGCACCCTGTGAAGGGTTAACGTGGCTTAGTT